>NC_047106.1:137840752-138169788 GCF_902500255.1 Thalassophryne amazonica
GAATATCCGAGTGGACACTATTCGAGAAATTTAACTGGTTTTCGGTGAAAAGTTTAACGGCTGATGAGAAATTATGGGGTGTTTCTGTCGCTGTAAGGACTTCCCACGGAGTGGGTAGTCGCACAGCGCTTCCAGGCGCCGTCGTCGGCCTGTTTCGACCTGAAAACATCGTAATTTAAGGCTTAATTCTCCCAGATCATCGTGAGAGAACAGAGAAGATTCAGAAGAGGCCGGCATGAGGACTTTATGCGGACAATCCACTGTTTAAGGACGTTTTGTAAATGAAAGACGTGCGCGCAAATTCGCCGAGTCGTTTCCGTGACGACTTGGCGAATCTGTGTGAGCAGCGACAGGAAAAACACCACCGTGTTGAAAACCATTTGTAAAATTCAGGCGGCTTTTGATGGCTTTTAACAAGGGGGTAACTGAGAAATTGTTTAACAGCTTGGGCATGTTCAACTTGCCTTTCCAACGGAGGTGTTTTTCCTGTTGCGACCCCCCGCGCTCGTAATTGTTGTGCATCTTTTCTACCACACTTGTCCCCTCCAGTCACTTTTCCATGAATATGCTCTGATCCAGAACTTCTGTGGCTGAACCTCCTTGTGGACAGTGTCTCTCTTCTGGACAACTGCCACTTCAGCAGTTTTCCCCATGATTGTGGTTGTGTACTGAACCAGATTTGAGAGATTCAGGGTATTCATACTGCATAAATAGACTTGAAATAAAATATTATATTTTTGGAATATGAATTTTCTTTTTTTGTTTTTGTTTTGGTGTAGGCCATAATTATCAAAATTAAATTACAAAAATTCTTGAAACATTTTAGTTTCTATGTTCTGAAACTAGACTATGTAAAATTTGCCCTCTCTGAAATACCTGACAAAAAAAGATTGAACTTTTTCGACAATATTCTCATTTCTGAGATGCACAAATGAAGTTCACTGGACATAAAACCATGAAATATGTTTCTTGTGTTCATACTGTCTGCAATGAAACAGAAGTCAGAGGTAATGTCAGGATCACCGCTGCTGTTTTTTCCATATCAGCCCATCTTTTTCTGATTTGGGGGTTGGAATTCCACAGCAAAATTCTGTTCTGCTTCCATATCCCGAGGTCTCTGTTCAAAAGAGGAGAGCTCAAGTTTCTTTTAAAGTGCAATTTTGAGATATCTGTTGTTAAATCTCCAGAGGCTCATGGTTTGAAGTGACCTCCTCAGGTCTCTCTTTGAGTTGTACCGATCACTGTAACAACGGAATTCGACTGGTTGGCAGACATCAAGGTTTTGCTGTTGGCATATAACATACTGAATCAGGCCTTACAAATTTCAAAATTCACCACAGAAGAACGTCATTGGAGATTTACCCATCCCATTATCAACCTGTCTGACTTTTTAGATCAATTTATTTTTTGAGTCATTATGAATTTATTTATTTTGTGAGCCATCACTATAAGACTGCTTACTGTTACTTGTCCACAGAAATGTAATTATTTATTACAAATTACAATATTGTCTGAGCATTTTAATGAAGCCTCAAGTCTTGAAGCTTTCGGTGAAGTGCCGACACATGATTGGTGTAATTGCACGTCATTCAAATCCATATAGTTAAAAATGTCGGTTTCTTATCTAATAGACCTCGTAGATGCTGAGAATGACAGCCTCAACACTGCATTTAATCTATTATTAGACTCAATTGGCTTTGCTCAAAATGTAAATGAGTCCACCCACAACTTTAATCATACTTTAGATCTTGTTTTGACTTATGGTATGGAAATTGAAGACTTAACAGTATTCCCTGAAAACCCCCTTCTGTCTGATCATTTCTTAATAACATTTACATTTACTTTAATGGACTACCGAGCAGTGGGGAGTAACTTTTATTACAGTAGAAGTCTTTCGGAAAGCGCTGTAAGTAGGTTTAATCAACTCACCTTCAATCAACTTTTTTTTATATAGCGCCAAATCACAACAAACAGTTGCCCCAAGGCGCTCCATATTGTAAGGCAAGGCCATACAATAGTTATGAAAAACCCCAACGGTCAAAACGACCCCCTATGAGCAAGCACTTGGCCACAGTGGGAAGGAAAAACTCCCTTTTAACAGGAAGAACCCTCCAGCAGAACCAGGCTCAGGGAGGGGCAGTCTTCTGCTGAGACTGGTTGGGGCTGAGGGAAGAAACCAGGAAAAAGACATGCCGTGAAGGGGGGCAGAGATCGATCACTAATGATTAAATGCAGAGTGATGCATACGGAGCAAAAAGAGAAAGAAACAGTGCATCATGGGAACCCCCCCACAATCTACGTCTAAAGCAGCATAACCAAGGGATGGTCCAGGGTCACCCGATCCAGCCCTAACTATAAGCCTTAGCGAAAAGGAAAGTTTTAAGCCTAATCTTAAAAGTAGAGAGGGTATCTGTCTCCCTGATCTGAATTGGGAGCTGGTTCCACAGGAGAGGAGCCTGAAAGCTGAAGGCTCTGCCTCCCATTCTACTCTTACAAACCCTAGGAACTACAAGTAAGCCCGCAGTCTGAGAGCGAAGCGCTCTAATGGGGGAATATGGTACTACGAGGTCCCTAAGATAAGATGGGACCTGATTATTCAAAACCTTATAAGTAAGAAGAAGAATTTTAAATTCTATTCTAGAATTAACAGGAAGCCAATGAAGAGAGGCCAACACGGGTGAGATATGCTCTCTCCTGCTAGTCCCCGTCAGTACTCTAGCTGCAGCATTCTGAACCAACTGAAGGCTTTTTAGGGAACTTTTAGGACAACCTGATAATAATGAATTACAATAGTCCAGCCTAGAGGAAATAAATGCATGAATTAGTTTTTCAGCATCACTCTGAGACAAGACCTTTCTGATTTTAGAGATATTGCATAAATGCAAAAAGGCAGTCCTACATATTTGTTTAATATGCGCTTTGAATGACATATCCTGATCAAAAATGACTCCAAGATTTCTCACAGTATTACTAGAGATCAGGGAAATGCCATCCAGAGTAACGATCTGGTTAGACACCATGCTTCTAAGAATTGTGGGGCCAAGTACAATAACTTCAGTTTTATCTGAGTTTAAAAGCAGGAAATTAGAGGTCATCCATGTCTTTATGTCTGTAAGACAATCCTGCAGTTTAGCTAATTGGTGTGTATCCTCCGGCTTCATGGATAGATAAAGCTGGGTATCATCTGCGTAACAATGAAAATTTAAGCAATACCGTCTAATAATACTGCCTAATAATACTTTAAGGATATGATTCCTTCTTTATGTTCTCCAATGCCATATACCAACACAGTGCAGAGTAGCTATCTAAACTCTGTGAGTGAGATAGATTATTTCGTCAATAGTTTTACAGCCTCACTGAGCACAACTTTGGATGCTGTAGCTCCTCTGAAAAAGAGAGCCTTAAATCAGAAGTGCCTGACTACATGGTATAACTCACAAACTCGCAGCTTAAAGCAGATAACCCGTAAGTTGGAGAGGAAATGGCATCTCACTAATTTAGAAGATCTTCACTTAGCCTGGAAAAAGAGTCTGTTGCTCTATAAAAAATCCCTCCATAAAGCTAGGACATCTTACTACTCATCACTAATTGAAGAAAATAAGAACAACCCCAGGTTTCTTTTCAGCACTGTAGCCAGGCTGACAAAGAGTCAGAGCTCTATTAAGCCGAGTAGTCCTTTAACTAGTAATGACTTCATGACTTTCTTTGCTAATAAAATTTTAACTATTAGAGAAAAATTACTCATAACCATCCCAAAGACATATCGTTATCTTTGGCTGCTTTCAGTAATGCTGGTATTTCGTTAGACTCTTTCTCTCAGATTGTTCTGTCTGAGTTATTTTCATTAGTCACTTCCTCCAAACCATCAACATGTCTATTAGACCCCATTCCTACCAGGCTGCTCAAGGAAGCTGTTGTGTGGGCCGCCAGAAGAGGAGGTACTGCTGGCCCACCACCAGTGGTCGCCCTGCCTGAAGTGTGGGCTTCAGGCACGAGAGGGAGCTGCCGCCACAGACACAGCCGGGGGTGACAGCTGTCACTCATTATCTCTTGACAGCTGTCACCCATCTACTCTACAGCATCTCACTCCATAAAGACCAGACGTCATCTCCACCTCGTTGCCGAGATATCATACTTCAATGGAGGTAACTTTCTCTGCCTGTAGTAATTGATTCTAAGAGCTATTGTTTTGCAGCTGTCAACCAGAGGACCGGCATGGGTCGCGACTGTTTCGTCCTACGTCCATCAGATAAGTGGTTAAACAGACGCTGCACGAGTGTGTGTTAGAGGTGGAGGTGGCATTCCCACCGTTGTTGTTACGGGGTGTACACACACCCACACTTGACTGTCTTTGTTCTTCGCCAGCAGTACCAGATCCGACAGTCGGGGACGGTGATCACCTGGGAATTCGGGACTTGGCGGCTCCAGTATTCACCAGGTTCGGTGGCGGCTGAAATCGTGTGGTTCCGGCTCTTCTCAGGACAGACGTCTTCTATCCTCGAGCCTGCCCACACGTCACCTTTGTGGATTGACTGTTATCATATTCTGAGATTGTCTGTGTATTCGTTGTGCACCTTCACAACATTAAATTGTTACTTTTTGGCTCATCTATTGACCGTTCATTTGCGCCCCCTGTTGTGGGTCCGTGTCACTACACTTTCACAACAGGATATCTCGGCCAGCGTCATGGATCCCGAGGGGCGTCATCCATCTGTTGGACAGCCAATGGAAGAGCAGGGTGCACAGGCGTCTGCAGGAGGCGTGCTCGGTGAGTTGCAGCAAATCCTCACCGCCTTTACCGCTCGGCTGGATTTGATGTCCGAGCAAAACGTCATCCTTAATCGTAAGATGGAGGCTGTCACCGCACAGGTGGAAGTGCGCGATCAGAACGCTGCTGCGGCTCCTCCTCCTGCTGACCCGGTGCCGGGTATTAACATTCCACTGGTCGTTCAACAAACCCCCCCACCATCCCCTGAAGCATACATAAGTCCCCCTGAGCCGTACGGGGGTTGTGTGGAGACGTGCGCGGACTTTCTGATGCAGTGTTCGCTCGTCTTTGCACAACGACCCGTGATGTACGCATCTGACGCCAGCAAGGTGGCTTATGTTATTAATTTGCTTTGGGGTAAGGCACGCGCCTGGGCTACGGCGCTCTGGGAACAGAACTCACGGTTGTTATCAGCATACACTGGGTTTGTGGGGGAGTTCAGAACAGTGTTTGATCACCCTAACAGAGGAGAGACCGCTTCAACAATGCTGCTGTCAATGCGACAGGGGCGCCGGTGCGCAGCCGAATATGCAGCCGACTTCCGCATCGCGGCTGCGAGGTCCGGCTGGAATAACGTTGCGCTCTGCGCCGCCTTCATAAACGGACTGTCATCGGTCCTGAAGGAGCATCTGGTAGCTAAGGAGGAACCGCGGGATTTAGATGGGCTTATCGATCTCGTTATACGGTTAGACAATCGGTTGGAGGAACGCCGTCGGGAGCGAGGCGAAGGACGTGGCCGGATACGCGCCGTCCCTCTCCCTTCCGGGTTCGAAAAGGGGCCGCCCTCCCCACGCTCCACAGCCGCAGCGCTCCGTGGGGCAACAGCTCCCCCTGCTGACGTTGTTAGGGAAACGCACAGGGCCAAAATGAGGAGGCTGGTCCGCGGGGAGTGTTTTCTCTGCAGCTCAGAGGAGCACATACAGAAAAACTGCCCCAAACGGCCACAACAACAACCGCCCTCAGAGACTGGGCTAAGGGGGAGTCAAAACATTCACGTGGGACACACACAGATTGCCACACGACTCCCAGTTACAATCCTGAGCGGGGATTTAACCCTTCAAGCCCCAGCACTGGTGGACACGGGGTCAGAAGGGAATTTGCTAGACAGCAGATGGGCAAGGGAGGTAGGGCTCCCTCTGGTGGCGCTTCCTTCGCCATTGCAGGTGCGGGCACTAGATGGCGCCCTTTTCCCTTTAATCACACACAAGACACAACCAGTAACTCTGGTGGTGTCTGGAAACCATCGGGAGGAGATTGAGTTTTTTGTGACTCCTTCTACCTCCCGTGTGATTTTGGGCTTCCCATGGATGTTGAAACACAATCCCCGGATTGATTGGCCGTCTGGGGTGGTGGTTCAGTGGAGCAAAACCTGCCATCGGGTGTGTTTAGGATCCTCGGTTCCTCCCGGTTTACAGGCTAAGAAGGAGGTCAAAGTCCCTCCCAATCTGACGGCAGTGCCGGTTGAGTACCACGATCTTGCTGACGTCTTCAGCAAGGATTTGGCACTCACCCTTCCCCCGCACCGTCCGTACGATTGTGCCATTGATTTGGTTCCAGGTGTTGAGTTCCCGTCCAGCAGGCTGTACAACCTCTCACGACCTGAGCGCGAATCAATGGAGACCTACATCCGGGACTCATTAGCTGCCGGGCTGATCCGGAACTCCACCTCCCCGATGGGGGCAGGTTTCTTTTTTGTGGGCAAGAAAGATGGCGGACTCCGTCCATGCATTGATTACAGGGGGCTGAATGAGATTACGGTTGGCAACCGATACCCGTTGCCATTGTTGGATTCCGTGTTCACCCCCCTGCATGGAGCCAAAATCTTTACTAAGCTGGATCTTAGAAATGCGTATCACCTGGTTCGGATCCGGAAGGGAGACGAATGGAAGACGGCATTTAACACCCCGTTAGGTCACTTTGAGTACCTGGTCATGCCGTTCAGCCTCACCAACGCCCCTGCGACGTTCCAAGCCTTGGTTAACGACGTCTTGCGGGACTTCCTGCACCAATTCGTCTTCGTATATCTGGACGATATTCTCATCTTTTCTCCGGATCCTGAGACCCATGTCCAGCATGTACGTCAGGTCCTGCAGCGGTTGTTAGACAACCGACTGTTTGTGAAGGGCGAGAAGTGCGAGTTTCACCGCACGTCTTTGTCCTTCCTGGGGTTTATCATCTCCTCTAACTCCGTCGCCCCTGATCCGGCCAAGGTTGCGGCGGTGAGAGATTGGCCCCAACCAACAAGCCGTAGGAAGCTGCAACTGTTCCTCGGCTTCGCTAATTTCTATAGGAGGTTCATTAAGGGCTACACTCAGGTAGTTAGCCCCCTGACAGCCCTGACCTCTCCAAAAGTCTCCTTCACCTGGTTGGATTGGTGCGAAGCCGCGTTCAAGGAGTTGAAACGACGGTTCTCTACTGCGCCAGTTTTGGTGCAGCCCGACCCTAGCCGCCAGTTCGTGGTTGAAGTGGACGCCTCTGACTCAGGGATAGGAGCAGTGCTATCCCAGAGCGGAGAGACTGATAAGGTTCTTCACCCGTGTGCCTACTTTTCACGCAGGTTGACCCCGGCTGAACGGAACTATGACGTCGGCAATCGAGAACTCCTTGCGGTGAAAGAGGCTCTTGAGGAGTGGAGACACCTGTTGGAGGGAGCGTCTGTGCCGTTCACGGTTTTCACTGACCATCGGAACCTGGAGTATATCAGGACCGCCAAGCGGCTGAACCCCAGGCAAGCCCGCTGGTCACTGTTTTTCGGGCGTTTTGACTTCCGGATCACCTATCGCCCCGGGACCAAGAACCAGAGGTCAGATGCCTTGTCCCGGGTACACGAAGAGGAGGTCAAAACTGCACTGTCGGATCCACCGGAGCCCATCCTGCCTGAGTCCACTATCGTGGCCACCCTCACCTGGGACGTGGAGAAGATCGTCCGGGAGGCCCTGGCACGGAGCCCGGACCCCGGAACTGGTCCGAAGAACCGTTTGTACGTCCCACCAGAGGCCAGAGCTGCAGTCTTGGACTTCTGTCACGGTTCCAAGCTCTCCTGTCATCCAGGGGTGCGAAGGACCGTGGCAGTTGTCCGGCAGCGCTTCTGGTGGGCGTCTATGGAGGCCGACGTCCGGGAGTACATCCAGGCCTGCACCACCTGTGCCAGGGGCAAGGCAGACCATAAAAGGTCCCAAGCACTTCTCCAGCCGCTACCTGTGCCTCATCGCCTGATCCTGGTGGTTGGCTCTCACTGCGGTATTGTATCACTTCCTGTTCTGGAGCACAGCGGTGTTTTTCTGTATCTGTTAGCTGTTTAATCTGCGCAGTTAGATTGATCTAGTTATCTAGATTACGATTTGTTTCCCAGTGTAATCTTTACGTGCCTTAACTAAAGCACTCCTTCTGCTGAATCACCTCTAAATTATTTACACATTATTCACTTTGCGTGTTTTTAGGAATCCGCTAGCTTAGCGTAGCTACTAGCTCTTAGCCGATTTAGCATGGCGGCTTCTCCTGTCTCTCCCACACTTTTCTGCTCTGGGTGTGAAATGTTTAGTTATTCCTCGGCCTCCTTTAGCAGTAATGGTACTTGTAATAAGTGTAGCTTATTCGTAGCTTTGGAGGCCAGGCTGGGCGAATTGGAGACTCGGCTCCGCACCGTGGAAAATTCTACAGCTAGCAAGGCCCCTGTAGTCGGTGCGGACCAAGGTAGCTTAGCCGCCGTTAGTTCCCCCCTGGCAGATCCCGAGCAGCCGGGAAAGCAGGCTGACTGGGTGACTGTGAGGAGGAAGCGTAGCCCTAAACAGAAGCCCCGTGTACACCGCCAACCCGTTCACATCTCTAACCGTTTTTCCCCACTCGACGACACACCCGCCGAGGATCAAACTCTGGTTATTGGCGACTCTGTTTTGAGAAATGTGAAGTTAGCGACACCAGCAACCATAGTCAATTGTCTTCCGGGGGCCAGAGCAGGCGACATTGAAGGAAATTTGAAACTGCTGGCTAAGGCTAAGCGTAAATTTGGTAAGATTGTAATTCACGTCGGCAGTAATGACACCCGGTTACGCCAATCGGAGGTCACTAAAATTAACATTAAATCGGTTAAAACATTAAAACTTTGCAAAAACAATGTCGGACTCTGTAGTTTTCTCTGGACCCCTCCCCAATCGGACCGGGAGTGACATGTTTAGCCGCATGTTCTCCTTGAATTGCTGGCTGTCTGAGTGGTGTCCAAAAAATGAGGTGGGCTTCATAGATAATTGGCAAAGCTTCTGGGGAAAACCTGGTCTTGTTAGGAGAGACGGCATCCATCCCACTTTGGATGGAGCAGCTCTCATTTCTAGAAATCTGGCCAATTTTCTTAAATCCTCCAAACCGTGACTATCCAGGGTTGGGACCAGGAAGCAGAGTTGTAGTCTTACACACCTCTCTGCAGCTTCTCTCCCCCTGCCATCCCCTCATTACCCCATCCCCGTAGAGACGGTGCCTGCTCCCAGACTACCAATAACCAGCAAAAATCTATTTAAGCATAAAAATTCAAAAAGAAAAAATAATATAGCACCTTCAACTGCACCACAGACTAAAACAGTTAAATGTGGTCTATTAAACATTAGGTCTCTCTCTTCTAAGTCCCTGTTGGTAAATGATATAATAATTGATCAACATATTGATTTATTCTGCCTAACAGAAACCTGGTTAGAGCAGGATGAATATGTTAGTTTAAATGAGTCAACACCCCCGAGTCACACTAACTGTCAGAATGCTCGTAGCACGGGCCAGGGTGGAGGATTAGCAGCAATCTTCCATTCCAGCTTATTAATTAATCCAAAACCCAGACAGAGCTTTAATTCATTTGAAAGCTTGTCTCTTAGTCTTGTCCATCCAAATTGGAAGTCCCAAAAACCAGTTTTATTTGTTATTATCTATCGTCCACCTGGTCGTTACTGTGAATTTCTCTGTGAATTTTCAGACCTTTTGTCTGACTTAGTGCTTAGCTCAGATAAGATAATTATAGTGGGCGATTTTAACATCCACACAGATGCTGAGAATGACAGCCTCAACACTGCATTTAATCTATTATTAGACTCTATCGGCTTTGCTCAAAAAGTAAATGAGTCCACCCACCACTTTAATCATATCTTAGATCTTGTTCTGACTTATGGTATGGAAATAGAAGACTTAACAGTATTCCCTGAAAACTCCCTTCTGTCTGATCATTTCTTAACATTTACATTTACTCTGATGGACTACCCAGCAGTGGGGAATAAGTTTCATTACACTAGAAGTCTTTCAGAAAGCGCTGTAACTAGGTTTAAGGATATGATTCCTTCTTTATGTTCTCTAATGCCATATACCAACACAGTGCAGAGTAGCTACCTAAACTCTGTAAGGGAGATAGAGTATCTCGTCAATAGTTTTACATCCTCATTGAAGACAACTTTGGATGCTGTAGCTCCTCTGAAAAAGAGAGCTTTAAATCAGAAGTGTCTGACTCCGTGGTATAACTCACAAACTCGTAGCTTAAAGCAGATAACCCGTAAGTTGGAGAGGAAATGGCGTCTCACTAATTTAGAAGATCTTCACTTAGCCTGGAAAAAGAGTCTGTTGCTCTATAAAAAAGCCCTCCGTAAAGCTAGGACATCTTTCTACTCATCACTAATTGAAGAAAATAAGAACAACCCCAGGTTTCTTTTCAGCACTGTAGCCAGGCTGACAAAGAGTCAGAGCTCTATTGAGCTGAGTATTCCATTAACTTTAACTAGTAATGACTTCATGACTTTCTTTGCTAACAAAATTTTAACTATTAGAGAAAAAATTACTCATAACCATCCCAAAGACGTATCGTTATCTTTGCCTGCTTTCAGTGATGCCGGTATTTGGTTAGACTCTTTCTCTCCGATTGTTCTGTCTGAGTTATTCTCATTAGTTACTTCATCCAAACCATCAACATGTTTATTAGACCCCATTCCTACCAGGCTGCTCAAGGAAGCCCTACCATTATTTAATGCTTCGATCTTAAATATGATCAATCTATCTTTGTTAGTTGGCTATGTACCACAGGCTTTTAAGGTGGCAGTAATTAAACCATTACTTAAAAAGCCATCACTTGACCCAGCTATCTTAGCTAATTATAGGCCAATCTCCAACCTTCCTTTTCTCTCAAAAATTCTTGAAAGGGTAGTTGTAAAACAGCTAACTGATCATCTGCAGAGGAATGGTCTATTTGAAGAGTTTCAGTCAGGTTTTAGAATTCATCATAGTACAGAAACAGCATTAGTGAAGGTTACAAATGATCTTCTTATGGCCTCGGACAGTGGACTCATCTCTGTGCTTGTTCTGTTAGACCTCAGTGCTGCTTTTGATACTGTTGACCATAAAATTTTATTACAGAGATTAGAGCATGCCATAGGTATTAAAGGCACTGCGCTGCGGTGGTTTGAATCATATTTGTCTAATAGATTACAATTTGTTCATGTAAATGGGGAATCTTCTTCACAGACTAAAGTTAATTATGGAGTTCCACAAGGTTCTGTGCTAGGACCAATTTTATTCACTTTATACATGCTTCCCTTAGGCAGTATTATTAGACGGTATTGCTTAAATTTTCATTGTTACGCAGATGATACCCAGCTTTATCTATCCATGAAGCCAGAGGACACACACCAATTAGCTAAACTGCAGGATTGTCTTACAGACATAAAGACATGGATGACCTCTAATTTCCTGCTTTTAAACTCAGATAAAACTGAAGTTATTGTACTTGGCCCCACAAATCTTAGAAACATGGTGTCTAACCAGATCCTTACTCTGGATGGCATTACCCTGACCTCTAGTAATACTGTGAGAAATCTTGGAGTCATTTTTGATCAGGATATGTCATTCAAAGCGCATATTAAACAAATATGTAGGACTGCTTTTTTGCATTTACGCAATATCTCTAAAATCAGAAAGGTCTTGTCTCAGAGTGATGCTGAAAAACTAATTCATGCATTTATTTCCTCTAGGCTGGACTATTGTAATTCATTATTATCAGGTTGTCCTAAAAGTTCCCTAAAAAGCCTTCAGTTAATTCAAAATGCTGCAGCTAGAGTACTGACGGGGACTAGAAGGAGAGAGCATATCTCACCCATATTGGCCTCTCTTCATTGGCTTCCTGTTAATTCTAGAATAGAATTTAAAATTCTTCTTCTTACTTATAAGGTTTTGAATAATCAGGTCCCATCTTATCTTAGGGACCTCGTAGTACCATATCACCCCAATAGAGCGCTTCGCTCTCAGACTGCAGGCTTACTTGTAGTTCCTAGGGTTTGTAAGAGTAGAATGGGAGGCAGAGCCTTCAGCTTTCAGGCTCCTCTCCTGTGGAACCAGCTCCCAATTCAGATCAGGGAGACAGACACCCTCTCTACTTTTAAGATTAGGCTTAAAACTTTCCTTTTTGCTAAAGCTTATAGTTAGGGCTGGATCAGGTGACCCTGAACCATCCCTTAGTTATGCTGCTATAGACGTAGACTGCTGGGGGGTTCCCATGATGCACTGTGTCTTTCTCTTTTTGCTCTTTATGCACCACTCTGCATTTAATCATTAGTGATCGATCTCTGCTCCCCTCCACAGCATGTCTTTTTCCTGGTTCTCTCCCTCAGCCCCAACCAGTCCCAGCAGAAGACTGCCCCTCCCTGAGCCTGGTTCTGCTGGAGGTTTCTTCCTGTTAAAAGGGAGTTTTTCCTTCCCACTGTAGCCAAGTGCTTGCTCACAGGGGGTCGTTTTGACCGTTGGGGTTTTACATAATTATTGTATGGCCTTGCCTTACAATATAAAGCGCCTTGGGGCAACTGTTTGTTGTGATTTGGCGCTATATAAAAAAATTGATTGATTGATTGATTGATCGCCCCTGGTCCCACATTGGCCTGGATTTCGTCACGGGCCTCCCGCCGTCCCAGGGCAACACCACCATCTTCACGATAGTGGACCGATTCTCCAAGGCGGCCCACTTCGTGGCCCTCCCGAAGCTCCCAACAGCCCAGGAGACAGCAGACCTCCTGGTCCACCACGTCGTCCGTCTGCATGGGATACCCACCGACATCGTCTCTGATCGTGGTCCCCAGTTCTCCTCACACGTCTGGAGGAGCTTCTGCCGGGAACTGGGGGCTACTGTGAGCCTCTCGTCCGGGTATCACCCGCAGACCAATGGACAGGCAGAACGGGCCAATCAGGAATTGGAGCAAGCTCTGCGCTGTGTGACGTCCACACACCCGACAGCCTGGAGTAAACATCTGGCCTGGATCGAGTATACGCATAACAGCCAGGTGTCCTCTGCCACCGGCCTCTCCCCATTTGAGGTGTGTTTGGGGTATCAGCCCCCGTTGTTTCCCGTGGTGGAGGGAGAGGTCGGTGTGTCCTCGGTCCAGGCCCACCTGCGGAAGTGCCGTCGGGTGTGGCGCTCCGCCCGTTCTGCCTTGTTGAAGGCCCGGACGAGGGCGAAGACCCATGCAGACCGCCGGCGATCCCCGGCCCCTGCTTACCAGCCCAGGCAGGAGGTGTGGCTATCCACGAAGGACATCCCCCTCCAGGTGGACTCCCCAAAACTTAAGGACAGATATATCGGACCATACAAGATCCTCAAAGTCCTCAGTCCTGCCGCAGTGAAGCTCCAACTCCCGGCTTCACTGCGGATCCACCCGGTTTTTCACGTTTCAAGGATCAAACCTCACCACACCTCACCCCTCTGTGCTCCCGGACCGGCGCCGCCTCCTGCTCGGATCATTGACGGGGAGCCGGCTTGGACGGTGCGCCGGCTCCTGGACATCCGTCGGATGGGCCGGGGGTTCCAGTACTTGGTGGATTGGGAGGGGTATGGACCCGAAGAACGCTCCTGGGTGAAGAGGAGCTTCATCCTGGATCCGGCCCTCCTGGCCGACTTCTACCACCGTAACCCGAACAAGCCTGGTCGGGCGCCAGGGGGCGCCCGTTGAGGGGGGGGGGGTCCTGTTGTGTGGGCCGCCAGAAGAGGAGGTACTGCTGGCCCACCACCAGTGGGCGCCCTGCCTGAAGTGCGGGCTTCAGGCACGAGAGGGCGCTGCCGCCACGGACACAGCCGGGGGTGACAGCTGTCACTCGTTATCTCTTGACAGCTGTCACCCATCTACTCTACAGCATCTCACTCCATAAAGACCTGACGTCATCTCCACCTCGTTGCCGAGATATCGTACTTCAATGGAGGTAACTTTCTCTGCCTGTAGTAATTGATTCTAAGAGCTATTGTTTTGCAGCTGTCAACCAGAGGACCGGCGTGGGTCGCGACTGTTTCGTCCTACGTCCATCAGATAAGTGGTTAAACAGACGCTGCACGAGTGTGTGTTAGAGGTGGAGGTGGCATTCCCACCGTTGTTGTTACGGGGTGTACACACACCCACACTTGACTGTCTTTGTTCTTTGCCAGCAGTACCAGATCCGACAGTCGGGGACGGTGATCACCTGGGAATTCGGGACTTGGCGGCTCCAGTATTCACCAGGTTCGGTGGCGGTGGAAATCATGTGGTTCCGGCTCTTCTCAGGACAGACGTCTTCTATCCTCAAGCCTGCCCACACGTCACCTTTGTGGATTGACTGTTATCATATTCTGAGATTGTCTGTGTATTCGTTGTGCACCTTCACAACATTAAATTGTTACTTTTTGGCTCATCTATTGACCGTTCATTTGCGCCCCCAGTTGTGGGTCCGTGTCACTACACTTTCACAACAGAAGCCCTACCATTAATTAATGCTTCGATCTTAAATATGATCAATCTATCTTTATTAGTTGGCTATGTACCACAGGCTTTTAAGGTGGCAGTAATTAAACCATTACTTAAAAAGCCATCACTTGACCCAGCTATCTTAGCTAATTATAGGCCAATCTCCAACCTTCCTTTTCTCTCAAAAATTCTTGAAAGGGTAGTTGTAAAACAGCTAACTGATCATCTGCAGAGGAATGGTCTATTTGAAGAGTTTCAGTCAGGTTTCAGAATTCATCATAGTACAGAAACAGCATTAGTGAAGGTTACAAATGATCTTCTTATGGCCTCAGACAGTGGACTCATCTCTGTGCTTGTTCTGTTAGACCTCAGTGCTGCTTTTGATACTGTTGACCATAAAATGTTATTACAGAGATTAGAGCATGCCATAGGTATTAAAGGCACTGCGCTGCGGTGGTTTGAATCATATTTATCTAATAGATTACAATTTGTTCATGTAAATGGGGAGTCTTCTTCACAGACTAAGGTTAATTATGGAGTTCCACAAGGTTCTGTGCTAGGACCAATTTTATTCACTTTATACATGCTTCCCTTAGGTAGTATTATTAGAAAGCATTGCTTAAATTTTCATTGTTACGCAGATGATAAAACTCAATGGGGGAGGGGCTAAAGTCCAGGGTAGACAGAACTGCACAGTTGCACGGTGGATATCCTCTGGAGATCATCTCGTTGGGACACCCTGCTATCTTGGGGTACTGGTTTAGCCTTATGTGCCGGCTCAAGGTGTTGCCTTATTGAACATTTCACAGGTGAATAGGGTTGCCAACCGTCCCTTGAAAAACGGAATCGTCCCTTATTTTGGAAATAAAAGTGTGCGTTCCGTATTGACCTGAAACGGGACGCAGTTTGTCTCGTATTTCTGTGAGAATCAAAAAGTCTGTAAAATGTCAATGAAATTGACTGGCGCTTTATATGGAAAGTTACGGTAAATTTGATCCCAGCCTCTCTCCTGCTTTTCACCAATGAGCTGACAGACACGAGTTGACGATACAGAATTACTCTTATCTCATTGGTCGAGGGACATCAGCTCGCAAGAAGATCCCGGACGAGAATCATGAGCCGACGATGGTCGTCGGACGACCATAGCAGCATGGCTGATACCGACACTGGCAAAACAAAACAAAAAAGAAGGCAAAAATACATGGGAAAAGTTGCGCGACAACAGCTATAGGTATTGTAAATATTTACTTTTTCAGACTTTCACTGTTACATTGTTTTGGATTATATATATATTTTTTTGTTAATTTATACACTTTTATAACAACACGACAGAGAAAGATTTATTTTTAAAGACATATTTTTTTTTATACTTTGAAGCAGGACAGGATGGTCATATTGAAATTGTAAGTGAAAATTTATTTTGCACTAAAAATAAATTGCTAAATAATAATTTGTTTTCCGCATGTTCATATCATAACAAATGCATGTGTGCATCTACTTAAATTCAGGGTCAAGTCAATAGTCAAATGGTTAAAAATCGTTTCACACACAAGCTGGGAAGGGTGAAGGCGATGGTCAGTTGGCCGGTCCATGGAAATAGAGACTGGAATGGACGTCACGTGACTAGCGGCGTGCCGCACGGCGGCCATTACTGAGGGTGGAGAGAGACCTTGATCCTGTTAAACAGAAGCGATATGAGGAGAAAAAAGGCAACCAGTGCTTCACCATCAACTGCACGAACCACAAAAACAAATTCTCCAATACTAAAATGAACTGTACAAGAGCCTTAATGTAATTATGTAAAACAAATGTCTATTTTAAAGTCGTTATGCTGCAATTTAATGTCAATATACTGAGACTATAACTCAACGCCATAAGTTCTTTTCATTAAGCTGCGTTCACATGCGGAAACAAAAATGTTTATATTTATGCCTATATATATACTTGCAGCTGTTGTTTAATATGTGTTCATGGTGGTCACAGGAATCATTTAAATTTTAAGTGTGGTTGGAGGGGATGGAGGAGGTACTTTTTACCCTGACTGAGGGTCAAAAGTCATCAATTCAGAATGGCTTTATATCTACTTGTAATAAAATGTTAGTAAAAATCTTAAATATGTTGTTGTCATTAAAAGACTAGCAATAATATTACAGTGGAAAAAGCAGCAAGGTAAATGAGCACAATGTCAAGGCATACTTCAGATTTATATTTTAATACATAAGGATTTTTTGTCCAGGCATGTATGGGTTCGTTAGACCTTTTAATTAGCATGAATACAACTTACAAAGCTTAATTTATAAAAATCCATCGAGAATTATGATGACAGGAAAAAAAAATTACAGAGTGGAATATTTTCCACAAATTTCCACACTTTACATAAAACATTTTTTTCTACCTAGACATGTATGTGTTCATTAGAAAGAGCAATGAAAGGGCTTTAAAACAAGCCTACTTTTATTAAAATCTGTTAACAAATAGCGACAATAGAGCGAGAAAAGCAGCACAGTTTGTCGTAATTTGGATTACTTGTAATCTGATTACTTTTGGATTACATTTCAAAGTAATCCTACCCAACCCTGCTGGACACAATATGCAGACTCAGACTCAGAGGATGAACACATATCTTACGGCAGTGCAGCTCTTTAAGAAAATGACTAAGTTTAATGTCAATGAGTAAAAAAGTGATGATCCTGAAGAAAAAATAAAGTGACATAGCAGTTTTTTTGTTTTTGTTTTTTTGGGGGGGGGGCTTTTTTATTAACAGCTGGGGCAGCCCCCCCCCCCCCCCCAAATCTACACTACACATTATTATTATGTAAAAAAAATGTCTTTGAATGTGGGTTTTAAGGAGTCCCTCGTCATCGCTGTCCTTTGGGGCGGATCTTGCTGTACAGGACGACCTTCTTTGGGTCATCAGGCAGTAGACAGACGATTTCACAGATTTCTTTCAGGAGATCCAGGTTCTCCAGGATGTATTCAGGCAGTTTGGTCTGGAAAAGCTACAAATAGATTAGAGTTAAAAGTCCATCAGGTAACTTTTCAGAAGAGTTCTCACAGACACTCATTAAGTCTGTTTTTAATGACGTGGTGTTTTGTAAAATCATTTCTGGATCACAGCGGCTCTGAGTGATGAAGCAGGTAAAAGCAGGTGGAGTGTTTTAGAATGTCACTTACTTTGTATTTGTCGGGGAAAGCCTTCACCAGCGCGTTGGCCCACAGTCCATACGGGAACATCTTCAACAGCTCCTTCAGCTGCAGCTTCAGCTCCTGGCTGAGAGCTGGAGGGAAGGAAGGAGGCCTGGAGGAGGAGGATTGGAAAGAATTCATCAGATCATTCTCTCTGTGATACTTTACCATCACTTCACTGTGTGTGACATGAATTTCATCTCAGCTTTAATTCAACATTTCAACGATTTCACTCCCTCTTCTTATTCCCCACAGATGCTGATTTACCCTCAAACATCAGACCATCATCTGAACGTTTGTCCAAAGTTGAAATGTGAACAATAGTCAGCTCTGGGAGTTGCCCCGAAAGGGTTTGTTTTGGCAAAGGTCAAGGTCAATGGGGTGAAAGGTCAAAATTTTGTGCACCAAACACAGCACACATTTGGAGGTGGATTCTGGAATTTCCCAGGTCAGATTAAATCGATGAAGGTGAAGGTCATTGTTGTCAAAAGCGAAAAAAAAAAAAAAATTACGTTTCTCAGTCTGATTTACAGGAAACTTGGGTCACATTTGGAGGTGGTTTTTGGAATTGACCAGCAAGTTTACATTTTCCTGACCTCCGTCATTGGGGACGAGCGCATGTCTTCCCGTCATTGTTGGCTGACTCCTCCCAGGTCCTTTTGCTGATTTCTACCAAACTTGGCAACTTTTCAATGAAAGCTGACCCTGAAACTACCCTGAAATAATTCCTTTTGACAAAGGTCAAGGTAAAGGAATTTGATTTTCAAATCACAATTGGGTCTCCATGCAACCAAAGTAGGGGCTGTGTCCAAATTGTTGCCACTTCACTGGACCTGTTTCTTGTGGCTGGTGGACTGTCTCAGGGCTGTCCCCTCTCAACAATCCTGTTTGTGATTTTTGTTTTTTCTTATGGACAGGATTTTTGCAGATGATGTGCTGCTGTTGGTGTCAGACTGAGACCGCTGATGTGCACTGGGCATGTTTGAGGCCGAACGTAAAACGACTAGGATGACAGTCAGCACCTCCAAATGGTCATGAGCTTTGGGTAGGGACTGAAAGAACAAGATCATGAATAAAAGGGAAATGAGGTCCCTTTGTACGGTATTCCAGTCTTACACTCAGGGACAGGGTGAGACGCTTTAACAGCGAGAGAGACTTGGATCTTTCAGACTGAAAGCATCTACTGAGGATGCCACCTGGTCATCTCACCCATGAAATCTTCCAGGCTCATTGGAGGAGGCGCAGGGAAGACCCAGGACACACTGGACGGATTTTATCTCCCAGGTGGCTTGGGAACACAGCGGGATTCTCCAGAAGGGGGTTAAAGATCAGAACAGGGAAGTTTGGGTTGAGCTGCCTAGTCTGCTGACACATGACCCAGACCCAGATAACTGGCAAAAATGAATGAATGAATGAATGGACTCTGGAATTGCCTTGCCTAGGTCAGCAATAGGTCAATCATTTGGGTGAAGTCACGGTCAATACGGTCAAACATCAGACTGCCACAGCTGTTATTGTCTTTGTGTCCACAAGTCCGATTACTGAGTCATCAAAAAAAAACAACAAAAAAAAAAAAAATGAAGACACAAGGAAGCAATCCAAGTGTCTAAGTCCAACCCTAAATCACATCATTCACTCACTGTGCTGAAGGCGGGCGTGAGGACCTTCGTTCTGACGGGACCATCCTGATGTCCCTCGTCATGATGATACCAACATTCTGTCCACTGGGCTTGAACGGCCTGCGAGGAGTCTGAGGATTGGCTGCAGAGAGAAAGAGAGAAACAGTTTTCAGCTAAAGTCCAGACCTGTTGAGACACAGACGTTTGTCTGTCTCACTGCTACTGACTGTACAGATGTGCAGAAATCTGATCCATCAAACACAATAATAATTCAATTAAAGGTGGCAACATAGCGAGAGACTGACAAAATAAATGTCCAAGTCTCTCCTGGACTCAGCAGCTGCACACAAACATTTCCTCAGGTTTAAAGTTGTATCAGGTAAATATGGCTCAGGGTTGTTTTATGCAAAGCAGCGAACCAAAAGATTTACAGACTTTTCCAAACTGTCTGAAAACCTTTGTCATGACATTGTCATTTTGTATTTATTCTAAGGCAATGCAACATTTATACTGTATAAAACTTAAGAACAAGGATATGAAGAATGTTGTTTTTCCTGAAAAGGGGTTTGATCCTGTGAGATTATGCACAACTTTTCAAGAAGTTTCCAGAAACATTCATAAGAACGAGCCCCTCAGCGACAATCGACTTGTAATTTCTTTGTGCGCAGCAGCAACAGCAAAGCAAAAGGAGGGTGAATTAACACACAATCATTTTATAAGTTCTTCACATTTCTCCCTTTGTCCTTGGGTCGTCACAGCAGATCCAGAATGGATCCGCATGTTGATTCAGTAAGTGTTTAACGCCACATGACATGTAAAACCAGCTGGGGTGGCCTTGAACCAGCAACCCTACGCACCAGAAACGAGTGCACAAACTGCTTTGCCACCTTCATTTTTAAGAGGATTTCTTGACATTTACTGAGAAAAACATGCACACGTGTACATCCGTAGAAAGTCTCTTCAGCCGACCAGACGTGTCTGATTAGACTTTCACTGATTCTGTTCTGAATCTGACATTAAGTGGTTAACTTTGAGCTTGCCCCGTACCGTTACATTGTTTAACTTTTTAGCCTGTGATGGTTTTAGTGTTCCAACTCCACAATAGAACAGTTAAAATCATTTTTGTCCCAAGTGAAATGTTGAATCTAAAAACATATAAAAATAATGCTCAGGTTGAAAAATCCCACAATTCCCCTTTAAAAGATTATATTCCAAAACCAAAAGTTACCACTGAATACTCGCGGTGCTGGTCTGGCCCTCACATCGGCGTTGACCTGGTGTGGTTGGATCATCTCTTTGGAGACCTCATTAGTGCTTCTCGTGTTGGCTGTTGGTGGCTCAGTGGAAGAATAGCACATCATCTGCAAAAGAGTCAAACACAAACATTGATATGTATAATCCACAACCACGACCAGCAGTAAAATATCAGTATTTTGTGTAATTATATGGATATTGGATGGTGTCATAATGGCACATATTGTCTTAACAGAGTAAGTTAAAAATCACAAACATTTATTTTCACATGTTGGCTGTAATCTTGCCGTGAGACACCAACTGCTGCGTTCAGCATATCAAGTTGACTTATATTTTGTGAAACAGAAGCTACAGTCCTAGCTTCATCACTCTCCTCTGTGTGAGGTTGGACCCTTCAGCATCTGATGGTGAGTAAATAAACTGGAAATTTAATTCTGATGTGAAAAATATTAAACAGGCAATAAGTATATAATATAGAAATATGTCCACCATTGGACACATGAAGGTTCTTCAGTCAGTCTGTTTTGTCCTTTCTTTTGTTTTACTTTAGGATCTCACAGGATCACTTGCTTAATATGACTGAAGTCTGATTTCTTCCATTTACAGTGAATCATCCCGATTTCCATCATCTAATAAAGACTTCAGCATTCAGAGGTTTGGTTCAGTTCTTTCAAGAAGAAACTTTAAAAGTGAATTTACAGGGTTTGATACAAGTTTCACTTCAAGACGATGTAGTTTTTGGATCAGATTTGATGTAATCAACCTGAAGTTGCTTAAGTTTGACAAGAGAAGTGTCAGAAATGATTTTATTCCTCAAATAAAAGGAATATAATATGCTGCTAAAATTAAGAACATATATTATTTATATTGGAGTGTCTGTTTTAGATTTCGGAGTCTCACAATTAATGTTGTTAAAACAAAAGGCAATAAAAATATTCATGTCAAACAGTAAACACTCTGCTTCAGAAATAAAATGTACTATTTATTATGGATTTTGGCATGTTAAATTCAAATATGACAATAACAATGGCTAATTGGCTACTGTTTCCAAGATATATAAGGTTTTACATTTTGTGTCTACATAATTATATTGTGTTAACAGTAGAGTTTTCATGAAAAATCATAAACATAGGTATTTTTTAAAGTTTCTCTGACTGTTATTTCACCTGTTGTCTTATTGTAACACTTTAAAAATCAGTAAAAGGGTTATATATTAATCCTTAGTAGCACAGTAGTAGCATTTCTTAAAACTACAGCCAATCAAGAATTTCAAACATTTTCATTCTCCATGGCCCAAAATTAGTCAAGTTTGACTTTATTTCAGAAGCATTTTGGCTTTTATATATATATATATGTGTGTGTGTGTGTGTGTGTTGTGTGTTTGGTAGAAATTTGCCTGTTTAAAAAAGTTCTTTCTTTCTGAAATGTGGCTGACAGACACTGATCAAGTCAACCATCTGATCCAAACAAATCACGAACCTCTCCAAATTGATTTTGCTCCATGCGGATGATGGAGGGCATGCTGAGGAGCAGTGACATCATAGTTCTGTGTCCCATGCGTCTGTAGGCAATGTTTTCTCCAGTCAGCAACTTGTACTCTGACTTGAGTTTGTTCAGTGACAGTCGGCCCTTATTCATCTGGAGGATGGCTCGCAGAGTCTTTTGAAAAAGTTCAAGATCTTCCATCTGTGGAAAAGCAATTCCAGAGATAAACAAACAATCAAACAAACAAGCTGAAACTTTTATTCATTATTTCCTTTCCTTACCACTGTCGCCTGTGTGCTTGCTCTAGGGGTTGGTAAGGTTAGACCTTACTTGTGCAAAGCGCCTTGAGTCAACTTTGCTGTGATTTGTTGCTATATAAATGAAAAAAAATAAATAAATTGAAACTGGAAACTGATAAAGTGAAAGTTGGAGATGGAGGAAGTGAAAATTATCATCTGTGTCACATCACACATAGAATCTGGCATTTATGCTCCACTGATGGATAAAGTCAAACTTGAGTAAATCTGCAGTTACCTGGTGGAATATTACTTTAATTTCTCCAAATTATTTTAACATAATATTTTTAAATGTCTCTGTGACTTTAAATCTAAAACAGATAAATTATTTGACCAATTCTTTCCATTCTGTTATTTTAAAAATCTAATGGCTAAAATACTGCTCAATTCAATGCATTTCAAAAGAAAGTATCAAAAAGTATTGCAGTTTTAACTAAGACTAAGCACATTCTTGATGGCAAATCACTGCATACTCTGTATTGTGCATTGATTGCACCTTACCTGACTTATTGTGCAGAAGTCTGGGGCAATAACTATAAAACTACAGTGCAACCATTATTCATCCTTCAAAAAAGAGCATTAAAAATAATTCACAATGCAGGGTATCGTGATCATACCAATCCATTGTTCATTAAATTGACAATATTAAAACTCTATGATATAACATTCAAGACTGTTCAATAGATGTACAAAGTGAAAATAAGCAATTGCCATTTAGAATTCAATTCTATTAATTTTTTTCCGCAAAGAGAAGGAATATATAATTTAAGGGTTTCTTATCATTTTAAAATTGTGGGTGCATTTAAAAATGATGTTGGAGCGATTTGACGTCAGATGTCACCCATGCAACAAAACAAAACAAAATAAACAACAAAAAACCCCTACAACCAAAAAAAATAAATAAGTAAAAAAAATTACTACATTAAAATCATTTATTTTGAAACAATTACTCAGGAAAGAACTGTCGAGTTTAACTGTATACAAATGTTTACAAAGTGTTTTAAGTATCAGACGCCTTCTTGATTTATTTTTACTCCAGATATCAGACAAACATCCCCGTTCAAGTGAAACACAAACTGCAACTGATAATTAAAACCATTAAAAACGTAGCTGCACCTTTTTTTTAAGGTTTGACTGGAGGTTGCCATGTGACTATGATCGAGCAATAAAAGTCATTACATATCTGTAAACAAGTCAGGTGGTCTGAAGATTGTAAAAGTCCAACTAAAGTCTTACTTTGCTGTAAACAGGTCAAGACGCCCACTTATTACTGTTGTTCCAAGCACATCCAACTGCTAACTAGTTGGTTGAACTAGTTGTGTGAACTGTCTGACATTGGCGGGAACTGACGTCACGAGTCACCCATGGCAACCAAACAAATCACAAACTAGCTACAAAACAGATTTCTTTCCAAACAATTAATCAGAATAAAACTGTGGAGTTTAACTGCAAAAAATAAAATAAAATTAAATTAAATAAAAAAATCAAATCAATTTTATTTATATAGCGCCAAATCACAACAAACAGTTGCCCCAAGGCGCTTAAATAATAATATAAAATGGAGGAAAATACAGCATATTGACTTTCTATTTCCAGTCAATATGGTTCAAATTCAGATCAGTTGAATGAGCTTGTAAATGTCCAGAGTCTCAGTCTTTGCTCTGCATCGCTTCGTTATATATCCATGATATCAAACATCACAAAATAAGGTTAAAAAATTAACATATATTTTGATCAATTAATATGAATAATTTACTAGCCTTACATTTTCACTCCCTCCTCACAGACCATATGACATTTCCATCGACCTCCTCCCCAGCGTGAAGTTCCTTTCCAGTCAGTTGTAAAACTTGTTGCACCCGGAGAGAGAATTGATGGAGATCTATATCCGGGACTCCTTGGCCACAGGGCTGATTCGTTGTCACCACTAGGGCAGGCTTCTTTTTTGTTGGCAAGAAGGACGATACCTTGCGCCCGTGCATTGATTTTTCGGGGCTGAACGCTATCACGGTCTGCAACCAGTACCCTCTCCCCCTCCTTGATTCCGCATTCACGCCCCTGCACGGTGCAATTATATTTACCAAATTGGATCTCAGGAATACTTCTCATCTAGTGCGTGTCAAGGAGGGTGATGAGTGGAAGACTGCCTATCTCCGGCCTACTCTGTCCTCTTCCAACTCCCGGACGCCTCTGGTCTCACATTGCCTTGGACTTCATCACAGGACTTCTCCAGTCCCAGGGAAACACTGTTGTGCTCACCACAGTGGACCAGTTCACCAAGGCAGCACACTTCGTGGCTCTGCCAAAATTATCATCGGCTCTGGAGACTGCTGACCTCCTGGTCCACCAGGTTTTCTGGCTGCATGGCATTCCTTGTGACATTTTGTCTGACTGAGGCCCGCAATTCACATCTCGGGTTTGGTGGGCTTTCTGGTCAGCTTTGGGTGTCTCGGTCAGTGTCTCGTCGGGGTTCCACCCCCAAACCAATGGCCAGGCAGAATGGGCTAATCAAGACCTTGAAGCCACCTTACGGTGAGTTACGTCCTCCGACCCGTCCAATTGGAGCGACCACCTTCCATGGATAGAATACGCTTACAACTCCCAGATCTCTTCTGCCACTGGACTGTCTACATTTGAGGCCTCGCTAGACTATCAACCTCCATTGTTCCCCAGCCAGGAAGAGGATCTTGCAGTGCCTTCCATGCAACTACATCTCAGGCATGCCGCCGGGTGTGGAGGACAGCCCGTTCCGCCCTCCTGCGGACCAAGGAATGGACCAGATGCCTTGCAGAATGACACAGGACCCCGGCCCCAGACTAGTAGCCCAGGCAGGAGGTGTGGTTGTCTTCTCAGGACATTCTAAGAAACTGTCTCCCAGATACATTAGGCCATTTGTGGTGGATTGGGTGGTGAATCCAGCTGCTGTTCGCCTCTGTCTGCCGCACTCCCTCTGGATCCTCCCGGTGTTTCACACTTCCCACTTGAAGCCAGTGCAGACCAGCCTGCTCTGCCTGCCTGCGCCTGCTCCACCACCTGCCTGAATTGTGGACGGTCACCCGGCCTGGACAGTCGCAAAGATGTTGGACGTTTATTGCCGGGGTCGGGGTTTTCAGTACCTGGTGGACTGGGAGGGCTATGGGCCCAAAGAATGTTCCTGGGTGCGGTGGAGCTTCATCCTGGACCCTATCCTCATCCGGAATTTCTACCAGGATCACCCTAATTGAACAGATAGGTCACCTTGGGGCTCCCATGGGGGGGTGTACTGTGGTGTGTTGCCTTGGGTCTTACCTGGTTTCTGCTTTTTCTCTCTCTCTCTCTCCCTAGGTGATTGGACACGGAGCTGATTGGGGACTGTCACACCTGTCACTCATCAAGGTGCACAGTATTTAACCCGGTTCAACACATCCACCTGCGCCAGAACCTCAGTGTCCTCAACCTGGTAACCTGGCCTCTCTAAATATATTCAGAGTTAATGCATTCCTACGCAGTTATTTTCCGAGCTTCCACACTCAGTGATTTGTGTGCAGCTATTTTTCCTGCAGTTTTCTTTAGCTAATTTGACTGCTGTTAGTGCTTAATCGCTTGCTTCTGTGCTGACATGCCATCTGCTCGTCACTTCCCCATCTGTCATCTTCTTCCAGACTCTGTCGACTCCATGGATGACCACTTGGCCCCTATCACGGATCAATTTGCACTTCACCTTGCTCTAGGATCTGGACTAGCGGATTATGGCTCCCTGATTCCACCGAAGTGCGGGCCGTGTCTCCATTCCTCAAACCACTTTGCAATTTCCTAATTTGGCTTTGTTCATATTTTTTGTAATAAATCCTTTGGCTCATCCACTTTCTCTGTTCCATGCATTCTGGGTCCAACTCCATCCGGGCTAATCGTAACACTTTCACTTTTGATATTGTGTGCAATGCTGCTGGAGCCTCAGTTTTCCTGAGGGAGTCTCCAAGGCATCACTAAAGTTTTATCTAATCTAATCACTAATCTAATCTAATAAAACATAAAAAATATTAATTGTAATAATAATAATAATAATAATAATAATAATACTGTGTATGTTGAGGTCTAAGGTTGTAAAAACATTCTGGACTCACAGCATTCCAACTGATTATGGAAACTTTGCATAACTTATTACCACCCTCGAAAAATGTCAGCTACCTTTTTTATAAACACGACCCAATCTATAGCCCGTGGATCCCCACAGGCAATGTGCTGTTGCTCTTATTGGTTCTAAAACCAATTAATTCTGTGCTGTAAATAAAAAGACATTTCTCATGAAGAAGTTGTGAAGGAACATGTTGGTTACATGGGGCATTGTTTTATTGTCCATTTATAATTTACAACCAAAAAAAAAAGAAAAAAAAAGCCACCATTGGTGAAGAGACGACGAATGTGGATTGATCCCAGGATGTTACAGATGGAGAGGTGAGTGTAGTCAAATACAATAAGAAAGGAACCAAAGAAACAGAAAGAAAAGAAAAATGTGAGGAAGCACAAAGTCGTAAGTTGGCAGAAACCAGCATGTGGTTTTACAACAAGGTTACCCGTTCATGTTTTTTTTAATATAAAAAAACACAGTCATTGGTTGTCTGTCCGCTTTACTTCTGGGCGGGGATCATGCTGTCGATGGACTCTCCCTTCTCAAGCTTCTTCTCCATCTCAATCATCAGCTTGACGCCATCAACCACCAACTGGACCTGTTCCACCTCAGAGGAACCCAGACGGTCAGCGTTGGAGATGTCAAAGATGCCGCCCACGGAGGCTGTGTCCACGCCGCCTAGAGCGAAAGGAAAATACCGCAGAGAAGTCAGAGAGACTCTGTGGATCCACCGACAGTAGGTGGAACATATTACTGCAGCAAACGCTGAAATGGGTTCAAACAGTTTACTGGAGATGTAGTATTTTTTAAATTTTTTTTTGACTGGCCACTTATGGAAATATAACAGAAACAAAGCGGCAGAGTTTTAGAAGGAGGTGAGTTTCTCCCAAAGAATATAAAGCAACATTTGAGCAGATGAGGGTCAGGAGGGTTTCTGGGACCCTGCCTCACCGATTTCACCCTATCAACTGCTTTTTGAGGGATTAAACCATTTTTTTTTGCATCAGGTTTTGATTCCTTGCTTCTTTGTGGACAAGAATTACACTGCATTGGAATAAAAGCAGTTGCAGACATGGCAATACTTGGTAGTAAGTACATTTTTTTCAGTCGGTTGGTTGGGGGGATGTGTACAGTATTTGCCAAATTGAACTATGTGTGCAGAAATTCATTTGATTGCAAACGTGGATGCATCGTTTCTTTTTGTGACTGTTAGAAAGAGTAGAGAGTTGTGTTTCTCTCAGTAATACAAATCATTTAGAAATTGGGTGTGTGTCTGTTTTTAATTGTATATAAGAGCACGTTGGTCATTAGATTTTATTTCAGATTAACTAATTTCCCTTTATACGCGTTCTGGAACATAACGGAACTCAAGGTCACAGACCTACATCTCAAACACAATAACACTGACCGCTGTTCCTGACCTGGCCCGTGTCTGTGCAGTGTTGCGTAACATACATGTAGATTAGTGCAGTGTGCACAATGTGGCCGTTCAGTGGTTCCACACAATTTGCACCAAAATGGTGCCGTAACTTTGTGTATAAAGAGACTCTAGCCGCACTTTTCCCTTCACTTTTTTAAAAAAATCTTATTTTCACAGTCCTTCAGATGTAACATTTCCTTTCACAAATTTCAAATAATAAGTAGAGGCCAAAACGGTAAACAAGCGTGCAGGCAGCGGGAAAGCGCTCTGCCTGATTGCTCAGAATTTTAAGCACGCACAAACTTTTTGACAGACTCTGTGGACATCAGCTGACAAGGAAAGCATTTTGCAGATGGGAAAAAGACATTTGTAGGACAAAAATGAACAAACGGACATCCAAAATTCATATTAACTGGCCGTATTTCCTTGATCCAACACAGGCTTCAGACATGACATTAGACATGACATCATGACATTAGGTTTAGAATAGAACAACACAGGTACTTAGATGTGTCGTGCCTCATTTCAACAAGTTTTATTACAGGTTTACTATTTATTTGAGTATTTTCTAAAGTAACCAAATTAAATCAGTCAAGTAGGATTTACGACATCATCACTGATGGAATCAATGCCAAGTGGATTCCTCACTGGAACAACTGATAATGATTAAGTGGCAAATTGTTCTCTTTGTTTCTTCCTGTCCACCCAGTTGGAAAAGGTCAACTACAAACATCATTTTTTTTTGGGGGGGGGGGGTCTTCTGAACAGCCCTACCCACTCATTCAGTACCTGTGCCACGCTTCTGGAGACGCAGCCTGGTCAGGATCTCTTCAAACTTGGCATGCGTGCTGAGCTTGGGCAGCTTGACGTGCACACCACCACGCAGGCCGGTTCCCAGGTTGGAGGGGCAGGTCAGGATGTAGCCCAGATGCTGGTTCCACATGAAGCCGTGGTTGTGTTTCCTGAAGATCTCCTCAATCTGTGTTACAAACAATAAACAATGTTTCTGAGTCCAGCAGGACAGTTGATAAATTTCCAACAGTTTGTACTTTGTTTACAGCCTTGCTGGACTTGAAAATATTGTTTTACTCTTATCTACATTTTGTCCTCTGAGGTCCATATCAAGCATGAACTTTTGGTTCCTTACCTTCTGCAGGCCAACGCAGAAGCGCCTGAAGACCTCTTTCATGTTGCCTCCCTTCTGCATGGAGATGACACGGAGATGGTCCTCCTCGTTCACCCAGACCAGGAAGGTCTTGTTGTCGTTGTGCCTTCAGAATGAGAGTCCAGCTCAGCCTCACTTAGAATGCAAAGCTAAAGCCTCTTAAGTTGGAATGCAGTGAGATGACTCAGCTTCAATCAAGCTTCATCAAAGAGTTTTGTTTCATCAAAACCTGTTGTTGGTTGGATTCAAAGCTCACAGCAGGTTTTGTGTCACCTTCACCGCCCATCCGCAAGCTCAGGTTCACTTTTGTCCACATGTGGACAAAGGTGAGCCTGATTTTGAACTTTAATCTTTCTCACCAGATGCCCCTGCCGTCCGGCCAGTCGCGGGCCATACCAGCACAGGTCAGCAGGGGGGAAACAGGCTTGTCAAACAAGAAGTGGTCAGCAATCAGCTTCTCCTGCTCGGCATCGGTCATGCCTTCCAAGGGATAGTATGTGCCCTTGAACTCACCATCCAAGCTGGAAAGGGCTGCAGGGTAGGATGACAGGAAGCAAAGAGTTACCTTTGGTCCCCGTGAAATAATGTACAAGTACATGTAGTATGCGGAATCAAATCAATCAATCAATCAATTTTATTTATATAGCGCCAAATCACAACAAACAGTTGCCCCAAGGCGCTTTATATTGTAAGGCAAAGCCATACAATAATTACGTAAAAACCCCAACGGTCAAAACGACCCCCTGTGAGCAAGCACTTGGCGACAGTGGGAAGGAAAAACTCCCTTTTAACAGGAAGAAACCTCCAGCAGAACCAGGCTCAGGGAGCGGCAGTCTTCTGCTGGGACTGGTTGGGGCTGAGGTAGAGAACCAGGAAAAAGACATGCTGTGGAGGGGAGCAGAGATCGATCACTAATGATTAAATGCAGAGTGGTGCATACAGAGCAAAAAGAGAAAGAAACACTCAGTGCATCATGGGAACCCCCCAGCAGTCTAAGTCTATAGCAGCATAACTAAGGGATGGTTCAGGGTCACCTGATCCAGCCCTAACTATAAGCTTTAGCAAAAAGGAAAGTTTTAAGCCTAATCTTAAAAGTAGAGAGGGTGTCTGTCTCCCTGATCTGAATTGGGAGCTGGTTCCACAGGAGAGGAGCCTGAAAGCTGAAGGCTCTGCCTCCCATTCCTGCAGTCTGAGAGCGAAGCGCTCTATTGGGGTGATATGGTACTATGAGGTCCCTAAGATAAGATGGGACCTGATTATTCAAAACCTTATAAGTAAGAAGAAGAATTTTAAATTCTATTCTAGAATTAACAGGAAGCCAATGAAGAGAGGCCAATATGGGTGAGATATGCTCTCTCCTTCTAGTCCCCGTCAGTACTCTAGCTGCAGCATTTTGAATTAACTGAAGGCTTTTCAGGGACATTTTAGGACAACCTGATAATAATGAATTACAATAGTCCAGCCTAGAGGAAATAAATGCATGAATTAGTTTTTCAGAGACAAGACCTTTCTAATTTTAGAGATATTGCGCAAATGCAAAAAAGCAGTCCTACATATTTGTTTAATATGCGCATTGAATGACATATCCTGATCAAAAATCCAACTCCAAGATTTCTCACAGTATTACTAGAGGTCAGGGTAATGTCATCCAGAGTAAGGATCTGGTTAGACACCGAGAATCAAAAGATTCTCTTTTGAGACGTCTGATGTTCACCTTCAATGGACAGTTTCTCGATGCCTCTACGCTCTCCACGGCTGTTGTGGGGGGGCAGGGTGAATCCCTTGATGCTGCGGCCAGTACGGACACGGCTGGACAACACATAGTTGGGGTCCAAGTCATCACCACCCTAATTGAAAAAGACACAAACCTTATTGCATTTGTTAAAGAAAAACTACACAACATTTGTACAGTTTGGGACTAACTGTAGTTGATAAATGACTTGTTTTGGGGAGAATGGGGGCTTCCAAGCATCTCATAGCAGAAAACCAGCCTTGAAACGTTTGGGATAACAACCTGGTGTCCTTTGAATGAGAGTCTCGCGAGAAACATGAGCTGCTTTAAAGTGTAGGTAACACGTTATGCCATGTTTTATTGAAGATTTGAGACTAAAATTAAATAACAGTTTGAAATTTATCCTTTCCTAGTGCGCATTTACTGAAGTGATAAATATTCAGATTTTGAACCATGTGCACTAAAAACCAGGAACATCTGGCCCAGTCACATTTTGGAGAAGAAGGAGGAAGTGACGTCAGAACAAGAACCATTGTCTTCATATCCCCATTAATCTATGGATCAATTTATGGATTTTTACAGGCTACTGACAGCCCTGTTTCCACCAAGTGGTTTGGGTCGGAGCTGCACCGTGTTTTTGGTCTGAGAATGGTTCATTCCCGCCGGCAGAATCCTTTTTGACTGGCAGGTGGAAACACTTTTATTGACGAGCGCGTACTTGCACAGTGTCCACAGCTTCTCCACTCAACACAGAGGCAAAACTGAGTATTTTCAGATTTTTTTGTTTTATTGTTTTGTGGATCATGGCATAATTTTGTTATATGAGACGTTATGGGCAGATGAACTCTGGAAGTCTTTTACTTGTAGCACAAAGCGTCGATCCATCATCCGCAATAACAGATTGCAGATGATAGATGGATGGATGGATCGACCGCAATAACAGCCGGCACTGTAACCTGGCACCAAACTCCCATGTGACAAATGGACTTTTCTTCAGCCAAGACAGAAGGAATTAAATTATTTTCAGATGTCATTTTGTAAAGGTGGATAAGTTTAAAGATGAACTCACTGAAACCGACAGGTAGGACTATATTATTTACTCCTTCTGTGAAAGGTTTTAAGATTTAATAATAATGTGTTATGCTATTAATGTACAGTACACCAACTGTATTAAAAAAGAAAACAATATTGATTTTAAAAATAACTGATATTTTCAGTCTCTCGTGTCATTTTTCAGATTTGAAATGTATGTACCTTTTTCTAAGAAAAAAACCTAAATAAAAATCCACATTTCTTCATCACATTTTTCTGATGTCAAAGACAGTAAAACAGACTTTTTTTTTTTTAATTTATCAGTCAATTATGACCACAGGACTGGGGGGGAAAAGTTTATCATCTGCTGCATCTGCTGCATTCCAAAATCACCTGCATTATTTATTTTATGATTTTATGATCACCATTCTGTGATCATATCTCAACTCTGCCAATAAATAAGGTCACTGTTGTCAGACTGAAGGTTTTCCTCCAAGGTTTCTTCTCCCTCATTGTGGTCTAAATAAGGCTCAAAACCATAAGGCTGTGTCCTCCACAGCTTCTTCAGAAAAACCTTCAGACTGGACTTACAAAAAAAAAAAAAACCTAGAAAAAAGTCATCCAAAAACAGCTCGACCTCCGCTGTGTTTACACTTGATTTGGGTTTGAATCAGCAGGTCCCATTCTGGTGATGACGTAGCAACAATATGGCCACAGCTGAGGCCTGAAATAGAGCGCAGGCTTCAGACACCTGTTGTTTATCTTTCACCTCCGCACTTATCATCGACTTTTATCATCCATCGAGGCACTGGTGAGCTAGCAGCTATGTCTGTTTCTTACATGAACATCATCATGGAAGAGATAGCAAGGAAAAAAAACACTGTTTGAGGAAGTGAGGAAGAGGAAAAAGAATGTGTGAACCAAGTGAGGGGTCACAAATGGGTGAACCTAGGCTGGGCTTTCTTGGAATAGCAGAGCTGAACAATAAAGAAGCGTGCAAAACAGATGCAGACCTGGTGTTCTTGCTGCTGTACTTGTCAGTATATCGAGTTAAACTCTCTTCCATTCAAGTACTATCTAGGCCCTCACTGCTTATCTTCTGATTTGTGACAGGATCAGACTCACACAGAGCAGACTTCTGCTGCTGACTAACAACCACTTATTTCAACAACAAAAAGTCCAAAGTGGACGACATTAAATGAGTTTGGCTCACAGTATTGATGGAACACTGTCATTGATGACAGTATTTATATTTTTCTTCTTACTTTTGGAATCATTTGGTGCAGTGTATCCAGAGTCCAACAGAACAGAGAAGGGAAAATAATTCCAGCTTCTTTCCTCTGTCTTTTTCACATATTGCATATCACACGGTTTGATGGTGATGTAAGACAGCAGCTACACTGTCCTGTTGTGAGTTGGACATGTTGACCTGTGCTTCTGAACAAATCAATCAATCAATCAATCAATCAATCAATCAATCAATCAATTTTTTTATATAACGCCAAATCACAACAAACAGTTGCCCCAAGGCTCTTTATATTGTAAGGCAAGGCCATACAATAATTATGTAAAACCCCAACGGTCAAAACGACCCCCTGTGAGCAAGCACTTGGCTACAGTGGGAAGAAGAAGAATTTTAAATTCTATTCTAGAATTAACAGGAAGCCAATGAAGAGAGGCCAATATGGGTGAGATATGCTCTCTCCTTCTAGTCCCCGTCAGTACTCTAGCTGCAGCATTTTGAATTAACTGAAGGCTTTTTAGGGAACTTTTAGGACAACCTGATAATAATGAATTACAATAGTCCAGCCTAGAGGAAATAAATGCATGAATTAGTTTTTCAGCATCACTCTGAGACAAGACCTTTCTGATTTTAGAGATATTGCGTAAATGCAAAAAAGCAGTCCTACATATTTGTTTAATATGCGCATTGAATGACATATCCTGATCAAAAATGACTCCAAGATTTCTCACAGTATTACTAGAGGTCAGGGTAATGCCATCCAGAGTAAGGATCTGGTTAGACACCATGTTTCTAAGATTTGTGGGGCCAAGTACAATAACTTCAGTTTTATCTGAGTTTAAAAGCAGGAAATTAGAGGTCATCCATGTCTTTATGTCTGTAAGACAATCCTGCAGTTTAGCTAATTGGTGTGTGTCCTCTGGCTTCATGGATAGATAAAGCTGGGTATCATCTGCGTAACAATGAAAATTTAAGCAATACCGTCTAATAATACTGCCTAAGGGAAGCATGTATAAAGTGAATAAAATTGGTCCTAGCACAGAACCTTGTGGAACTCCATAATTAACTTTAGTCTGTGAAGAAGATTCCCCATTTACATGAACAAATTGTAATCTATTAGACAAATATGATTCAAACCACCGCAGCGCAGTGCCTTTAATACCTATGGCATGCTCTAATCTCTGTAATAAAATTTTATGGTCAACAGTATCAAAAGCAGCACTGAGGTCTAACAGAACAAGCACAGAGATGAGTCCACTGTCCGAGGCCATAAGAAGATCATTTGTAACCTTCACTAATGCTGTTTCTGTACTATGATGAATTCTAAAACCTGACTGAAACTCTTCAAATAGACCATTCCTCTGCAGATGATCAGTTAGCTGTTTTACAACTACCCTTTCAAGAATTTTTGAGAGAAAAGGAAGGTTGGAGATTGGCCTATAATTAGCTAAGATAGCTGGGTCAAGTGATGGCTTTTTAAGTAATGGTTTAATTACTGCCACCTTAAAAGCCTGTGGTACATAGCCAACTAACAAAGATAGATTGATCATATTTAAGATCGAAGCATTAAATAATGGTAGGGCTTCCTTGAGCAGCCTGGTAGGAGTGGGGTCTAATAAACATGTTGATGGTTTGGATGAAGTAACTAATGAAAATAACTCAGACAGAACAATCGGAGAGAAAGAGTCTAACCAAATACCGGCATCACTGAAAGCAGCCAAAGATAACGATACGTCTTTGGGATGGTTATGAGTAATTTTTTCTCTAATAGTTAAAATTTTGTTAGCAAAGAAAGTCATGAAGTCATTACTAGTTAAAGTTAATGGAATACTCAGCTCAATAGAGCTCTGACTCTTTGTCAGCCTGGCTACAGTGCTGAAAAGAAACCTGGGGTTGTTCTTATTTTCTTCAATTAGTGATGAGTAGAAAGCTTTACGGAGGGCTTTTTTATAGAGCAACAGACTCTTTTTCCAGGCTAAGTGAAGATCTTCTAAATTAGTGAGACGCCATTTCCTCTCCAACTTACGGGTTATCTGCTTTAAGCTACGAGTTTGTGAGTTATACCACGGAGTCAGACACTTCTGATTTAAAGCTCTCTTTTTCAGAGGAGCTACAGCATCCAAAGTTGTCTTCAATGAGGATGTAAAACTATTGACGAGATACTCTATCTCCCTTACAGAGTTTAGGTAGCTACTCTGCACTGTGTTGGTATATGGCATTAGAGAACATAAAGAAGGAATCATATCCTTAAACCTAGTTACAGCGCTTTCTGAAAGACTTCTAGTGTAATGAAACTTATTCCCCACTGCTGGGTAGTCCATCAGAGTAAATGTAAATGTTATTAAGAAATGATCAGACAGAAGGGAGTTTTCAGGGAATACTGTTAAGTCTTCTATTTCCATACCATAAGTCAGAACAAGATCTAAGATATGATTAAAGTGGTGGGCCTGTTGTGTCAGTTCAAGTGAATTCTACTTCTTGAAACAAGATTATTCATTTTTTATGAATAACCCAGCAGCTTAAAACCTCATGACATGACAAAAAAAGCTCGTTTCATCTGAGATATGACTCAAAACAAGATATGTTGAAGACTGTTTCACTTCATAAAATATTCAAGATGCTCAGTCTAAAAACAAGCCTCTATATCTCACTCACTGGCAGCTCCAGAGATTTTTTTTTCTGCAGGTGCTATGGTGGACACTCACTACAGTACGTCATCATCACTGATGCTGGAAAAACTCATCCATGCCTTTGTCTCCTCTAGGCTTGACTACTGTAACTCCCTGCTCTTTGGGATCTCTGGAAAAAACCTTCAAAGGCTTCAATACATTCAAAACAGTGCAGCAAGAATTCTGATGAGAGTATGCAGGAGCACATTACACCTATACTCCATAACCTTCACTGGCTCTCCACCACCTACAGAATCCATTTTAAGATTGCTCTCATCACCCACCACTGCATCCATGGCAATGCCCCCACATACCTCAAAGATCTCCTCACTCCCCACACATCCCCCTGTTCCCTCCGTTCATACAACACTAATCTCCTCTGTACCCCTCACACCAAACTTCACACCATGGGAGACGAGGCCTTCTGTTCAACTGCCCCCCATATATGGAACTCCCTCCCTGACCACCAGAGGGCTCCACAAACTGTGGAAGCTTTTAAAAAGCCTCAAGACATACCTGTTCAGACAGGCCTATCACAGGTCTCAATAATTTGAATCTGTTGCGTATTAGTCTTTTTTATTCTATTTTATTATTTTATTTTGGTTTTATTCTATTCTGCTGACTGTTTTTATCTTAAGATTTTCTGTTTTTATTCTATTTATCCTTGGTTTTATTATTTTTTTCCTGTAGCACGTTGAGATTTTTATTAATGAAAGGTGCATTATAAATGAAATTTATTATTATTATGATGACATTGTTGAACTTGATGTCATTGAATATCACATTACACTCACCACAGAACTGATTGTTTACAACAATCAGTTCTGTTGATGAATGTTTATTTTCTTTTTTGAGTGGAATAATTATGTAATCACATAAATCTGAAAATGCCAGAATTGTCTTACTGTGGAAAACTGAAAGGATGATGTCATCGCCCGGCCTCCATAACATGTTGTTAACAGTGCCATTTAGCATATTATTATTTTTTTCTTCTTGTTGGTGGTGGGACAAAGTGCTGGCGTCCTTCAGCTCATGTTGAGAAACTCACCCAGAGCAGACAGACACTGAGGGACTTCTTTAAAAACTCTTAAAACAAAAAAACCTTTTAAAAAAACTCCTTAACAAGTAACTTCCGTCCTGTGTTTCATTTTGATGAGTGTGTGTGGGACATTTATGAAAATACAGAACAGTTTACATCCATATTGATTCAATATGGGACATAACAATTAATTGTCAAATAAAGGACAATTCTGTATTTTAAGGGGCAGGTGGCAACCCTAGCCACAGCTAGTGGTTAACGTTAGTAACAGCTGGTATCTGCTGGAAGTAGTGAAGGATTTTGCCTTCCCAAATGCTGGTCAAGCGCCGAGGATTGTTGCAAATGCCTTCGTGTGATTTCACATCTTACCTTCAGGTTCTCGAAGTTCAGGTCAGTACGGTGCATGTCAGTGGGTTTGTATCCACCGTGGCGGTCGGAGATGACGGGGTCCAGCAGATCTTTGAAGACTTCGTAGCACTCCTCATCACCAGCAACACATCCCACGGTCATAATGAAAGGGTGACCTTTTGGACATGGTTGGAGGGGGTGTAATTTTTGTAGCTAGTAAACTTTAAACATTGTATTTCTGGAAGGATTCCATGAGTTACTGTTTTTTTCCAAAGCAAACAATAATAATTACTGCAGTTTAACAGTCAACCAAAAAACAGATTCTTCAGAAACTTTACTGGTTTCTTTCTCTGTATACTGATGATATTTTGCTTCTTACCGGGGTTGTCAACACCAGTCTGGATGACATCATCCAAGGTGAAGCCACTGGGTGTGGACTTTCCCCTCAACTTGTCATAGATTTCCTTGGTGAGTGCCTACAGCAGAGACAGTTACTGTTTAGGTTTAGAGCCTATAGGTACATGACTTTTAAGACTGATATCGATTTTGATATTTGATGATTTTAAAATCCAACATGCTGATGTAGCAACTGATAGTTTTTGTTGTTGTTGTTTCGCCAGAGACACTTAGCACAAAGATTTTCCCTAAAATTTGTTTTATGCAGTTTTTTTAAGTACTCTTCATCAAGATAATGTGACATAATGCAGTTTGAAATTAAACTTGTTTTACTGACATGAACAGAATTTGAACTATATTTGAAAATATATTAGTTTTGATCAATAAGAGTGCTGTGTGTTAAAAAAATGCTGTCAAACCTGTGTGATGGAGCTGTGTGTAAAAGCTCCATGTAGTGATGACAAAGTCTGATCCAAACAGAATCCATACCAGTGGACCTCCGTTCAGCAGTACTACGTTGATAACCCACACATATATCCAGAGAGATTCTACGTCCCAGGATGCTACGGCTATGTAAAATTCTGTGTTTTTCTAAAGAGGGATGACATTAAACGACGACTAACAAATTACCATAAACACAGATGATTTCTATACTGCTCTGTGTTCTTCTGTCAGCCGACTACTGTGTTCCATTATTGGCAGATGGGGAGCTGTAGAGTACCCTTTGGTGGACAAACTATGCAACAACAACATTGGCGCCATCACTGATCTTTGCCCTCATGTCTTTTTAATTGGCATTGATCAGCCGTTATAAACACTGATCATGAATTATCTGTAAGTAGCTCGTACTGGCTCATCAGTTTGCTGATTTATCGTCATGCTCGAGTTAGGTTAGTCTCACATAGTCATGTGATGCCACCTTTTGCCTTTTATGTACGACACAACAGATTGTGATCAGGATCAGAGTATTTTATGAAACCCAGCGGGAAACTGCTCCACAACCTACAATAACATCAGGATCCTTTTTACTTTGCTTCATCTGAGTTATACTTCGGGACCGGCCACGTGTTGTGTGCACTTGATGTGGAGGCTTTTATTGGTTTGTTGGCGTGCAGCCGTTGGTGTGGGTTTGGTACCTTTGCCATGTGGTTGTTGTGCTTGGACAAATCGGGGTACTCCTCATCTGTGGAGAACTTCATTTTGTAGTCGTTGTGGCAGTTCTTCGTCATGGCTGCACTTTTTACTATGTCTAGGGGGACAGGAGGTGTTAAAATGGTGGTGTGCAGCATTCAGGGGCACTCTGACTTTTTTGGGACACCACAGCACGATTTATGATCGTGCTGTGGTGTCCCAAATGTTGCCTCCTTCTCTTTTTCCATCTCTGTTGGCATCTCTGCCTCTCACCATCTGTCACTCGCCCCTCACTCTGGAGGTTATTAATAGTTTGGCTTTTGGCACCCTTACCCCCCCCAGAACGGGACGTACTGACCCTTTTGATATTTGATTCCATTTTATATAACAGGAGTATATTTAATGGTATAAGACCCATATAACTAGATCACTAAATTTCTCTTTGACACCAGGAACCTTCTGGAGGTCCATCGATTATTCATCACAAAAAACAACAACGGTTCTTCACCACAGCACCTGAATGCATCAATCATGGCAGAATCATATGGCAGAAAATATACCAAAAAGTAACTTCAAACTCCTCAAAGTTGAAATGTTCTCTTTGATCCAAAGAAGCTTTCAAGGAGACTTTAGAAGAACCTTTTAGTATCTGAATAAATGAGTAAAACTTGACTGTACAACCTGGAAACGGCAGCGCGGCAGAATCTGACGTCAAGTCCAGAATACCTCCACAGCTGTGAGCCAGCAGATCGGTTTACAGCAGACGGATGGACGTCAAACACTCGCAGTGCTGCTGACCAATGACACTCAAAGATCAGACGTTGCACCACTAAATTAAGCACTCCTAAACTATTCGGTTCATGCGGGCGCTGCTGGTGTCAGCAACAGCTGATCGTCTCACCGTGACACTGCCGCGACTCTGCTGCAGCTGCACACTTTCAGAAAACTACATGCAGTTTGAAATTTCATCATGGGAGACTTGAGTGGCTCCACAGCCAGGAAACCGAGGCCTCCGAGACTCTTTGGGATCATAATATTTAAAAAATGTATAAAAGTCCCATTTTTGTCTGAATTTTTTTTTGCTCATACAGAACAATAACGGCACAGATTCATCAGCCGACTGTGACTAAAGCAGCTTTGTGATTTTTATGTTTACCTGCTTCGGAGAAAGGAAAGACGTAACAGGTCCTGGGATCAAATCCTGTCCACCAAATGTAGGGGATGCCCAGCTCTGTCAGGTGAAGGACTTTAGCTTTTATATCCAGACCTTTGTCCCCATTGGCTGCCCGGCCTCGGGGTCTCTGCATGCGATTGGTTGGAGGGGCTCGTCAGTGATGGGGGATGTTTCTAAAAGGCAAGAATGCACAGCAGTTGACACGAAAGACAACAGCTGCAGAGCAAAAGTCCCCGTCCCAACCCCAGCACAGTCTGAGGACAGAGCGCTGCAGCGGGCCGCAGCAACGCTCTCTAACACGGGCCTGTGCTCGACCCAGGTAACACCTGACATGTGGCCTGATCAGCTGATGATTTGCCCTGACAAAGACTCTGTCATCAAGAGCCTCGCCAAAGCAAAGGCTTAGTTAACACTGGCCCAGAGTAAAAAGTCCTGAAGTCCCTGCTCCGTGCAAGACCTACCAAAGGAAGCAGGAGAAAATACAGTGACACTGAGACATATAGACCGTTCGAAGACTTGAACCAGCAACTTCTCAGAACATGTGAACCCTGTGACCTGCCGGACGTTTCATTACACTCCAAACTTAGTTTGGAGGGTCTGTGACTGAAGTTATGGGGCAAAACAGCAAAAATGGTAACAAAGTTCAAATTCAGTTTGTACAAAGGTCAAAGGTACAAATTGGTGGAGCTAATATATAGTCTCCAAAATAACGGTGGAAGAAGATCATGGTGCATTGGACTCTTTGATTGATGAGGTCTACTATCACCCTGTAACGTGGGAACTAAACATGACAGAATGTGCAAAGTGTTCCTTTTTAAAACTCTATGAGCTCAGGGTTGAGCAGGTAGCTGAGTGGATCATGAGCCGGCCTGCCAATAGGCAGACCTGGGTTTGAATCCCACTCATGCTGTCTGTGTCCTTGGACAAGACACTTGCACTGCATTGTCCCAGTCCAACCAGATGTAAATGGGAGCAGACCTCAGCTGCCGAAGTAGCCGCTTGATGTTATGTGATCATTACTGCCGCCAGTCGGCTTCAGTGCAGAATTATATAAGAGGTACTGTGATAGGAGATGCAGGCTCACTCTCGTGTCATGTGCACAATTCCTGGAAGTTGAAACCATCCCAGCTCTTGCATGTCCAGCATATTCACCAGACGTGTCATCTATCGATTATATTTGGAATGCTTTGGATCAATATGTATGACAACTGGTCCAAATTCCTGCTAATATCCAGCAACAGCACAGACATCGAGAAGAAGTGGAGCAACATTCCACAATCATTAAGCTGACTGGGAGGAGGAGATGTGTCACAGTGTGTGAAGCTGGATATCTGGCGTGTGTGATACGTGTACCAACCACTCATGTCAGCTCTTTCATTTCCACTCACTCCACAGCAGTACGTTTCAGTTGCATCCCAATTGCAGCGCTTAAAGAAGCTCCTTTATCTTCATTGTACATATGGTGTATCCTGAAAATATTCACAGCGCTTCACTTTTCCACATTTTATGTTACAGCCTTATTCCAAAATGTATTAAATTCATATTTTCCCTCAAAATTCTACACACAACACCCCATAATGACAACATGAAAAAAGTTTTTTTTTGACACTTTTGTAAATTTAGTAAAAAAACAAAAAACTAAGAAGTCAAAGTCAAAGTGTCTTTATTAGTCTCCCTAGGAAGAAATTTGTCTTGGACAGAGGGGTCTGCTGCACAAACAACACATCCAGCACATTTGATACATTCCACCCATGCATAAAGACAGCTACATAATAAATACAAATACATAGTCAACAGAATTTAATACCAGCATCTCAGTGCAAATTCAGCATCATGTGACCTTATATCATCTTTTCTGTCCACCCTGAACCAGCTGCTCATTTATGAGCTTCACTGACAGTGGGATAAACAGTGTTAGTATCAATTAAATTTACAAAGAGGAACTCTGTACCTCCTTCCCAAGTTAAATAAAATATATTCAGAGTGCAGTACATGAGACATATTCAATAAAATACTGTCTGCAAGGCTGAGGATTACTTGTTCAAACAAACCTTGGGGAGTTACAGGTTCCACCATACCAATGGTTTTTCCAGCTATTTTTGTCAGATTTAGTATTTGAGTTTTTGATTTAACCATTAAATTACCAAACCAGCTGGTAATACCGAATCATAACACAGACTCAATAGTTGCTCTGTAGAAAATCAGCATAATATTCCTGCATTCACCAAACAATCGGAGTGGACGAAGAAAGTGCATGCACTGGTGGATTCAGGCACAAACCACTGACACTTCCTTCCCACTGTAGCCAAGTGCTTGCTCACAGGGGGTCGTTTTGACCGTTGGGGTTTTACATAATTATTGTATGGCCTTGCCTTACAATATAAAGCGCCTTGGGGCAACTGTTTGTTGTGATTTGGTGCTATATAAAAAAATTGATTGATTGATTGATTGATTGACACTTGCGTGTGCCAGCTTTATATATTATCAGTTATCAAGTTGTTCACTGATTTTATCATATACCTATAAATGATAAATGCACGCAGAACACAATGCACGTGCTCTCCCTTTGCTCACTGTCTCCAGGGGTACAGATGCAGGACCCGCAAAGAATCCAAGTCATAGCCACGGAGCTCTGCGGCTGTGGTTACAGAGACCATGCAGCAGGCGCTGCACATCAAAACAGCGAGCGTAGTCTCTGGATCTGTTGCTGAAGTTGGATGCAGCTCGGCATAGCAGACAGGGGGGCGGTGTGAGTGGCCTGCTGCGGCGCTTACTGAGCCCGCAGACTCAGTAAGCGCATTGGAGGCAGTGAGAGCAATCGTGGTGATACCAACTGGTGCCGCGACCAGCCCGCCTGATAAGGACACAGAACACAATGCACTGTTAAAAAAAAGAAGAAGCATGCAAAATTGTACTAAAAACAATCCGCGAAACTGCGAGGCCATATAGCGAGGGACCACTGTATTAAATTACACATTGACATTATCTAGGATCGCACGTGCTGTGACGTCACAAGATATGTATGGATTGGCAGATTACCAAGGCAACATTCACTTACTCGGGTGGTATGAAAAATATTACCAGTTGGCCAAAAATATCACAAGGGTGTATTGCTATTTATTCTTTAGTGTTTTATCCAATCATATTGGCCTCATCATTTACAGGAATATGATATTAGTTATTATCAATGTGAAGCCCCAGATATTTGTATAAATCCACCTGCTCAATGTTACGTCCATGTATGGCTACCACACTACAGTCCCCAATAGACCTGTGATCCACCAGCATCTCCACTGTTTTATTCATATTAATCGGCAGTTGGTGGGTGTCACACCAGTTCACAAACCTGTCCACTCCAGATTTGTGACTAATTAAACTGGCATTACTTTTTAGCAGACTAAGTATGACAGTGTTGTCTGAAAATTTAACAGCATACTGGTTTGGCTAGGGGGCAGCACGGTGGCTTAGTGGTTACCACTGTTGCCTCACAGTGAGAAGGTCATGGGTAATTTTCTGCCTGTGACCTTTCTGTGTGGAGTTTGCATGTTCTCCCCATGTTTGCGTGGGTTTCCTCTGGGTGCTCCGGTTTCCTCCCACATCCAAAGACATGCGGGTTAGGTGGGTTGGAATCTTTAAATTGTCCATAAGTATGCAAGTGGTTGTGGATGTGTTTGTTTGTCTGTTTGTGGCCCTGTGACAGACTGGCGCCCTGTCCTGGGTGTATCCCACCTCATGCTCTATGACTGCTGGAATAGGCTCCAGCTCCCCGCAACCCTTGATTGGACTAAGCGGTTGAAGATGAGTGAGTGAGTGAGTGAGTGAGTGGTTTGGCTGGGAGCTGACACAGTCATTGCTATAGAATGTAAACACAGCCCTGTACACACTCTATAAAATGAACTGCTGTCTCAACATGAAAAAGTTATGTAACAATTTGCATAGATTTATTTAAGTTATTTTAACTTAAGGGCCCCTTTACACATAGTGCGAAGTTTGGTCGACGCCTGGTCGATTACCGGCGAAATTAGCACACCACAAAACATCGCGCCGATGGACAGGCGAAACCCAGTGCGAGAGTTGATGCATGCACCGGTGTCTTTCGAGCAGGAACAGTGTGCTGCACCGGCGCCAGGTGCAAGATGCAGCACATGACAACGCTTATGTGCTAACCCTAACCCTTACAGCTGAAGAAAGGTTTCTAGAATCTTTTTTTTTTTTTACTATTTTAATTACAAGTGTTCTAAACTTTTTTTTACAGTAATCAGAAATTAATTTTGAGTTAAAAGAACATTTGCAAGGATTTTCTTCAAAAAACTGTTCTGTATAAAGGAGCAGTCCTGTGACACATTTCTGCTACTGATCTGTACAGATTGTGGTTTCTGCACAGCAGTCTTCCATGTTTTGGCCTAACGCCTCGTTTCTATTGGACAGTACAAAGCTATGTCACAGCGCACAGCAGCGAAAGTTGGATTGGGTTGAACTTTGACCGCAGCAGCCTGTTGACAAGCGGCAATGTGCGCTCCCGGCAGAAGTGTCACTTTAGCTCAGTTTTTGATGCAACGCTTCTGCCGTGTCTAAAAAGCGACACGACTCATTGAAAATAATGCTTTTTAGACCGACGCCTCTGTGGCTTCCAAAGTGTGCGATGTGAAAGGTCCTTTAGAGCGTAAGTATTCACACCCTTTGCTCCATACTTTGTTTGATGCACCTTTGGCAGCAATTACAGCCCTTAAGTCTTCTTGAATATGATGCCACAAGCTTGGTGCACCTATCCTTTGGGCAGTTTTGCCCATTCCTCTTTGCAGCACCTCTCAAGCTCCATCAGGTTGGATGAGGAGCGTCGGTGCACACCCATTTTCAGATCTCTCCAGAAAACTGCATTTTATATAGCAGTTTTCCATCTGCATCAGACACTCAAAGCACTTTACAATTATGCCTCACATTCTCCCATTCACACAAACACACACACACACACCAGTCGTTCTCACTGCATCTTGTACAATAACACTACCTCTAACCTTAGTGACATGAAATTTGGGGTTCCACAGGGGTCCGTCTTAGGCCCCTTGCTTTTCTCCATTTTTCTCCCTTGGTTTTCTCCTTAGGACACACATTGCGGTGTTTTGGGGTTACCTTTCCTTGCTATGCTGCATTAGGGGTCTCCAATTGGTTTAAAACACTGCTGCCAGACTTTTGACAAGAAGCAGCAAGTTTGACCACATTACACCCATTTTGGCATCGCTTCACTGGCTTCCTGTCCCTGTGAGATCAGATTTTAAGGTTCTGTTATTAACCTATAAAATTATTCATGGACTAAAAAAATGAGGTGGGCTTCATAGATAATTGGCAAAGCTTCTGGGGAAAACCTGGTCTTGTTAGGAGAGACGGCATCCATCCCACTTTGGATGGAGCAGCTCTCATTTCTAGAAATCTGGCCAATTTTCTTAAATCCTCCAAACCGTGACTATCCAGGGTTGGGACCAGGAAGCAGAGTTGTAGTCTTACACACCTCTCTGCAGCTTCTCTCCCCCTGCCATCCCCTCATTACCCCATCCCCGTAGAGACGGTGCCTGCTCCCAGACCACCAATAACCAGCAAAAATCTATTTAAGCATAAAAATTCAAAAAGAAAAAATAATATAGCACCTTCAACTGCACCACAGACTAAAACAGTTAAATGTGGTCTATTAAACATTAGGTCTCTCTCTTCTAAGTCCCTGTTGGTAAATGATATAATAATTGATCAACATATTGATTTATTCTGCCTAACAGAAACCTGGTTACAGCAGGATGAATATGTTAGTTTAAATGAGTCAACACCCCCGAGTCACACTAACTGTCAGAATGCTCGTAGCATGGGCCGGGGCGGAGGATTAGCAGCAATCTTCCATTCCAGCTTATTAATTAATCAAAAACCCAGACAGAGCTATAATTCATTTGAAAGCTTGTCTCTTAGTCTTGTCCATCCAAATTGGAAGTCCCAAAAACCAGTTTTATTTGTTATTATCTATCGTCCACCTGGTCGTTACTGTGAGTTTCTCTGTGAATTTTCAGACCTTTTGTCTGACTTAGTGCTTAGCTCAGATAAGATAATTATAGTGGGCGATTTTAACATCCACACAGATGCTGAGAATGACAGCCTCAACACTGCATTTAATCTATTATTAGACTCTATTGGCTTTGCTCAAAAAGTAAATGAGTCCACCCACCACTTTAATCATATCTTAGATCTTGTTCTGACTTATGGTATGGAAATAGAAGACTTAACAGTATTCCCTGAAAACTCCCTTCTGTCTGATCATTTCTTAATAACATTTACATTTACTCTGATGGACTACCCAGCAGTGGGGAATAAGTTTCATTACACTAGAAGTCTTTCAGAAAGCGCTGTAATTAGGTTTAAGGATATGATTCCTTCTTTATGTTCTCTAATGCCATATACCAACACAGTGCAGAGTAGCTACCTAAACTCTGTAAGGGAGATAGAGTATCTCGTCAATAGTTTTACATCCTCATTGAAGACAACTTTGGATGCTGTAGCTCCTCTGAAAAAGAGAGCTTTAAATCAGAAGTGTCTGACTCCGTGGTATAACTCACAAACTCGTAGCTTAAAGCAGATAACCCGTAAGTTGGAGAGGAAATGGCGTCACTAATTTAGAAGATCTTCACTTAGCCTGCAAAAAGAGTCTATTGCTCTATAAAAAAGCCCTCCGTAAAGCTAGGACATCTTTCTACTCATCACTAATTGAAGAAAATAAGAACAACCCCAGGTTTCTTTTCAGCGCTGTAGCCAGGCTGACAAAGAGTCAGAGCTCTATTGAGCTGAGTATTCCATTAACTTTAACTAGTAATGACTTCATGACTTTCTTTGCTAACAAAATTTTAACTATTAGAGAAAAAATTACTCATAACCATCCCAAAGACATATCATTATCTTTGGCTGCTTTCAGTGATGCCGGTATTTGGTTAGACTCTTTCTCTCCGATTATTCTGTCTGAGTTATTTTCATTAGTTACTTCATCCAAACCATCAACATGTTTATTAGACCCCATTCCTACCAGGCTGCTCAAGGAAGCCCTACCATTATTTAATGCTTCGATCTTAAATATGATCAATCTATCTTTGTTAGTTGGCTATGTACCACAGGCTTTTAAGGTGGCAGTAATTAAACCATTACTTAAAAAGCCATCACTTGACCCAGCTATCTTAGCTAATTATAGGCCAATCTCCAACCTTCCTTTTCTCTCAAAAATTCTTGAAAGGGTAGTTGTAAAACAGGTAACTGATCATCTGCAGAGGAATGGTCTATTTGAAGAGTTTCAGTCAGGTTTTAGAATTCATCATAGTACAGAAACAGCATTAGTGAAGGTTACAAATGATCTTCTTATGGCCTCGGACAGTGGACTCATCTCTGTGCTTGTTCTGTTAGACCTTAGTGCTGCTTTTGATACTGTTGACCATAAAATTTTATTACAGAGATTAGAGCATGCCATAGGTATTAAAGGCACTGCGCTGCGGTGGTTTGAATCATATTTGTCTAATAGATTACAATTTGTTCATGTAAATGGGGAATCTTCTTCACAGACTAAAGTTAATTATGGAGTTCCACAAGGTTCTGTGCTAGGACCAATTTTATTCACTTTATACATGCTTCCCTTAGGCAGTATTATTAGACGGTATTGCTTAAATTTTCATTGTTACGCAGATGATACCCAGCTTTATCTATCCATGAAGCCAGAGGACACACACCAATTAGCTAAACTGCAGGATTCTTACAGACATAAAGACATGGATGACCTCTAATTTCCTGCTTTTAAACTCAGATAAAACTGAAGTTATTGTACTTGGCCCCACAAATCTTAGAAACATGGTGTCTAACCAGATCCTTACTCTGGATGACATTACCCTGACCTCTAGTAATACTGTGAGAAATCTTGGAGTCATTTTTGATCAGGATATGTCATTCAAAGCACATATTAAACAAATATGTAGGACTGCTTTTTTGCATTTACGCAATATCTCTAAAATCAGAAAGGTCTTGTCTCAGAGTGATGCTGAAAAACTAATTCATGCATTTATTTCCTCTAGGCTGGACTATTGTAATTCATTATTATCAGGTTGTCCTAAAAGTTCCCTAAAAAGCCTTCAGTTAATTCAAAATGCTGCAGCTAGAGTACTGACGGGGACTAGAAGGAGAGAGCATATCTCACCCATATTGGCCTCTCTTCATTGGCTTCCTGTTAATTCTAGAATAGAATTTAAAATTCTTCTTCTTACTTATAAGGTTTTGAATAATCAGGTCCCATCTTATCTTAGGGACCCTCTCTACTTTTAAGATTAGGCTTAAAACTTTCCTTTTTGCTAAAGCTTATAGTTAGGGCTGGATCAGGTGACCCTGAACCATCCCTTAGTTATGCTGCTATAGACGTAGACTGCTGGGGGGTTCCCATGATGCACTGTTTCTTTCTCTTTTTGCTCTGTATGCACCACTCTGCATTTAATCATTAGTGATCGATCTCTGCTCCCCTCCACAGCATGTCTTTTTCCTAGTTCTCTCCCTCAGCCCCAACCAGTCCCAGCAGAAGACTGCCCCTCCCTGAGCCTGGTTCTGCTGGAGGTTTCTTCCTGTTAAAAGGGAGTTTTTCCTTCCCACTGTAGCCAAGTGCTTGCTCACAGGGGGTCGTTTTGACCGTTGGGGTTTTACATAATTATTGTATGGCCTTGCCTTACAATATAAAGCGCCTTGGGGCAACTGTTTGTTGTGATTTGGCGCTATATAAAAAAATTGATTGATTGAATTGATTGATAGGACTTCCCTATTTAGCTGACCTAGTCAAGCCCTACATACTGGCTCAGGCTCTGTGTTCTCAGGGCACAAGACTACTTTGTGTCCCTAGGGTGAATTATGTCATGATCTGGACTTTTTGTATCATGTTTGCTCTGTTTAATCTGTTTAATTGGTTTAGTTTTGATTGGTTTTGTTGTGTGTGTTTTCTCTTGTTGGGTTTTTCCTGCTTGGGCTTTGTCTTTCCCTATCTCTCTTGTCTGTCTCTCTCGGTGCTTGGTGGTGGGCGGTGCACACTGTCTGGGCCACATCCTGTTCTGGAGTTTTCCACACACCTGTTTGTAATCTGTAGCTCATCACCAGAGTGTATATAAGCTTAACTGGTTGCAGTAGTTCTCCACCAGATCATTGTGCTCTATGCCTTTGCTACCAGCTCTGTACCTGTTTGTCCCAAGTCCTGCTAGCCACATTGTGTATTTTGAATTACCAACCAGTAAACCATCTTAAAATTCAGAGCTGTGAGTATGAGTCCTACATTTGTGTCCAGACGTCTCTGTCAATGCAACCTGAGAAATAACAAGTCTGCGATGGTGGACTGGATGCCTGCATGGAATCTCCTCAATTGTTGTTGTGCTGTGTTCTGTATTATAAACCTTTTTGACAGAATGGTCTAAGCAGAGGGTCTCCCCTTTGAGTCTGGTCTGCTTGACGTTTCTTCCTCAATATCATCAGAGTGAGTTTTTCCTTATCACTGACACCTGTGTGCTTGCTCTAGGGGTTAGTAAGGTTCGACCTTACTTATGTGAAGTGCCTTGAGGCAGCTTTGCTGTGATTTGGTGCTATATAAACCAAATAAATTAAAAAAATACATTGAATGTGGTTTCTCAGTTATTAAATTTTCAATACATTTGCAAAAATCTCATAAATCTTTTTTCACATTGTCATTATAGGGTATTTTGTGTAGATTTTTGAGGGGAAAAAAAAAAAAGAATTTCATCCACTTTGGAATATGGATGTAACATAAAAAAAATGCAGCATTGTCTTTCTGGATGCACTGTACAACAGAATTTGTCCTCTCCATTTAACCATCCTAATTACAGTTTGGATGGTTCCAACAAGTTAGGATCCAACCACTAGGAGGAGTGGGCAGCTGGGGTTGGTCCGGTCCCCGGGGACCAACTGGAATCAGCACCCCGGGCACCCCAACAGAAAAAAATACATCAATATTTAATAGATCATCATTTTGCAGAAATAACAGCCTCTAAATGCTTCCTATAGCTTCCAATGAGAGTCTGGATTCTGGTTGAAGGTATTTTGGACCATTCGTCTTTACAAAACATCTCAAGTTTGTTGGTTTCCGAGCATGGACAGCCCGCTTAAAATCACACCACAGATTTTCAATAATATTTAGGTCTGGGGACTAAGATGGCCAATCCAGAACATCGGACTTGTTCTCTCTGCATGAATGCCTTAGTAGATTTTGAGCAGTGTTTAAGGTCGTTGTCTTGTTGAAAGATCCAGCCCTGGCGCAACTTCAGTGTTGTCACTGATTCTTGAACATTGTTCTCAAGAATCTGCTGATATTGACTGTAATCCATGTGACCCTCAACTTTAACAAGATTCCCTGTACCTGCATTAGTCCACAACACCTTATTCTAAAATGAAGCTGGCTTGTCCAAATGTGCTTTAGCATACCTCAAGCGATTCTGTTTGTGGCATGTATGCAGAAAAAGCTTCCTCTGCATTACAACATCTTAAAGCATCTCTTTGTGAAAAGTGTGCTGTATAGTTGAACGATGCACAGAGACACTGTCTGCAGCAAGATCATGTTGTAGGTCTTTGAAGCAGGTCTGTGTGATGACTATGACTGTTCTCACCATCCTTTGCTTCAGCCTATCTGAGATTTTTCTTGGCCTGCCACTTCAGGCCTTAACTAGTACTGCGCCTGTAGGCTTCCATTTCCTCACTATGTTCCTCACAGTGGAAACTGACAGCTGAAATCTCTGATATAGATTTTTGTATCTAAACCATGACGTTGAACAATATTTGTTTTCAGGTCATTTGAGAGTTGTTTAGAGGCTCCCATGTTGCCACTCATTAGAAGAGATACAAAGAGGGGAAACATTTGCAAATGGCCACCTTAAATACTCTTTCTCATGAATGGATTCACCTGTGTAAGGAGGTCAAGGGTCAATGAGCTTACCAAACCAATTTTGTGTTCCAGTAATAGTGCTAAATGTATTCAAATCAATAAAATGACAAGGGTGCCCAAATTTATCTACCTGCCTAATTTTGTTTAAATAATTATATAATTATTGCACACTTTCTGTAAATACTATAAACTTCAAATATCAGTGTGTTCATCTACTATATGATATATTTAACTGAAATTTCTGATCCAGACAACCAATGATTTATAAAGGAAAATTATGAATAATATCAGGCGTGCCCAAACTTTTGCATACAACTCTATGTCATAAAACACTTTTTTTTTTTTTTTTAGCAGGATTATAAAGAGAAAATCACATTTCTCTTTGCTTTAGTTCTGTTCTCGGTCTGCTTGAGATTTTCTGGTTTCCAGTGGACTGGAGGAACCATGCCACCAGAAACATTTAATACTCTGCCAGGGGGTTCCTGATCCTAATATGACCCCCCCACCCACCCACCCCAATATCCAGCCAGCCTACTACTACTGTAAATACACACACAGGTAGGATCTGGATCCAAATCCCTCTGGGACCTTTTCCAGCTGATCAAACCGTTGATGTCCCTCACGAAAATCCTTTTTGAAGGTGGTTCCAAACTTCATCTGACACAATGTACAAGATTCAAAAAAGGTCTGAATCTGTCATTTCATCTAAACTGTTGACGGCATAAAGAAAGATCTTCCCACTGCAACAACTTCGACTTGTGTTGAGATTTTTTCACATTACTGTTTCGTATATGGATGCACCAAAGACAGCAACACTGAAAAACATCATCATGATCATGCAAACAAAGTGAATCCTCGTGAAGCATGGTTCAGGAGGAGAGTCTTTTTCTCCGATAATCATCTGACTGGTTTGTATCTCACTCTGGTCCTTTCAGGACTGCAGAACTGTCGCTGACTTGGTTCAGTGTCATCTCTCAGGATCTGGTTTCACTGTGGTGCCCGTCCACAGGAATGACTTCCCAAATTAGTGTCCTCTCTCTGTGTGTTGCTGATCCACTTTGCACTCACATGAATGAACAACCTGACATGCTGATTCGTGTCTAACATGCTGGTGCGTGGGAGGACTTTGAGGTCCAGCTGGAGACTTTCATGAAGTCAAATCCACGAGCACACAAACATCTTTTTCATTTGGTTTTTGAAATTCAGGAGTGTCGATTGTACTAACTGGACTGTAAACATTTGCACTTTTTGTGCATTATTGTGACGTACCCGTGTAACTGTCACCAGTCACAGTGTAGGACTGCAGATCCTCAGCCCGCTGTGGCTCAGGACCAGGATCCAAGTTTAGAGTGTCATTGTATCCCCCAACCCTCCCAACCCCCACAGGGCACAACGGGCGCCAAGGACATTTATGCAACCAGAGCATGGCGATGGTTCAGCGGTCATGTGACTGGAATCAGCGTGCAAAAAGGAATGAGTGAATACGAGGGCTGTCAATAAAGTAACGGTCCTTTTTATTTTTTTCAAAAACTATATGGATTTCATTCATATGTTTTTACGTCAGACATGCTTGAACCCTCGTGCGCATGCGTGAGTTTTTCCACGCCTGTCGGTGACGTCATTCGCCTGTGAGCACTCCTTGTGGGAGGAGTCGTCCAGCCCCTCGTCGGAATTCCTTTATCTGAGAAGTTGCTGAGAGACTGGCGCGTTGTTTGATCAAAATTTTTTCTAAACCTGTGAGACACATCGAAGTGGACACGGTTCGAAAAATTAAGCTGGTTTTCAGTGAAAATTTTAACAGCTGATGAGAGATTTTGAGGTGATTCTGTCGCTTTAAGGACTTTTCACGGTGCGAGACGTCGTGCAGCGCTCTCAGGCGGCGTCATCAGCCTGTTCAAGCTGAAAACCTCCACATTTCAGGCTCTATTGATCCAGGACGTCGTGAGAGAACAGAGAAGTTTCAGAAGAAGTCGGTTTCAGCATTTTATCCGGATATTCCACTGTTAAAGGAGATTTTTTTAATGAAAGACGTGTGGACGGATCCGCGCGTCGGGACGCAGCCGACGCGGTGCGGCGGCACAGGAAAAACACCTCCGTGTTGATAACCATTTGTAAAATCCAGGCGGCTTTTGATGGCTTTCAGTGGAGTGAGTATATGAGAAATTGTTTAACAGGCAGGACATGTTCCAACTTGTCCTTAAGGCTTTCAACAGAGGTGTTTTTCCTGTGGCGGAGCGTCGCGGCGGCTGCGTCCCGACGCGCGGACCCGTCCGCACGTCTTTCATTAAAAAAATCTCCTTTAACAGTGGAATATCCGGATAAAATGCTGAAACCGACTTCTTCTGAAACTTCTCTGTTCTCTCACGACGTCCTGGATCAATAGAGCCTGAAATGTGGAGGTTTTCAGCTTGAACAGGCTGACGACGCCGCCTGAGAGTGCTGCGCGACGTCTCGCACCGTGAAAAGTCCTTAAAGCGACAGTATCACCTCAAAATCTCTCATCAGCCGTTAAAATTTTCACTGAAAACCAGCTTAATTTTTCGAACCGTGTCCACTTCGATGTGTCTCACAGGTTTAGAAAAAATTTTGATCAAACAACGCGCCAGTCTCTCAGCAACTTCTCAGACAAAGGAATTCCGACAAGGGGCTGGACGACTCCTCCCACAAGGAGTGCTCACAGGCGAATGACGTCACCGACAGGCGTGGAAAAACTCACGCATGCGCACGAGGGTTCAAGCATGTCTGACGTAAAAACATATGAATGAAATCCATATAGTTTTTGAAAAAAATAAAAAGGATCGTAACTTTATTGACAGCCCTCGTACTTCACAGGAACACTGACATGATGACTTCATGCAATGGTGCAAGCGTGATGTTTGAGAACATGTGAGAAGCTTCACACAGAGACAAAACAACACCGCTACAGGACCGGAGCAACATTCTTTAAAGATAAAGCTCTCAGCATTCCCATCACATTCAGACTTTCAGGGGGCACTGATTCCTGTTTTTTTGTGAACAGCAGAGGGGAGGTGACCCTCGGACCCCACCCACACATCCCTGACCCAAAAGATGACAACAGCGGCAGGGAGTGGGGGCACCACCTGCTGTGACAGGGAACACCAACCCCCTCGTGTATCCAGCTGGGAATTAGCACGCACACCGTGCTCACGCCCAGGTATGTGCACGGGATCCAGACTGGTGCCAAAATTGGAAATGTTGACACCTACAGGCAAATGTGAGAAAAAGCTGGCAGTTTGGGTGAGCTGATTCCAAATCTGCCATTTGCCAAACTATATCCGTCCTCTGGTGACCTTGAGAGGTCATCGAACTTTGTACCAGTTGACCCCATTAGAAATCCCACTTTGAGCATGAATTATCAATCTGAGCTCATTCAAAATCCACAAAATGCCTACAAAATTGTCCAATTTTCTAGATTTGAATATTTTGAATTGTAATTACCAATTTTCCAGGATGTACTTGACCTATGGTGACCTTGAGCGGTCATTGACCTCACAGATTGCTGCGTTAAACTTTAATATGTGGTTGCGACAGTAACCACTACAGGATATGTAGTGACGTGGACATGTCCTGTCTCTGCCAATCAGCCTGTGAGCAAGACTTATGTCCCTTTTGTCTTTTATTTAACACAATTATGACCAAGTTTGAGGGGAGAAAGCGAGGAAGTGCAGCAGCAGCTGGTTCACGTGCATGCACACGCGAATGAATCGTCTGTGAAGATAATTTTCTTAATTACACAGATGTATAATAAAACAAATGGTGACTGGTTTATAACACAGTTATGACAGAGTTTGAGGATGATCCACGAATGACGTTTAGCGCCGGGAAATATACAGTCACTTGGCCAGTTCTGGATGATTGCTGGTTCCGGATCACTGCTGTAGTATTTGTGCCGCTGTTTCTCGTAATCAGCGTGAATAAGCTAATACTTGGTACCAATGGAAAGATTGATGTTTTGTCTACAAACGACCACAAGCTCGACTGGATCCAGCCATCCTTGTGATCAGCAGAGGAATCAAAACATCCGGTGTCTGCGGTGTGCACGCTTTTTCTCACTGACTCATTCCTGCAAGTTTGAAAGTAACAATCTCTAAGATGTAGCAAAGATGAGTTAGCCTTTCAGTACCATTGGTTCTAGAGTTGGAAAATACTTACTTACTTGGGTAGAAAATGTCAGTGTGTTATGTCTTGCGGTTTAATTGCTGCATGCATTTATCTCTGACGCGGAAATTTGCCGGTTGTGCATCACTGAAGGAGCAGCCTCGTGTCAGTACTTGTGAGTCATGTGTACTTTGGGGGTCATCTCAAAATCACGAATGATCCATTTCCGGCAAATATTTGCACCACACATAATGTGACTTCACACTTAAAGTAGAAGGGCTACACCATCCAGATGTTTTCAGCTAGATAACATCCAAATACCCAATACAACAATACCCAGTAAAGGATATTCAGTTGCATTACGGCTCCGTATAGCGGGACTTTAAAAAAGGTGATCCGGAACTGGGCATCTGTCTGTATCGCTTCTTTGTTTAATAAGAGCCGCAAAATATACCCTGTTCTTTGTTTAACCCTCTGGGGCCGACGCTGTCATATATGATGGCTAAGACCAAGCTTTACTAAATTATAAATAACTTTTTAACGATATGAGATAGAAACTTGCTCTTTTTTGCTGAAAAGTTAAGGCAGCGGACTTTTGAGCCAGCCATTGGCCATCTTTGTACTCCTCATAGAAGCTGTGTGATGACGTGCGAAATGTGAGTGTCCAATTGGAATTGGTTCACCGTCACATGGTTTTCCAAAATCCAATCATAGGGCAGATTTACCTCACGTGAAAAGCCAAAGATTGTTTTCAGGAGTGATATGTTACTAGTTGGCCTGTTTGAATAGCTCCCTGTGTGCTCCAATAAGTACATCCAGTGAGCCCTGCACTATTACGCATAGCGATCAGTGAAAGCAGATGGAGCAGACCGAGAGCCTCTGATGACAATCTCATGTGCTCAAACAAAGAGTGTGTAACTATCAGGATTACTCCACTAGTTTGCATGTTAATGTTACTGGATAACTCTGTTGCTTTCTCTGTGTAAAACACTGTTTACCATATCAATGGACAACAAAACGCATAGACCATTTTGTATATATTGTTCAAAATGTGCATTTGTGTTTATTGTTTGAACCTTTTTGTTGTACAGTCTTTCACACAAGACCTCAAATTACCTTTATAAAGTGTCAAAACAGTTGTTTATTATAGTTTGCTGTGTGTTTTGAATAAATGTGTGTTGAAAATTATTTTTCGCTTTACTTTTTTCTATCTTATTTTAAATTGTAAACCTTTATTACACTTATAAAACACAACAAAAGCACATATATTCTGAAAGCACAGGTTGTCCTGAAAAAAGGAGTCATAAAACTTGGGGAAAACCTGGTCTTGTTAGGAGAGACGGCATCCATCCCACTTTGGATGGAGCAGCTCTCATTTCTAGAAATCTGGCCAATTTTCTTAAATCCTCCAAACCGTGACTATCCAGGGTTGGGACCAGGAAGCAGAGTTGTAGTCTTACACACCTCTCTGCAGCTTCTCTCCCTCTGCCATCCCCTCATTACCCCATTCCCGTAGAGACGGTGCCTGCTCCCAGACTACCAATAACCAGCAAAAATCTATTTAAGCATAAAAATTCAAAAAGAAAAAATAATATAGCACCTTCAACTGCACCACAGACTAAAACAGTTAAATGTGGTCTATTAAACATTAGGTCTCTCTCTTCTAAGTCCCTGTTGGTAAATGATATAATAATTGATCAACATATTGATTTATTCTGCCTTACAGAAACCTGGTTACAGCAGGATGAATATGTTAGTTTAAATGAGTCAACACCCCCGAGTCACACTAACTGTCAAAATGCTCGTAGCACGGGCCGGGGCGGAGGATTAGCAGCAATCTTCCATTCCAGCTTATTAATTAATCAAAAACCCAGACAGAGCTTTAATTCATTTGAAAGCTTGACTCTTAGTCTTGTCCATCCAAATTGGAAGTCCCAAAAACCAGTTGTATTTGTTATTATCTATCGTCCACCTGGTCGTTACTGTGAGTTTCTCTGTGAATTTTCAGACCTTTTGTCTGACTTAGTGCTTAGCTCAGATAAGATAATTATAGTGGGCGATTTTAACATCCACACAGATGCTGAGAATGACAGCCTCAACACTGCATTTAATCTATTATTAGACTCTACTGGCTTTGCTCAAAAAGTAAATGAGTCCACCCACCACTTTAATCATATCTTAGATCTTGTTCTGACTTATGGTATGGAAATAGAAGACTTAACAGTATTCCCTGAAAACTCCCTTCTGTCTGATCATTTCTTAATAACATTTACATTTACTCTGATGGACTACCCAGCAGTGGGGAATAAGTTTCATTACACTAGAAGTCTTTCAGAAAGCGCTGTAACTAGGTTTAAGGATATGATTCCTTCTTTATGTTCTCTAATGCCATATACCAACACAGTGCAGAGTAGCTACCTAAACTCTGTAAGTGAGATAGAGTATCTCGTCAATAGTTTTACATCCTCATTGAAGACAACTTTGGATGCTGTAGCTCCTCTAAAAAAGAGAGCTTTAAATCAGAAGTGCCTGACTCCGTGGTATAACTCACAAACTCGTAGCTTAAAGCAGATAACCCGTAAGTTGGAGAGGAAATGGCGTCTCACTAATTTAGAAGCTCTTCACTTAGCCTGGAAAAAGAGTCTGTTGCTCTATAAAAAAGCCCTCCGTAAAGCTAGGACATCTTTCTACTCATCACTAATTGAAGAAAATAAGAACAACCCCAGGTTTCTTTTCAGCACTGTAGCCAGGCTGACAAAGAGTCAGAGCTCTATTGAGCTGAGTATTCCATTAACTTTAACTAGTAATGACTTCATGACTTTCTTTGCTAACAAAATTTTAACTATTAGAGAAAAAATTACTCATAACCATCCCAAAGACGTATCGTTATCTTTGGCTGCTTTCAGTGATGCCGGTATTTGGTTAGACTCTTTCTCTCCGATTGTTCTGTCTGAGTTATTTTCATTAGTTACTTCATCCAAACCATCAACATGTTTATTAGACCCCATTCCTACCAGGCTGCTCAAGGAAGCCCTACCATTATTTAATGCTTCGATCTTATATATGATCAATCTATCTTTGTTAGTTGGCTATGTACCACAGGCTTTTAAGGTGGCAGTAATTAAACCATTACTTAAAAAGCCATCACTTGACCCAGCTATCTTAGCTAATTATAGGCCAATCTCCAACCTTCCTTTTCTCTCAAAAATTCTTGAAAGGGTAGTTGTAAAACAGCTAACTGATCATCTGCAGAGGAATGGTCTATTTGAAGAGTTTCAGTCAGGTTTTAGAATTCATCATAGTACAGAAACAGCATTAGTGAAGGTTACAAATGATCTTCTTATGGCCTCGGACAGTGGACTCGTCTCTGTGCTTGTTCTGTTAGACCTCAGTGCTGCTTTTGATACTGTTGACCATAAAATTTTATTACAGAGATTAGAGCATGCCATAGGTATTAAAGGCACTGCGCTGCGGTGGTTTGAATCATATTTGTCTAATAGATTACAATTTGTTCATGTAAATGGGGAATCTTCTTCACAGACTAAAGTTAATTATGGAGTTCCACAAGGTTCTGTGCTAGAACCAATTTTATTCACTTTATACATGCTTCCCTTAGGCAGTATTATTAGACGGTATTGCTTAAATTTTCATTGTTATGCAGATGATACCCAGCTTTATCTATCCATGAAGCCAGAGGACACACACCAATTAGCTAAACTGCAGGATTGTCTTACAGACATAAAGACATGGATGACCTCTAATTTCTTGCTTTTAAACTCAGATAAAACTGAAGTTATTGTACTTGGCCCCACAAATCTTAGAAACATGGTGTCTAACCAGATCCTTACTCTGGATGGCATTACCCTGACCTCTAGTAATACTGTGAGAAATCTTGGAGTCATTTTTGATCAGGATATGTCATTCAAAGCGCATATTAAACAAATATGTAGGACTGCTTTTTTGCATTTACGCAATATCTCTAAAATCAGAAAGGTCTTGTCTCAGAGTGATGCTGAAAAACTAATTCATGCATTTATTTCCTCTAGGCTGGACTATTGTAATTCATTATTATCAGGTTGTCCTAAAAGTTCCCTAAAAAGCCTTCAGTTAATTCAAAATGCTGCAGCTAGAGTACTGACGGGGACTAGAAGGAGAGAGCATATCTCACCCATATTGGCCTCTCTTCATTGGCTTCCTGTTAATTCTAGAATAGAATTTAAAATTCTTCTTCTTACTTATAAGGTTTTGAATAATCAGGTCCCATCTTATCTTATGGACCTCGTAGTACCATATCACCCCAATAGAGCGCTTTGCTCTCAGACTGCAGGCTTACTTGTAGTTCCTAGGGTTTGTAAGAGTAGAATGGGAGGCAGAGCCTTCAGCTTTCAGGCTCCTCTCCTGTGGAACCAGCTCCCAATTCAGATCAGGGAGACAGACACCCTCGCTACTTTTAAGATTAGGCTTAAAACTTTCCTTTTTGCTAAAGCTTATAGTTAGGGCTGGATCAGGTGACCCTGAACCATCCCTTAGTTATGCTGCTATAGACGTAGACTGCTGGGGGGTTCCCATGATGCACTGTTTCTTTCTCTTTTTGCTCTGTATGCACCACTCTGCATTTAATCATTAGTGATCGATCTCTGCTCCCCTCCACAGCATGTCTTTTTCCTGGTTCTCTCCATCAGCCCCAACCAGTCCCAGCCGAAGACTGCCCCTCCCTGAGCCTGGTTCTGCTGGAGGTTTCTTCCTGTTAAAAGGGAGTTTTTCCTTCCCACTGTAGCCAAGTGCTTGCTCACAGGGGGTCGTTTTGACTGTTGGGGTTTTACATAATTATTGTATGGCCTTGCCTTACAATATAAAGCGCCTTGGGGCAACTGTTTGTTGTGATTTGGCGCTATATAAAAAAATTGATTGATTGATTGATTGTGGGATGCAGGGAGAGCTGTTAACAGCAATAATAAAACATTTATGCCAGGCGAGTGAACTGTCCAAAAAATGTCCTTGGACCCCAGAGGGTTAATAACACAATTTTGCATTAGTCTAGCTCGATGTGATAACCAATCATTGAATGTGTTTTAATGTGGCTTGATCTGTATCAGAACAAAAATTTTTCTTAGCATTTTTCAGGCACCTGTTAGACAAAGCGATCAAATTGAAGAAAGAGTTTATTTAGTGGATATGATTTTGACCACTGCACCCGATTGCTGTAAGTCGTATTTTGTTTTTTATCTATGTAGTGTGAAGAGGTCTTAGTAAAAGGATTAAGCATCCATGAAGAGTGTTCGATAAATTTCAAAATTTAAATTACGAATTTTGGCATTTCGAAAACAAAATGCTTAGCTCATGTTTTAAGTTAATAACCATTAATTTATTGAAATGGTAGTATGTAGTCAAAACCTGCAGATGTTAGGGGAACCTATGCCCAGTTTTTGTTTGTGGTTATTTTATTTTTGCTTTAAAAAACTGCATTGTAAAACACAAACCACTTGACCTCAAAGATGGTAGTTGTTTAAAATCTTTAACATTGGGTGTTCCTGAGAGCTTTCCAAACAGGTTTGAAAAGGCCTACAGTCGCAGCCCCCAGCCCGAGGCTTTGCCCCTGGACCCCATTGGGGCCTAGACAGCCCCCAAACCCCTCGACAAATTAGTTTCAGGCTTAGCCAGACAGAGCTTTAATTCATTTGAAAGCTTGTCTCTTAGTCTTGTCCATCCAAATTGGAAGTCCCAAAAACCAGTTTTATTTGTTATTATCTATCGTCCACCTGGTCGTTACTGTGAGTTTCTCTGTGAATTTTCAGACCTTTTGTCTGACTTAGTGCTTAGCTCAGATAAGATAATTATAGTGGGCGATTTTAACATCCACACAGATGCTGAGAATGACAGCCTCAACACTGCATTTAATCTATTATTAGACTCTATTGGCTTTGCTCAAAAAGTAAATGAGTCCACCCACCACTTTAATCATATCTTAGATCTTGTTCTGACTTATGGTATGGAAATAGAAGACTTAACAGTATTCCCTGAAAACTCCCTTCTGTCTGATCATTTCTTAATAACATTTACATTTACTCTGATGGACTACCCAGCAGTAGGGAATAAGTTTCATTACACTAGAAGTCTTTCAGAAAGCGCTGTAACTAGGTTTAAGGTTATGATTCCTTCTTTATGTTCTCTAATGCCATATAACAACACAGTGCAGAGTAGCTACCTAAACTCTGTAAGGGAGATAGAGTATCTCGTCAATAGTTTTACATCCTCATTGAAGACAACTTTGGATGCTGTAGCTCCTCTGAAAAAGAGAGCTTTAAATCAGAAGTGTCTGACTCCGTGGTATAACTCACAAACTCGTAGCTTAAAGCAGATAACCCGTAAATTGGAGAGGAAATGGCGTCTCACTAATTTAGAAGATCTTCACTTAGCCTGGAAAAAGAGTCTGTTGCTCTATAAAAAAGCCCTCCGTAAAGCTAGGACATCTTTCTACTCATCACTAATTGAAGAAAATAAGAACAACCCCAGGTTTCTTTTCAGCACTGTAGCCAGGCTGACAAAGAGTCAGAGCTCTATTGAGCTGAGTATTCCATTAACTTTAACTAGTAATGACTTCATGACTTTCTTTGCTAACAAAATTTTAACTATTAGAGAAAAAATTACTCATAACCATCCCAAAGACGTATCGTTATCTTTGGCTGCTTTCAGTGATGCCGGTATTTGGTTAGACTCTTTCTCTCCGATTGTTCTGTCTGAGTTATTTTCATTAGTTACTTCATCCAAACCATCAACATGTTTATTAGACCCCATTCCTACCAGGCTGCTCAAGGAAGCCCTACCATTATTTAATGCTTCGATCTTAAATATGATCAATCTATCTTTGTTAGTTGGCTATGTACCACAGGCTTTTAAGGTGGCAGTAATTAAACCATTACTTAAAAAGCCATCACTTGACCCAGCTATCTTAGCTAATTATAGGCCAATCTCCAACCTTCCTTTTCTCTCAAAAATTCTTGAAAGGGTAGTTGTAAAACAGCTAACTGATCATCTGCAGAGGAATGGTCTATTTGAAGAGTTTCAGTCAGGTTTTAGAATTCATCATAGTACAGAAACAGCATTAGTGAAGGTTACAAATGATCTTCTTATGGCCTTGGACAGTGGACTCATCTCTGTGCTTGTTCTGTTAGACCTCAGTGCTGCTTTTGATACTGTTGACCATAAAATTTTATTACAGAGATTAGAGCATGCCATAGGTATTAAAGGCACTGCGCTGCGGTGGTTTGAATCATATTTGTCTAATAGATTACAATTTGTTCATGTAAACTGATTGATTGATTGATTGATTGATTAGCCATATTGCCTCAATGCCAGCCCTGATGATGGAATCCTAAATTCCTTGCAATTGAACATTGAAAAACATTGTTCTTAAACTGTTGGACTATTTTTCACGCAGTTGCTCACAAAGTGGTGATCCTTGCCTCTGCTTTGCTTGTGAATGGCTGAGCCTTTTGGGGATGCTCCTTTTATACCCAATCATGACACTCACCTGTTTCCAATTCGGTGTTCTTTGAGCATTCATCAACATTTCCAGTCTTTTGTTGCCCCTGTCCCAACTTTTTTGAAATGTGTTGCAGGCATCCATTTCAAAATGAGCAAATATTTGCACAAAAACAAAAAAAGTCTATCAGTTTGAACATTAAATATCTTGTCTTCGTGGTTTATTCAACTGAATGTAAGTTGAAGAGGATTTGCAGATCATTGCATTCTGTTTATATTTACATTTTACACAATGTCCCAACTTCATCGAAATTGGGGTTGTATATCCACCAGCTATTCACTGTACAAAGTACAGTACATATAAACAAAACCTAACTACCAGTATACGTATTTCCATATGGTCAGTACTGGACAGAATACCCACACTACTACAGCACAATGAAAATCACAGACCCATTTTGGTTCGGCCATTTCTCATTTCTAATATTGTGAAAGACTTATACATACAATGATATATATCATACACACCAGCTATTTACTGCACAAACTAATACCAAAGCCTTAATACTAGCATACTTATTTACATATGAAAAGTACTAGAGAGAAATATCCACAGTACTACAGCAGAATGAAAGTCACAGACCCATTTTGACTAGGCCATTTCTCATTTCTAGTATTGTGAAAGACTTTAGTGTAGCTATGAACTGATAATCAAAAGCCCTTCTGAACTAGGCTATTTCTTAGCTACTCAGTGAAAGCAGTTACCATGCATTACCATGTACATTTTGGAAAATGTTCAGAGCAGTTGATCCCTGGTGGCATGCCTACAAGAGCAGCAGAGTTCATGGGGATTTTCCAGAAGTGAAATTGGGTCACCAATGGGAAGGTCACTATTGACCTTATGGTGCACAGGGAGGTAAAGGTCTGATTATTTTGCATCTTGCTACAAAGTCCCTGCATTGACAAGCAAACAAATATTACAGTTTAGGACAAGGCAAAAAAGTTTTAATGTTCTGTTTATCGGTTTGATGTTCCAAGACAGTGCAGTCACAAAAGGTCATCGAGCTCTTCTTAAAGATCATGTGCAGAATGACATTTCAGTGATTGGTTTGTGAAATACCTAAGTATATAAATAAAATAAAGTTCTAGAAAAGTCCATTGCACAAGGATTCAGATTAAAACACATTGAAAACATGGTCAAGCCTGGATTAACAGTCATACCTCCAGGACTAATTTCAAAATCATTCAAGGTCACAAAAGGTCAGGTAAGGTATTTTTCAGAGACATCATATTTAAAACAACATATTATCTAAACTTGGGACACATGTTGAAAAATGATTAGGAACTCAAATTAAAGTTCAACGGAGCAATCTCAAAGGTCAATGACCTCGCAAGGACACCAGAGGTCAAGCACATCCTGGAAAATTGGTGATTAGAATTCAAAACACGTATTCAAATGTAGGAAACTGGACAATTATGTAAGCATTTTGTGGATTTTGAATGAGCTCAGATTGATAATTCATATTCAAAGTGGGATTTTTTTTTTTGCCAGGTCAACAGGTACAAAGTTCAATGACCTTTCAAGGTCAAGGTCAAGACAGATACAGTTTTGCAAATGACAGATTTGGAATTAGCACACCCAAATTCACCATTTGCCAATTTTTTTTTCTCACATTTCAAATCAAATCAAATCAATTTTATTTATATAGCGCCAAATCACAACAAACAGTTGCACCAAGGCGCTTTATATTGCAAGGCAAAAGCCCTTGGTGACAGTGGGAAGGAAAAACTCCCTTTTAACAGGAAGAAACCTCCAGCAGAACCAGGCTCAGGGAGGGGTAGCCTTCTGCTGGGACTGGTTGGGGCTGAGGGGAGAGAATCAGGAAAAAGACATGCTGTGGAGGGGAGCAGAGATCAATCACTAATGATTAAATGCAGAGTGGTGCATACAGAGCAAAAAGAGAAAGAAACACACAGTGCATCATGGGAACCCCCCAGCAGTCTACGTCTATAGCAGCATAACTAAGGGATGGTTCAGGGTCACCTGATCCAGCCCTAAGCTTTAGCAAAAAAGAAAGTTTTAAGCCTAATCTTAAAAGAAGATGAGGGTGTCTGTCTCCCTGATCTGAATTGGGAGCTGGTTCCACAGGAGAGGAGCCTGAAAGCTGAAGGCTCTGCCTCCCATTCTACTCTTACAAACCCTAGGAACTACAAGTAAGCCTGCAGTCTGAGAGTGAAGCGCTCTATTGGGGTGATATGGTACTATGAGGTCCCTAAGATAAGATGGGACCTGATTATTCAAAACCTTATAAGTAAGAAGAAGAATTTTAAATTCTATTCTAGAATTAACAGGAAGCCAATGAAGAGAGGCCAATATGGGTGAGATATGCTCTCTCCTTCTAGTCCCCGTCAGTACTCTAGCTGCAGCATTTTGAATTAACTGAAGGCTTTTCAGGGAACTTTTAGGACAACCTGATAATAATGAATTACAATAGTCCAGCCTAGAGGAAATAAATGCATGAATTAGTTTTTCAGCATCACTCTGAGACAAGCCCTTTCTAATTTTAGAGATATTGTGCAAATGCAAAAAAGCAGTCCTACATATTTGCTTAATATGCGCATTGAAGGACATATCCTGATCACAAATGACTCCAAGATTTCTCACAGTATTACTAGAGGTCAGGGTAATGCCATCCAGAGTAAGGATCTGGTTAGACACCATGTTTCTAAGATTTGTGGGGCCAAGTACAATAACTTCAATTTTATCTGAATTTAAAAGCAGGAAATTAGAGGTCATCCATGTCTTTATGTCTGTAAGACATTCCTGCAGTTTAACTAATTGGTGTGTGTCCTCTGGCTTCATGGATAGATAAAGCTGGGTATCATCTGAGTAACAATGAAAATTTAAGCAATGCTTTCTAATAATAGTGCCTAAGGGAAGCATGTAGAAAGTGAATAAAATTGGTCCTAGCACAGAACCTTGTGGAACTCCATAATTAACCTTAGTCTGTGAAGAAGACTCCCCATTTACATGAACAAATTGTAATCTATTAGATAAATATGATTCAAACCACCGCAGCGCAGTGCCTTTAATACCTATGACATGCTCTAATCTCTGTAATAAAATTTTATGGTCAACAGTATCAAAAGCAGCACTGAGGTCTAACAGAACAAGCACAGAGATGAGTCCACTGTCTGAGGCCATAAGAAGATCATTTGTAACCTTCACTAATGCTGTTTCTGTACTATGATGAATTCTAAAACCTGACTGAAACTCTTCAAATAGACCATTCCTCTGCAGATGATCAGTTAGCTGTTTTACAACTACCCTTTCAAGAATTTTTGAGAGAAAAGGAAGGTTGGAGATTGGCCTATAATTAGCTAAGATAGCTGGGTCAAGTGATGGCTTTTTAAGTAATGGTTTAATTACTGCCACCTTAAAAGCCTGTGGTACATAGCCAACTAATAAAGATAGATTGATCATATTTAAGATCGAAGCATTAATTAATGGTAGGGCTTCCTTGAGTAGCCTGGTAGGAATGGGGTCTAATAGACATGTTGATGGTTTGGATGAAGTAACTAATGAAAATAACTCAGACAGAACAATTGGAGAGAAAGAGTCTAACCAAATACCAGCATTGCTGAAAGCAGTCGAACATAAAGATATGTCTTTGGGATGGTTATGAGTAACATTTGCCTGCATTTCTTTAAATAAAGCCCTTTCCTCAATTTGGCACCAGTCTAGCACCTTAGGCTCAGTGACACAAGTGACTTCCAACGCTCACCACCACGAACCAGGCAGCATCAATGATGCATTAACCCACAGGGAACATGGAGCCCTGCCCCAGAACCAATAACCAGATACCCCCCCCCCCCCAAAATTCCCAAACCCATTATGGAGACACACAATGAAGATCTGAGTGAGGACCCAGTGATACACTCCATGCTGCTGAGGTAGTTTGTTTCTGGCACTGATCAGCGCTCAAACTTATTTAAATAGTTGTAATGTGATCTTCATGAATGTGGTGCAAAGTCATTAAGCAAGAAAAGGAAATACTTAAAGTATCAGTGTCAGTGGAAAACATTAGACTGCATCAAGTGCAAGCAGCAGTGATCGGGAGATCCACAGGGTTTCACCCAGTTTGTGGGTTTTTTCCCCCATTTGCTACACTGTGATTTAAGGCCACAGGTTGAGCAGGAAGACATTAAGCAGGAGGTAGATGTCTCTTACAAACACCCGCCGCTGAGCTACCTGAGAACAGGTCCTCAAGTAAAGGCCCATGGGGCAGTGGAGGGTTACATGCCTTCACACATTCACACATGACTGCAGCCAGGAATGGCTTTCATTCCTGCTACGGCTTCACATCAGCAAATGCAGTGTGATGAGTTTAAAGCCCAAAACAGAGAATTACATCTGGGTTTGTACTGCTGATCATCACTCTAAAGATGTTCTTAACTTGAAGATCATGACTTTATCATCACTTTATATAGCACCAAATCACAACAAAGCTGCCTTAAGGCGCTTCACATAAGTAAAGTCTAACCTTACCAACCCCTAGAGTAAATGGTAAGTAAAAACTCCATCTGATGATACTGAGGAAGAAACCTCAAGCAGACCAGACTCAGAGGGGTGACCCGCTGCTAAGGCCATTCTAACAATTACACACTTTTGACAAAGAAAACAGGAATTCAAAACATCTGCTGCATCAGCTTCAGGCATGGCGTCTCACAGTCAGTCCAGCATCCCGCTGTCCACAGACACCACTCCGCACGTTTCCCACCTCAGACAGAGAGACAAAGAGCAGAATCAGTCAGCTGGAAACACCACACCTAAGGTATAATTCATCAGCAGCACCTCAACAGGAAAGCAGAGAAAATACAAAAGTGATCGCCGGCCGCGAGCCCTAAGCTTCACTAACAGACCCAGAATTTAGATAGAGTCGAGGCCGAGACCTGTTCAGTTACTAATAAAAATTAATTTTAAAGGATAGGAAGCATAGTACCTTACTATGCCAGTATGTCAGCCATGTGAAAGGGAGAATAGATGCATTGCATCTTATGTCTGGACTTGAAAATCTCTACAAACGTGAACAACATGGAGGATTCATGTGAGTTAAGTCAACTGTCAAACAAGACAACTGGACTCTTTTAGTTCCTTGAAAACATGTCACTCTTCATTCAGAAAAGCTTCATCATTTGTAAGTTGCAGTAGTGAGGGACTGAAATATCAATGTTCACATAAATGATGACAGGAGCTCGCACACTGGGGGGTCTACATAATCCGATACCTCCTTTTTGATTCCCAACATCCACTGGAAGACAAGCTGGGAGATATCAGAACCCTGCAACACTGAGCTGGAAACATCCCAGTGCTCAGGCCCAAGAAAAAGAACACCATCACCTGAAGGAGGCTCTTACAGTCTGTGAATATCATAACTGGACCTTTATGAAAAGATCTACAAGAGCCAGAAGGAACACCAACAATGTGAGTGCTGAAGAAGAGAAGAACAAAAGGAATAACTGAGTAATTCCATGTGGGTGGAATTTGTGAGAAACTCAAGAGGATTTTCAACAAACACAACATTCCTATGTTTTTCAAACATCTCAACACCATCGGACAAAAACCCATCCACCCCAAGACCCCCCACCGTACAAAACTGGCTTGGTGTATGTGGTCCAGTGCAGACGGATCAGATCTGTTGCTGTATTCAGGCAGAGGAAAACTCATCAGAATTAATCGTGTGGGCACTTTTAGCAGCTGTCAGTAACTTCACCCATTAGATTCACTTAATTTATGATTACTGAGAAAATACGCGGCTCATAACCTTTAATGTCCACAACAAAGTAAACCATTAGGAGAACCCACAAATACGATTGAATAAACACCTGAGGTTAAGTGGGTCAGACTCTAAGACAGGGGTGTGTTCAGACATCTTTCCTCACATGTAGAGCTCCCCCCCATCCCCCCACCCCTTTATGCATTAATGAGCTCATGGTTTAGCTTCTGTGAACATGGCAGTGTACAGATCATAGTCCAGACACGGGCCTCATTTGGGCTCTTCTGGGTATCTATAGAAAACCAATGCCCAGTGTGACAAAGATTTCCAAATCTGAACATCGGCATTGATTGGGTGAGAGCTCTTCTGTCATCAATACGACCTTGTACAAGATCACATCGCACTCTGGTGGACACAATGGAAAGACATGTTTGTCACCAGTATGTGTGTGTGTGTGTGTGTCTGTGTGTCTGTCTGTCTCTGTGTGTGTGTGTGTCTGTCTGTCAGTGTGTGTTTTTTTGTGTGTGTCTGTCTGTCTGTGTGTGTGTGTGTCTGTGTGTGTGTGTGTGTGTGTCTGTGTGTCTGTGTGTGTGTGTGTGTGTGTGTGTGCATCTGTGTGTGTGTGCCTGTGTGTGTGTCTGTGTGTGTGTGTCTGTGTGTGTATCAATCAATCAATCAATCAATTTTATTTATATAGCGCCAAATCACAACAAACAGTTGCCCCAAGGCGCTTTATATTGTAAGGCAAAGCCATACAATAATTACGTAAAAATCCCAACGGTCAAAATGACCCCCTGTGAGCAAGCACTTGGCGACAGTGGGAAGGAAAAACTCCCTTTTAACAGGAATAAACCTCCAGCAGAACCAGGCTCAGGGAGGGGCAGTCTTCTGCTGGGACTGGTTGGGGCTGAGGGAGAGAACCAGGAAAAAGACATGCTGTGGAGGGGAGCAGAGATCAATCACTAATGATTAAATGCAGAGTGGTGCATACAGAGCAAAAAGAGAAAGAAACACTCAGTGCATCATGGGAACCCCCCAGCAGTCTAAGTCTATAGCAGCATAACTAAGGGATGGTTCAGGGTCACCTGATCCAGCCCTAACTATAAGCTTTAGCAAAAAGGAAAGTTTTAAGCCTAATCTTAAAAGTAGAGAGGGTGTCTGTCTCCCTGTTCTGAATTGGGAGCTGGTTCCACAGGAGAGGAGCCTGAAAGCTGAAGGCTCTGCCTCCCATTCTACTCTTACAAACCCTAGGAACTACAAGTAAGCCTGCAGTCTGAGAGTGAAGCGCTCTATTGGGGTGATATGGTACTATGAGGTCCCTAAGATAAGATGGGACCTGATTATTCAAAACCTTATAAGTAAGAAGAAGAATTTTAAATTCTATTCTAGAATTAACAGGAAGCCAATGAAGAGAGGCCAATATGGGTGAGATATGCTCTCTCCTTCTAGTCCCCGTCAGTACTCTAGCTGCAGCATTTTGAATTAACTGAAGGCTTTTCAGGGAACTTTTAGGACAACCTGATAATAATGAATTACAATAGTCCAGCCTAGAGGAAATAAATGCATGAATTAGTTTTTCAGCATCACTCTGAGACAAGACCTTTCTAATTTTAGAGATATTGCGCAAATGCAAAAAAGCAGTCCTACATATTTGTTTAATATGCGCATTGAATGACATATCCTGATCAAAAATGACTCCAAGATTTCTCACAGTATTACTAGAGGTCAGGGTAATGCCATCCAGAGTAAGGATCTGGTTAGACACCATGTTTCTAAGATTTGTGGGGCCAAGTACAATAACTTCAGTTTTATCTGAGTTTAAAAGCAGGAAATTAGAGGTCATCCATGTCTTTATGTCTGTAAGACAATCCTGCAGTTTAGCTAATTGGTGTGTGTCCTCTGGCTTCATGGATAGATAAAGCTGGGTATCATGTGCGTAACAATGATAATTTAAGCAATGCTGTCTAATAATACTGCCTAAGGGAAAGTGAATAAAATTGGTCCTAGCACAGAACCTTGTGGAACTCCATAATTAACCTTAGTCTGTGAAGAAGATTCCCCATTTACATGAACAAATTGTAATCTATTAGATAAATATGATTCAAACCACCGCAGCGCAGTGCCTTTAATACCTATGGCATGCTCTAATCTCTGTAATAAAATTTTATGGTCAACACTATCAAAAGCAGCACTGAGGTCTAACAGGACAAGCACAGAGATGAGTCCACTGTCTAAGGCCATAAGAAGATCATTTGTAACCTTCACTAATGCTGTTTCTGTACTATGATGGATTCTAAAACCTGACTGAAATTCTTCAAATAGACCATTCCTCTGCAGATCAGTTAGCTGTTTTACAACTACCCTTTCAAGAATTTTTGAGAGAAAAGGAAGGTTGGAGATTGGCCTATAATTAGCTAAGATAGCTGGGTCAAGTGATGGCTTTTTAAGTAATGGTTTAATTACTGCCACCTTAAAAGCCTGTGGTACATAGCCAACTAATAAAGATAGATTGATCATATTTAAGATCGAAGCATTAATTAATGGTAGGGCTTCCTTGAGCAGCCTGGTAGGAATGGGGTCTAATAGACATGTTGATGGTTTGGAGGAAGTAACTAATGAAAATAACTCAGACAGAACAATCGGAGAGAAAGAGTCTAACCAAATACCGACATCACTGAAAGCAGCCAAAGATAACGATATGTCTTTGGGATGGTTATGAGTAATTTTTTCTCTAATAGTTAGAATTTTATTAGCAAAGAAAGTCATGAAGTCATTACTAGTTAAAGTTAAAGGAATACTCGGCTCAATAGAGCTCTGACTCTTTGTCAGCCTGGCTACAGTGCTGAAAAGAAACCTGGGGTTGTTCTTATTTTCTTCAATTAGTGATGAGTAGTAAGATGTCCTAGCTTTACGGAGGGCTTCTTTATAGAGCAACAGACTCTTTTTCCAGGCTAAGTGAAGATCTTCTAAATTAGTGAGACGCCATTTCCTCTACAACTTACGGGTTATCTGCTTTAAGCTGCGAGTTTGTGAGTTATACCACGGAGTCAGGCACTTCTGATTTAAAGCTCTCTTTTTCAGAGGAGCTACAGCATCCAAAGTTGTCTTCAATGAGGATGTAAAACTATTGATGAGATACTCTATCTCACTTACAGAGTTTAGGTAGCTACTCTGCACTGTGTTGGTATATGGCATTAGAGAACATAAAGAAGGAATCATATCCTTAAACCTAGTTACAGCGCTTTCTGAAAAACTTCTAGTGTAATGAAACTTATTCCCCACTGCTGGTTAGTCCATCAGAGTAAATGTAAATGTTATTAAGAAATGATCAGACAGAAGGGAGTTTTCAGGGAATACTGTTAAGTCTTCAATTTCCATACCATAAGTCAGAACAAGATCTAAGATATGATTAAAGTGGTGGGTGGACTCATTTACATTTTGAGCAAAGCCAACTGAGTCTAATAATAGATTAAATGCAGTGTTGAGGCTGTCATTCTCAGCATCTGTGTGGATGTTAAAATCGCCCACTATAATTATCTTATCTGAGCTAAGCACTAAGTCAGACAAAAGGTCTGAAAATTCACAGAGAAACTCACAGTAACGACCAGGTGGACGATAGATAATAACAAATAAAACTGTTTTTTGGGACTTCCAATTTGGATGGACAAGACTAAGAGTCAAGCTTTCAAATGAATTAAAGCTCTGTCTGGGTTTTGGATTAATTAATAAGCTGGAATGGAAGATTGCTGCTAATCCTCCGCCTCGGCCAATGCTACGAGCGTTCTGGCAGTTAGTGTGACTCGGGGGTGTTGACTCATTTAAACTAACATATTCATCCTGCTGTAACCAGGTTTCTGTAAGGCAGAATAAATCAATATGTTGATCAATTATTATACCATTTACTAACATTTACTTAAATAGATTTTTGCTGGTTATTGGTGGTCTGGGAGCAGGCACCGTCTCTACGGGGATGGGGTAATGAGGGGATGGCAGGGGGAGAGAAGCTGCAGAGAGGTGTGTAAGACTACAACTCTGCTTCCTGGTCCCAACCCTGGATAGTCACGGTTTGGAGGATTTAAGAAAATTGGCCAGATTTCTAGAAATGAGAGCTGCTCCATCCAAAGTGGGATGGATGCCGTCTCTCCTAACAAGACCAGGTTTTCCCCAGAAGCTTTGCCAATTATCTATGAAGCCCACCTCATTTTTTGGACACCACTCAGACAGCCAGCAATTCAGGGAGAACATGCGGCTAAACATGTCACTCCCGGTCCGATTGGGGAGGGGCCCAGAGAAAACTACAGAGTCCGACATTGTTTTTGCAAAGTTACACACCGATTCAATGTTAAATTTAGTGACCTCCGATTGGCGTAACCGGGTGTCATTACTGCCGACGTGAATTACAATCTTACCAAATTTACGCTTAGCCTTAGCCAGCAGTTTCAAATTTCCTTCAGTGTCGCCTGCTCTGGCCCCCGGAAGACAACTGACTATGGTTGCTGGTGTCGCTAACTTCACATTTCTCAAAACAGAGTCGCCAATAACCAGAGTTTGATCCTCGGCGGGTGTGTCGCCGAGTGGGGAAAAACGGTTAGAAATGTGAACGGGTTGTCGGTGTACACGGGGCTTCTGTTTAGGGCTACGCTTCCTCCTCACAGTCACCCAGTTGGCCTGCTTTCCCGGCTGCTCGAGATCTGCTGGAAGGGAACTAACGGCGGCTAGGCTACCTTGGTCCGCACCGACTACAGGGGCCTGGCTAGCTGTAGAATTTTCCACGGTGCGGAGCCGAGTGTCCAATTCGCCCAGCCTGGCCTCCAAAGCTACGAATAAGCTACACTTATTACAAGTACCATTACTGCTAAAGGAGGCCGAGGAATAACTAAACATTTCACACCCAGAGCAGAAAAGTGCGGGAGAGACAGGAGAAGCTGCCATACTAAACCAGCTAAGAGCTAGTAGCTGCGCTAAGCTAGCGGATTCCTAAAAACACACAAAGTGAATAATGTGTAAATAATTTAGAGGTGATTCAACAGAGGGAGTGCTTTAGTTAAGGCACGTGAAGATTAGACTGTGAAACAAATCATTATCTAGGTAACTAGATCAATCTAACTGCGCAGATTAAACAGCTAACAGATACAGCAAAACACCGCTGTGCTCCGGAACAGGAAGTGATACAATACCGCAGTGAGAGCCAACCACCAGTAGAGGCAAGCAATGAAAAAGATAATGAAAACATTATCTTCGATAATTATCTGTTATCGGATTATCGGAAGTGTGCCCACCACTGGTTTTCTGTCACATGCGCACAATTAAACCTGGCTCCAAATGTCGTTCCACAGTTCCCGTTGAAGCTTCTCAGGACGCTCCTGCAGGTGTTCCACCTGCTGTTGTAACCGATGAGCGGGAGAACGAGTCTGAGCCAGAGGAGAGAGAGGAGACTCACGTGCACCCAGACATCTCTGCACCTCCTCCAGTCCGGCGGAGGAAGAAGCGTGCGCACAATTAAATCCTGCGTCACCGCATTCAGTTTGATTGCTGACACCAAGTCGGCTAAAAGTCTAATTTCAGTGCTCTTCAGCGCGCTCCTGCAGGTGTTCCACTTGCTGCATGCGCCTGATGTTTGGGAAAATGTGTGAGACGAGAACCGCATGAAGCCACAAATCTGGCTCTGTCCTCCTCCTCCTTTCTGCACCACTCCATGGTACAGAGCCCAACTACGCATGCAGTCACAAAGTTCTTCTGAAAAACTGAAGCGATCTGAATTCAGTTGGATGAATATGGGTGTGTGTGTGGAGACAATTCACCTCGTTCACAACGTGACAGAACTTAACGATGCGCTATTACGCGCAACAACGCGGAACACTATTCTTGACCGTGTGTAATGGTTTCTGATAATTCTCCAGCAACACGTGCCAGTAATCGTAACGTGTGGTAACAGGTTGCAGCAGTTCCTGAGGACACCTGACGCCTCTGCCTCGAATCATTAGATTCGTGATCAGCGGCCAAGAATGTGTACTTCATGGCATTCGTCACTTGTGTGTAAACGCAGCATTAGCGTCTTGTTCTTGGAAACAGACACATAGCATGATGAGGAATCAAACCCAGGTCTGCATATTGATAACTCAGCCCGTTATCCCACTGAGCATTTCAAAATACCTTTAAACCAACAGAAAAAAAAAACAGAGACGTTTGTCACAAAATGCCCTGCACGCAGTACTATTTTCCATGTAAAGTGCAGTATATGTACATATACATATGTATGTGTGGGGTAGGAATTTGGTTGAACCCTCATGTGTTTGATGTAAACTGGGATACACAGTGGAAAAATTGGAGATTGACGTTATATTTATTTAGAGGATGTGGCCAACAGTGACAATAAAAAGTCATAGCCTTCGAACAAATGCACTCACTCACTCATCTTCAACCGCTTAGTCCAATCAAGGGTCGCGGGGGGCTGGAGCCTATCCCAGCAGTCATTGAGTGCGAGGTGGGGTACACCCAGGACAGGACGCCAGTCTGTCGCAGGGCCACAAACAGACAAACAAACACATTCACACACACTCGCACACCTACAGACAATTTAAAGATTCCAATCCACCTAACCCGCATGTCTTTGGATGTGGGAGGAAACGGGAGCACCCGGAGGAAACCCACGCAAACACGGGGAGAACATGCAAACTCCACACAGAAAGGCCACAGGCGGGAATTGAACCCATGACCTTCTCGTGGTGAGGTAACAGTGCTAACCACTAAGCCCACAGTGCTGCCCCCGAACAAATGCAGCTATTGGTAATTTTTTAAAAGTAGGTCAAGGTCACCGGCCTTCGAATCCATGCGAAGTACTCCTCCAAGGCAAGTATCAACAAATACGAAGTTTCTGCGAGCAGTAGGCTCTGAGATACATTGCAGCGAAGGATTTGACAGTTGTGACCACTGGTGACCTTGTGTTGGGTATTTTCGCCTCCAAACATTCTTAAAACCTTGATAAGACAAACAGAGTCAAGAAACACCAGTGAGACAGAATGTCAATTTTAGCTCGCGAGGAGTACACGTTGTACCACTGAGAGCACTGAGGACTGCTGCGCATGCTCACTCTTTTTATTTAGGACTTCCCTACATACATGGGCGGTACAGCTCCTAAGGGGAAGAGTGATAGCGCGTGAGCTGTTGCCGCAGAACCGCTGATTGCACAATACATTCAGGACGTTCAGAACCTTTTTAATCTTGGGCTCGATTAAGATGTGTTTAAGACATCTAACGATTAATCACACTTCTTCTGACACAAGGACTAATGTATCATAATCACACTGTGGTTGGGACATTCAATTCTCTATTCTTTATCTCACTGCTCCGCTTACGGCTGCATCCTGCCTGGGTCATCTTCACATGTCCTGAAAAAGAGCTTAGCGTGCACACAGAGATACCACAACTTGCAGAAACACGTCATGTCACATATCTTAAGTAACCTTCACCCATCACATCAGTACAATACACTTTATCAGAGCAGAGAGAACTACATTCTACCAGAGCAGAGAACACAAAACATGCATGATAAAATAAAACAGTGTATCTACAGAATAACTCCAACATTTCCCCTCTGTTTATCATGCATTCCAACGGTATTACATCTTCACCTAAAAGTAAACAATTGTTACTAAGCAACCACTTCTTATTCAGATTTTCAGCTGCAATTTTCAGGCACCACAGACTTTAGGTGCGTCAACAAGTCCTTGGCTAAAATGGGAATGGCTTTTACTGGGAGGAGTAGGGACACTAAAGCACAGTAGCCTGACACATTCCTTGGCAATCTGTCAAAAATTCTATTATCTCCACACCACCACCACACGTCACTTCTACTGACAGGTTTGAATGTGGGATTACTATGGACCACATCCTTACACCAGGCAGTGTGGTTTAAGCTACCCAAAGTCTTACTTGTCCCTGTCAAGTTTACACATGTATGGTTAGCATGCCCAACTTTGCTTGAAAATAAAGGTTTAATCTTAGTCAATTTGGTCAATGGATAGATCTTGTCCCACTTAGAACAATCGTTGCTCGCTGCAATGTATGTCTGTGTCATTACAGTCGACAGACAGTCTGTGGGTAATGCTGCCGGTATTACCTGTAATATAGGGCTGGGTCCCATACATACAACACAGTCCTTCTTTGTAGCTAGTCCTGCTTGTTCTGCCATTATTAAATAAAAAACATAATAATGCTACTGTGTCAGTTATGCAGTTTTCTCGTGTGTCAGAGGCAATCAAAATGTCATCAACATACACTAATAGTTGGCTATCTGCCGGTGGAACGAAATTGGCTAAACATGCTGACATAACTTTCTGCATAACCCTGTGGTAACCTGGTAAATATGGGTGTGTTACATGGTGAATCTGGGCATGGCACTATTACTCCTGCTGTTAACAAATCCTCTATTACTGGCCTAATTCCTTCAATTGCATCAGGTTTCAATGGATATTGTCTTAATCAGTCCTACATCTGAAGGACCTGTTGTCCACAATCCTGATGGTACTGAAGAAAGAAGATCATCTTCTTCAGGACTCAACTGAAACACTCAGGATTGTGAAGTGGACACATCAATATGCGTTCCGGCTGTCAGCACTAATGAGACATTAACTGGCACTTTATACAATTTAGTTGATGGGCTGAACTCCGTTCGTGGTCCAACTCTGCTCCAATCAGTGGCTGACAAAGCTGTCATGACTATCAGTCCCAAATCTTGCCATTCTGTCAAATATGGTTTACAAAGTGACACATGTAATGGCATACCTGTGAATCTTAATTTTAAAACATCTTCAGTAGCACCTGTCACTGTTATGACAGCTGTGGAGTTGCCATCATGAATCAAATCGGTCATTGTCAGCTTCACAGGTGAAATGTCTTTCAATTTGTTTTCATAGTCACCATCCGGACCTGGAGGATCTTTATGCCACATTGTGACATGCAGGTCAGGTGGTGACATCTTTTGTTCAGGATGTTTCAGTAGGGCTGTTGCTTGCAAGACGACATCTTTACCCCATCCTGCAGCATCTTCTTCAGAAATGTCAAATGTATAGTAATAGTGGAATGTGGGGTCATCGCTTTCTTCTCTCACCATGTTAACACCACCTGTGCGCTTAACAACTAATTTCCCTTGTTCCACAATTATGGACAAGCCCAATGCAGTCAATCCGTCTCGTCCTAGCAGATTTACGGGACACTGTGGCATGTTCAACAATGGCATTGTACACGCCATTCCAAAGGGATCTTCCAAGGTTATGGGTTTAGTAATAGGGACGTCTGATGTTTGTCCATTTGCAGAGCGAACCCTGAAGGTTTCGTTGCTTAGTTTATGGACAGGTATGTTGTTATTACATGTGGTTCTACATGCTCCTGTGTCACAAAGAAATACCACTGGTTGTCCATTTACTAACAAAGTCACTTCCGGTTTTGGTACTGGATTTCCCAGTAAGGCACATAAATCCATATCGCACTCAGATTCGCTGTCTGAAGTGGTGCCATGGATTATGGAATCTAGTCATTGTGGATACTGTGGTTGTGGAGGATTATTCCGTTGTGGAATTCTTCCTGCTGCGCCATCAGCAGGTGGATTCGAACAATTTCTAGACATGTCCCTCTTCCACAGTTCCAACAAATCAGGGGACCACGTGGTGGCCCTCCCTGTCTGCGCTGCTGTTGCGGTTGCCATGGTCCTTGACGTTGTGGCTGTCCACCTTGTCTGTTCTGCCATGGCTTTTGGGGGCGTTTCCACTTCTTCTGCTGTCTTAAGTTACCCTGTTGGTAATATATTTCATCATCTCCTTGTGCTACATACACTCCTTTGTCGCTGTTACCTGTCTTTTTCTGCTTTAAGACTTCTTCTGCATGACAACAGTGGGTGTGTGTTTCTTCCAATGTGCCTGTAGGCAATCCAATCCAATGTTTCTGTATCCAAGCTTTTATATCCTTGTTGGATTGCTGGATCAGAGCGTTTTTCAATTGTTGTTCATACACTGGTGTTCCTGGCATTATGCCGCTGTGGACCTTAAATACACTCTCAAATCTGCATCTAAACTCTGTCCATGGCTCTCCTTCTTTCTGAGCTGTCCTGGTAATTTCAGTATAATTTATTTTTGGTCCTAACACACCTTTTGCTCGTGTAATCATGGCTTCCACTCGTGTTTTCAAGACTGGATCATCATGTTGCACCGGTACGCCATCCAGGTCTACAGGATTCCAATCTCCGCGTACCTGACTCCATTTAGGGCCACATGCTTTCATCCATACCTGTTGGACCTCAGTTCCATCTAGGTGATACGACTTTCTAATGTTTTCTATGTCTTGCATGAATCCCTCAATGTCAACATGAGGGGATGGTATCATGTCAACTGCTGCTTTGATATCATCAGCATTCCATGTTCGATATACGAGCATGGTTGGTCGATGTCCTGCTGTGCCTGCACGAGGATTTGGTACTTCTATCATAGGATAGGCACCGTCCTGGTCACTGTGTTCCTCCATGGGAGGAGCTGTAGGCACTTTTGTTTGACTGTGTGTTTGTGGCTTTTCTTGTTTTTCACTTTTTACCTTAGGTTTTACTGCCAAATCATACTGTGGTGGTGGTACGTCACCATCCTTTGGTAGAGGAGGATATAAATGTGTTATTACCGACGATCCAGCCGACGGTGGTTGTTGAGGTTGTTCTGGTTCTCTGTGCTGAATTATCACATCTTCTTCTGCCTTACCTACGCCTTTCTTTTTCCTTGCTTTCTCTAATCGTCGCTTCTCTGCTCTCTTCTGTCTGTTCTCTGCTTCCTCCTCCCAAAACGCCACTAAATCTGCCCCTATTTTCTGCTTCTTTTTCTCATCACCTTTATGTTCCTCTTCTAACCTTTCCTTCAACTTCTGAATACTAGTCAGGTTCAGTCGTCCGTCAAAGTCATGTTTATTTATCCAGGTCTCCAATTTCTTAGTTGCCTTTGGATTTTTTGCTTCCATAAATTTCCAGTCGTCAGTTGATAAATTTCCCTTATTTTTAGATGTCTTTCCCCCCATTTTTATTATTATTCTTTGTTATAATTTGGACTTCAGACGGGGGCACACCTAGGGTGTTCTAAATCTGAAGTTTTCACTTTCTTTGGACGTGACAATTAATTTGCCGTCGTGTGGTTGATTCCTTTCACCTCCCCGTAGGAAGCGGAATCACTTGCCTCTGCTTCCACACACACGGTTGCCACTTACGTTGTCCAAAGTATTACACTCTCACACTTTTATTCTCAAAACCGGTATTACTTCGTATTTAAAACAGAGGAGTCCGTACCCTCCTTCCGGAATTTAACTACGTGCGTCCTTCGCTAACCGTAGAGGAGTCCGACCTCCTTACAGAGTTTAACTGTGTTTCATTAACAGACGATTCTGTATCATCGCTTGCGGAATTTAACTGTTTATGTGATCTGATCACCACTCACTCAGTACTGTTACAAAGAAATTCTACTCACTGACTCGACTTCCTGTCTGTCCTCTTTGGGAAAATCTCGTCAACCAGACGATGCCAACGGCGGTCGACAATTGCATACACGATCAATCGATCGGACCTTGGCCAAGGATTTTCGTCTGGACTTGGCGACCTCCGCCGGACACCTCCGGTATTGTTGAGCTCCCGGACGTAGCCCCCAGTCAATGTTGGGTATTTTCGCCTCCAAACATTCTTAAAACCTTGATAAGACAAACAGAGTCAAGAAACACCAGTGAGACAGAATGTCAATTTTAGCTCGCGAGGAGTGCAGACAGTCCGTACACGTTGTACCACTGAGAGCACTGAGGACTGCTGCGCATGCTCACTCTTTTTATTTAGGACTTCCCTACATACATGGGCGGTACAGCTCCTAAGGGGAAGAGTGATAGCGCGTGAGCTGTTGCCGCAGAACCGCTGATTGCACAATACATTCAGGACGTTCAGAACCTTTTTAATCTTGGGCTCGATTAAGATGTTTAAGACATCTAACGATTAATCACACTTCTTCTGACACAAGGACTAATGTATCATAATCACACTGTGGTTGGAACATTCAATTCTCTATTCTTTATCTCACTGCTCCGCTTACGGCTGCATCCTGCCTGGGTCATCTTCACATGTCCTGAAAAAGAGCTTAGCGTGCACACAGAGATACCACAACTTGCAGAAACACGTCATGTCACATATCTTAAGTAACCTTCACCCATCACATCAGTACAATACACTTTATCAGAGCAGAGAGAACTACATTCTACCAGAGCAGAGAACACAAAACATGCATGATAAAATAAAACAGTGTATCTACAGAATAACTCCAACACCTTGAAAAGTATGTCAAGGTCACCGGCCTTTGAACCCATGCGAAGTACTCCTCCAAGGCATGTACCCACTAAATATGAAGTTTTTGCGAGCAATAGGTGCAAAGCTACATTGCAGCGAACGAACTGCGGCCGGACAGACGGGCAGACGGACAGACACACGGACAGACAGAGGGACAGACAGAGGGACAGACAGAGGGACAGACAACAAGATGGACAGACAGAAGGACGGATGGACGGACAACCCAGATGCTATATGCCCCGCCTCACGGAGCATAAAGAAAAAAACCCTGTAAACCAACACTACTCGTACTGAGTTCATAAAGTTTGTAGAAAGTTTGGTTCCCTCAGTGAACCTCCGCTCACGTTCTTATGTAAAGACGTGTGAGTTGCACATCGTCATCGTAATAAAGTATTTCTCAGCTGACATTAGATGGACGCCCAGCGTCACACGTGTGTCTACTGGTCTAGATGACTGCACACTGCTGAAGACGTTGGGTTTGTGCAGATGTATGTGACGGCACTCGGATGTGTGAGTGATGGTGGACGGCTGCAGGGGACGGTCATGAGCTCTGGACTACTATCTTTAGTGTCTCCTTACCAGGTCCCCCAGTGTCCAGTAGCAGCTCTGCTGATTAAATTTCACCTATTCAGCTGTCTGTCCCTCCATCCTTTTATCCGTTTATCCTCTTTCACTTGGACCACACAGACTAGGCCAGTAGAAAAAGTGATTAAAGTGTGGCGGTTTATCGTGGTGCCGCCCGGATTCATCAACTAAACACACATCAGAAAATATTCAAGTCTGCAGCTAAAAATACCACGTGGCCCCAGAGATAAATGATCACCAAACAAATAAATGCGCTCTGTGAATGACCTGTTTCTGTGACCAGCACTTTAAATGGAAAGGAGTTCCAGCTGGCCACACCCCTTTGATGATGGTGACCAGTCTGAACCACAGTGGGTGTGTCTCACAGAAAGAGCAGGAGTTCTGTGCATTACATAACATAACAAAGATAGCAATTTCAGGCTTAAATTTAGTAAAAAGTACAATAATTTCAGGAGTACAAGTCGCACCTGTCAAAAAAAATGTGCCTTGAGAAGGGAAAAAAAAAAAAAAAAAATACATGTAAGTTGCACCAAAGTCACAGTGGATTTTCTTGTTTCTTTTTTCTGAATGTAGAACTCACTTTTTAACACAGTGTTTTACTGGGGGTGAGTGTAACAACAGACAGGAGCTGAATGCAGGTGCAGCACATGTGCACACCACAGTGTGTGCTGTTACCATAATGACTTTTAAATTCCACAAATAAACTGGACAACATACAAGACGTTATTTGGTGCAGTTTGTGCAACAGGAATCATCAGATGGACACATGATGGAGAACTGAGCCGAGGATTTTTGCAGGAAGCCTTCAGCCTGTGGTATGTATCTAAAATACAAAAAAGACAAAGAAAACACAAGTCCATTTGATTTTTTTGTGTTTGTTACTTTATTATTTGACTTGATTTTTCTTTGTGCATTGATTCCTGGGAAAACCCAATATAATTGATTTGGTTTATTTGATTAATGCGCTGATCCTCAACTATGGTTAAGAACTTCGGATAATGACCGAAAGAAGAAGGTCACGGATAGAAGAGATGGAAGCTTGAATATCTGGGAGGGACTCAGCATAGAGCTGCTCCTCCTCCGTATTGAAGTGAGCCAGCTGAGGTGGTTCGGCTGAAGATGCCACCGAGTCGTCTGGAGGGATTACATCTACCAGCTGACTGAGGAACCCCTCAGGATCTCCCAGGAGGAAGCAGAGGATTTGGCAAAGGATAGGGAAGTGTAGAAAGAGCTGCTGAGACTGTTGCCACAGCAGCCGGGATCTGGAGAAAATGAATGAATGATCCCTTTAATTTTCTAAATGTGACACTGGCCAAGTCAGCAGTCAGACTTTAAACCTGCTGCGCTCTGTCTTCTGTGTGGATTTGTCCACATCACATGTCAACAGTGTCCTCCTGTGCTTCTTTTCTCACACACACACACACACACACACACACACACACACACACACACACACACACACACACACACACACACACACACACACACACACACACACAGCAGCCATGCACTGAAGACTTCCTCCCAGCTGTCAGAGTGTGTTGCAGTGTTCTGGTTTTACTGCTTCTCCAGTATCAGCACTAAACCGTGACCAAATCACTCTTCGTTTGTACACCACCCCCTCCTGTCAGGGAGGGTGATATCAGCTGGATTGTCCCTTCATAAAGGGGACAGTTAAATAATGAAGGTGTTGCATTTGTACTGACGTTGCAGTGATTCATGTTTACTCATGATGAGCACACCTGTCTTTGTCCCTGTGTGTGTCCAGCGGCGGATCCAGAGATGTTTTTCCTGCAGGTGCTGTGGGAGATCTTAGTATTTTTATGAGGGTGCTATGAAATAAGGCCTCATGTGTCACAACGGCTCTCTGCTACACCTCTGCCACGTTCACGGGTGCACGTACACATGGCTGCTTTCTCATCTTCGACAGTCACAGATGACATCTCTGAAAAAGAGAGCTTTAAATCAGAAGTGCCTGACTCCGTGGTATAACTCACAAACTCGCAGCTTAAAGCAGATAACCCGTAAGTTGGAGAGGAAATGGCGTCTCACTAATTTAGAAGATCTTCACTTAGCCTGGAAAAAGAGTATGTTGCTCTATAAAAAAGCCCTCCATAAAGCTAGGACATCTTACTACTCATCACTAATTGAAGAAAATAAGAACAACCCCAGGTTTCTTTTCAGCACTGTAGCCAGGCTGACAAAGAGTCAGAGCTCTATTGAGCCTAGTATTCCTTTAACTTTAACTAGTAATGACTTCATGACTTTCTTTGCTAATAAAATTTTAACTATTAGAGAAAAAATTACTCATAACCATCCCAAAGATGTATCGTTATCTTTGGCTGCTTTCAGTGATGCTGGTATTTGGTTAGACTCTTTCTCTCCGATTGTTTTGTCTGAGTTATTTTCATTAGTTACTTCATTCAAACCATCAACATGTCTATTAGACCCCATTCCTACCAGGCTGATCAAGGAAGCCCTACCATTATTTAATGCTTCGATCTTAAATATGATCAAGCCATCTTTATTAGTTGGCTATGTACCACAGGCTTTTAAGGTGGCAGTAATTAAACCATTACTTAAAAAGCCATCACTTGACCCAGCTATCTTAGCTAATTATAGGCCAATCTCCAACCTTCCTTTTCTCTCAAAAATTCTTGAAAGGGTAGTTGTAAAACAGCTAACTGATCATCTGCAGAGGAATGGTCTATTTGAAGAGTTTCAGTCAGGTTTTAGAATTCATCATAGTACAGAAACAGCATTAGTGAAGGTTACAAATTATCTTCTTATGGCCTCAGACAGTGGACTCATCTCTGTGCTTGTTCTGTTAGACCTCAGTGTTGCTTTTGATACTGTTGACCATAAAATTTTATTACAGAGATTAGAGCATGCCATAGGTATTAAGGGCACTGCGCTGCGGTGGTTTGAATCATATTTATCTAAATAAATTTATCTAATAATTAATTATGGAGTTCCACAAGGTTCTGTGCTAGGACCAATTTTATTCACTTTATACATGCTTCCCTTAGGCAGTATTATTAGACGGCATTGCTTAAATTTTCATTGTTACGCAGATGATACCCAGCTTTATCTATCCATGAAGCCAGAGGACACACACCAATTAGCTAAACTGCAGGATTGTCTTACAGACATAAAGACATGGATGACCTCTAATTTCCTGCTTTTAAACTCAGATAAAACTGAAGTTATTGTACTTGGCCCCACAAATCTTAGAAACATGGTGTCTAACCAGATCCTTACTCTGGATGGCATTACCCTGACCTCTAGTAATACTGTGAGAAATCTTGGAGTCATTTTTGATCAGGATATGTCATTCAATGCCCATATTAAACAAATATGTAGGACTGCTTTTTTGCATTTACGCAATATCTCTAAAATTAGAAAGGTCTTGTCTCAGAGTGATGCTGAAAAACTAATTCATGCATTTATTTCCTCTAGGCTGGACTATTGTAATTCATTATTATCAGGTTGTCCTAAAAGTTCCCTGAAAAGCCTTCAGTTAATTCAAAATGCTGCAGCTAGAGTACTAACGGGGACTAGAAGGAGAGAGCATATCTCACCCATATTGGCCTCTCTTCATTGGCTTCCTGTTAATTCTAGAATAGAATTTAAAATTCTTCTTCTTACTTATAAGGTTTTGAATAATCAGGTCCCATCTTATCTTAGGGACCTCGTAGTACCATATCACCCCAATAGAGCGCTTCGCTCTCAGACTGCAGGCTTACTTGTAGTTCCTAGGGTTTGTAAGAGTAGAATGGGAGGCAGAGCCTTCAGCTTTCAGGCTCCTCTCCTGTGGAACCAGCTCCCAATTCAGATCAGGGAGACAGACACCCTCTCTACTTTTAAGATTAGGCTTAAAACTTTCCTTTTTGCTAAAGCTTATAGTTAGGGCTGGATCAGGTGACCCTGAACCATCCCTTAGTTATGCTGCTATAGACTTAGACTGCTGGGGGGTTCCCATGATGCACTGTTTCTTTCTCTTTTTGCTCTGTATGCACCACTCTGCATTTAATCATTAGTGATTGATCTCTGCTCTCTTCCACAGCATGTCTTTTTCCTGGTTCTCTCCCTCAGCCCCAACCAGTCCCAGCAGAAGACTGCCTCCCTGAGCCTGGTTCTGCTGGAGGTTTCTTCCTGTTAAAAGGGAGTTTTTCCTTCCCACTGTCGCCAAGTGCTTGCTCACAGGGGGTCGTTTTGACCATTGGGGTTTTTCTGTAATTATTGTATGGCTTTTGCCTTACAATATAAAGCGCCTTGGGGCAACTGTTTATTGTGATTTGGCGCTATATAAATAAAATTGATTGATTGATTGATTGACATACAAAATGAACAAAATCACACACAAACCTCAGCTGCTGTTGAATCCAAATATCCACAGACCTCCACATGTCAACTTCAGCCTCAGCAAGAAAATGCCAACGGAGGCAGAGGAGAGCAGAGGCATCAGTGGTTCAGTTCCTGTCCAGGGCTGGTGTTCTCTGAGGGTTAAACGCCAGGAGTGCCAGGTCACTGGTTGGGCCGTGCCCACTGCGATTCCTCAGGTAGTTCTTTGGGTAATGCAGACTTCACTTGTTTCCAGGTCCACTCATGGCTATTTAGGCAACAAAAACTGATCCATTTCTGTAACGATGTCATGTTTGAAGACATGACATCGTTGAACGTGACGTCGTTGAACATCATATTCAGGCTTGTGAAATATTAGCTCAAAGGGCAAATATAATCACGCTCACTTTGTGTAAAACAATCAGTTCTGTTTAACAATGATTATTTTTGTTTATAAGTGAAACATTTATCTAATCACATAAATATGAAAAGGCCAGATTTGCATCTTACTGTGAACTGTTCTGAAGGGATGATGTCATCACGCTGCCTCTGTGATTTCAGCGGCTCATAATGAAGGACATCGTGTTGTTAACAGAGTCATTTAACATGTTATTTTTTTCTGCTTGACTGTGGGACAAAGCGCCACCGTCCTCCAGCTCAGGTTGAGAAACACACTCAGAGCAGACAAACACTAAGGCGCTTCTTTAAAAACTCTTATTCACAACTAATTTCCACAAAGGGGCAGCACTGTGGCTTAGTGGTTAGCACTGTTGCCTCACAGTGAGAAGATCATGAGATTGATTCCCTCCTGTGGCCTTTCTGTGTGGAGTATGTTTGTTCTCCCTGTGTTTGTGTGGGTTCCCTCTGGGTGCTCCGGCTTCCTCCCACATCCATAAACATGCAGGTTAGGTGGACTGAAAACTTTAAATCGCCTCATGCCCTTTGAATGCAGGAATAGGCTCCAGCTCCCCTGCAACTTGATCTTGGATAAGTACTTGAAGATGAGTGAGTGAATGTGTGTGTAATTTCCATGATAATGAAGCAGCAGGACCTTCGTTGCTGGGACGACGGTGGGGGATCGAACCCATGCCGCTTGCACAAAAGACCGTTCCTCTACCAGGTCAGCCAAAGGGGAACTCCCCATTAGCCAAGCTAGCGGGAATGTCTTTTCAATTGGGACCCGGGACTTTCATTCCGCTACAATAAGGAATGAACACATTTCCAGACGTTATCTTCCAAAACATGGGCGTCATGTGGGAACAGTTTTCAGCTGTGATGATGGATCCATGCAACAGGTCAAATTTAAAAGACTTTATTTAATCAGTGTGCCACTTTGTAAAGTTATAGCTTTGGCTGCTACTTTGACAATTATCTCCATGTCTTCTTCTCCATTTTTGTGGAAGTGTTACAGCACCACATACAGGCCTGGCATATGTACTACAGCATTTTCAAGCAGTTTCACTGGATCTGTGAGAATGGAGATATTTCTTGAATGAAACACTGTTTGACAATGACAAAGAAAAAGATCGTATGGGGAAAGTTCAGTTTCAGTGTGGACAAGGCCTTAAAAGCATGGGATGAAATTAAATGAAAATAATAAATGAGCCAATATTTTCTTGGAGGTCGGAGGGAACCATAGAGCCTCTTCCATCCCCCTGGTGCCACCCCTCTGTGTGTCCATGTAAGTGACCCTATGCCCTTCTTCCCTGTCTGTGTACCCGTGTGAGTGTGTGTGTGTCCCTGTCTGCATCCAGATATGCTTTGCTGTGTGTCCCTGTTGTATGACTCCATGTCCTTCTCATTGTGTTCCTTCCTGTGACCTTGCATGTGTTACTTGTGTGTGTTTGTGTGTGTGTATCCCTGTGTACCTATCAGAGATTGTTACACACTGTTACACATTCCTTTCCTATCCACCTTATTCCTGAAGGTGCTGCTGTAGAAGCGATTATGGGTGCAACTTCCTGTGAGACACCTGAAGTAGCAGTGAGCCATTGTTGACTAGCGGATTTCATTTCCCGTACTGGTTTATTTGAAAGTTTTGTTTTCTTTTTTCAATAATGATTATCAGCTCCCGTAGCATTTAAAAATGTGCTTGCACAGCTCGGGAACATGTTGCACTGTTCGCACTTGTACTAACAACCAGATGAAGTTAAATTTGCGGCTACAACTGCGACGTTTTTAACATGCAGCTGGACCGAGAGATGAGGAACCCAGAAGGCTGAAAAAAATCAACTTGAAAAGACCAGCTAAAACATTATATGTGTGGTCCTTTCACATTGTTGACAAAAATCCCACAGAGGAACGTCTTAGTTTGTGGTTAGAATATACAGTGGAATATAAAAGTTTGGGCACCCCCGAGGATTTTCCTGATTTTCCTTTATAAATCACTGGTTGTTTGGATCAGCAATTTCAGTTAAATATATCATATAGCAGACAAACACACTGATATTTGAGAAGTGAAATGAAGTTTATAGGATTAACAGAAAATGTGCAATAATTCTTGAAACAAAATTAGGCAGGTGCATAAATTTGGGCACCCTTTTCATTTTATTTATTTGACTACATTTATCATTAATTATTGGAACACAAAATTGGTTTGGAAAGCTCAGATTGGTTTGGTAAGCTAAGATTTCATGAACAAGATCAAGGTCCTTCAACTGGAGGCAGATGAAACTATGGTGTCATTCGATGTGACATCTGCTGGGACATCAGCTGTGACTGCGGTCCCAGCGGAGTTGTGGACACCAGAGGGAAGGGCTAAAGAACAACAACATGTCTGGAAAGCCCTCGCTGTATGTGGGTACCCACAATGGTCCCTGGATAAAGTGCAGAAGTCCCAAAGAACAAAGAGACCAGACAGACAGGAGACGGAGCCAAGAAGAAGAGGAGTGTCTCTCCCTTATTTAGCAGGAGTAGGGGAAAAACTACAGAGGATCTTCAGACAGCACAAAATCCCAGTTTACTATAAACTTGTCAACCCCTTGAGACAGAAATTAGTTCACCCTAAGGACAGCATCCATAGTTACAAACAGAGCAATGTAGTTTATTATATCGGATTTCAGGAAAACTGTAACGAACACTACATAGGTGAGACTAAGCAGCCGTTGCACAAAAGGCTATACCAGCACCACAGAGAGGGCGCTGGCAGACCTCAGTCTGCAGTTCATCTCCACCTTAAAGACACTAACCACTCATTTGAGGACAAGGAAGTTAAAATCTTAGCCAGAGAAAAGAAATGGTTTGAGAGAGGAGTGAAGGAAGCTTTGTATGTGAAACAGTTGAAGCCCAGCCTTAATCGGGGAGGGGGTCTGAGACACGCTTTGTCCCCTGTTTACAATGGGGTACTCAGGTCAAAGCAGTTTCACTCTTTTGATCATGGTAATGAGTCATTCACGTCATCAGGAGACTTGTCAGGAGAGACGTCAGAAGAGGCGTCAGTCCCATCGTTGGGAGGGACAGCTGCCCTGTCATTAGGAGGGTGCTAACTAGAGCAGTGATTCTCAACCGGGGTGCCGTGATCGATCATCAGGGGTGCCGTGGGCAATTATCAAATATCACCATTATCGGGTGTATGTGCTGTAATAGTGTGGCAGATGATGTAATGCTCTTTTATTCCAGTAGATGGCAGCAAAGCGCTGTACTATAGTATAATAGACATACTTGCGCACATAGCGTTGTGCATCTCCATGGTTACGGGTTGCTGACTACAGCGTGAATCTCAGCTGCTCACGGAGCATGGCTTCTCTGGGGAAGGAGAAACCGCGTTGGCTGTGGAGGTGTGCGGGGAAGGCGGCCTCAACTCCGTTGATGTCACCGTGGTCAGACTTGGGCCTTCTCACTCACAACTGGGTTCGCTGAAGGCAGCCTCTGCGCTCCATGAATATTAGAGTGGCAGATTATTGTGAATAAAAGTGTCGACACGTCTAAAAAAAACACTTGAGATCAGAGCGCAAAATGCTTGAGGATTTTCGAAATGCGGTGTTTTCTGTATTGATTTTCTATTGCGATAATTGGGTTTTGCGCAAAACCAGAGGTAATAGAATTATAATATTATTTTGGTTAGTGGTGTGCCGCAGGATTTTGTAAATATAAAAAGGGTGCCGCGGCTCAAAAAAGGTTGAAAATCACTGAACTAGAGTACAATAGGTGCTAATTAGAGCAATTGTTATTCACTAGCCAATAGCAGCCTGCCTCTCAGTAGGAGGGGTCTTGTTAGATTTAAAACTCCAGCTTTTGCTGGCTTCTGTTTGTTCTTCTCTACAAGAGTCAAGACAATTCCGCAATTAGAAGCGAAACGTCCTTGCATCAAGCAACCCAGTCCAGTCGAAGATTCAAGCTTCTCTACTATCTCCAAAAAACCTTCAACCAGAATCCAGACTCTCATTGGAAGCTATAGGCTTCCAATGCTTCCAAGCTATAAAAGGAGGATCTACTAAATATTGATCTATTTTTTCTGTTGGGGTGCCCAAATTTATGCACCTGCCTATTTTGTTTAAATAATTATTGCACACTTTCTTAAATACTAGAAACGTCATTTCACTTCTCAAATATCAGTCTGTTTGTCTGCTATATGATTCATTTAGCTGAAACTGGCGATCCAAACATCCAATGATTTATAAAGTAAAATCATGGAAATCATCAGGGGTGCCCAAACTTTTATAGTCCACTGTAACCACCGGAGAAGCTAACGAGGAGTGAGAGCAGTGTCACCAGAATAACAGGTATGATTTCATGTGTTTGGAGGACAAATCACTGTGGTATTAGTCATTAGCCACAACATGTATGACCCTTTTCTGAACAGTTAAAACGTAAGATGCATTTGGACTGTTGGACAGTATGAACCTAAAAATGTCATAATTTCAGCACAGACATAACAAAATGTTCAACAGTGCAGTATTTTAATCTTAATCTGAGTTTAATAGTGTAGCTGTTATTATGTACCAGGTTTTCTCTTGGTTTCTGGAACACAGAGGTGATGCTGTTACCAGTGGGAAGTCATGGGGTGATGGAAGGTTAATGGTGTAATTAAAGTGTTGTTATGAAAACCTTAATGCATCACTTCTTGGTAATCATGTCCGTCCTGTATTGCTGCTTTCAGATGAACAAGATGAGATGGATCAGGGTGAGAAAGTCATGTGATGTCTACAGATGGAGGATCACACCTGTTCAAAAGGGTCCACCATCACGTGTGAAATGCATCCACCACCACCAGGACTGCCACAGCCTGTAGCTGACTGCATCTTAGAGAGTGATGCAGACTCTCGTCTGCATGCAGGGATTCCACTCACAGAATTAAATATACTTCATCATCAATGCCATTGATGGCACAAATTCTAATGACTTTGATGACACTAAGACAAAACTGTCATGGCTGATTTGGCACACCGACTTAAAATATCACACGCTCGGGTCAGCAAGAGAGTGGGCATGTGGGTAGACATTATGTGTGAACACATGAAGGATCTCACTGTGTGGTTGCCTCGTGAAACAATCAAAGCAGCATTGCCAAAAGCTTTTAAAGAGCATGTTGCTAACAGAACCTGTGTAACTGACTGCATAGAGACAGTTTTACAAAAAGCAAAAAACCTGGTTTCAAGAAGTGAGTCATACAGACTAGAGGTGGCCGATACCGGGAATTTTGTATTGATCCGATACCAAGTAAATACAGGCCCAGTATCACCGATATCGATACTGATACCGATACCTTTTCATATTTAAGCTTCATAGATCCAAAGGATCCAAAAGACCTAGGATAGAATTTTGCCAAACGTTGTACGTGACAACAAAATACTTTATCACAATCAACATTTTTGTTTAAAAAAATATCACTCAACACAACTTAAAACAAAATCTCCTGAGGTAGAGGGCTGACAAACCACAATACAAGGGTGCACTGCTCTGTGCTGTGTGACACAGCGCAGCACTGCTCTTACAGCCAGAGAGCAGACTTTGATTAATCTGCGTGCGCAGCAGTCAGTGCGTGCGGGAGAGAAAAAGCTTGAGTATTGATCTTTTTACACTAGGGTCGTTCAATATCAATACCAGCGTTGGTATCAATATTATCGATATTAGGATTGATCCGCCCAGCTCTAATACAGACACTATTATGCAAATAACACAGTTAAGTTTTTAGTGGCTGTTTGTCCCTCTGGAATAATCATGATTATTTCTGACACTTATTGGTGAAAAATCTAGTAACATGTACATAACACAGATAGTTTTTTTTCATTTGGAACATATGTTGAAAATGTATTGAAACACAGTTTTTCTTGTAACAATAAAAAAAATAAACAACCGAAAGCGTCTTATTTCCATCCTTCTTTATTTTCTTTCACACAGTGTTCTTTTGTTGTCTGTAACACACATTACACCTGATAAGTGATGACTGTACGAGGTCTGTTAGAAAAGTAACGGACCTTTTTATTTTTTTCAAAAACTATATGGATTTGAATCACGTGTGATTACATCAGCCAAGCTTGAACCTTCGTGCACATGCGTGAGTTTTTTCACGCCTGTCGGTTGCGTCATTCGCCTGTGAGCACGCCTTGTGGGAGGAGTGGTCCAGCCCCCTCGTCGTTTTTTCATTGTCAGAAGAATGTCTGAAGGACTGCCATTTTGTTGCATTAAAATTTTTTTCAGAAACTCTGCCAGACAACCAGCTGGAAACCATTTCGAAGATTCGGTTGGCTTTCGGTGAAAATTTTAAGGGCTTCAGAGAGATTAAGGATTGTTACTGCCGCTTTAAGGACGGCCCACAGCGCCGGAGGGCGCGCCGCGCTCCGAGCCGCGATTGAGAGGCTTGAAAGGAGCTGATCACTTCTAAATTTAAGGCTCTGTTAATGCAGGACGTCGTGTAACTAGCAGAGAAGTTTCATAAAAGGTCGGGATCAACACTTTATCGGCACATTCCACTGTTAAAGGAGATTTTGTAATGAACGACGTGCGGACAGATTCGCGCGTCGGGACGCAGCCGCTCATCGCGTGGCGGGACAAAAAACACCTCCGTGTTGGAAACCATTCGTAAGATTCAGACAGCTTTAGATCGTTTTTCAGTCGAGTGAGTATCCGAGAAATTAACAGCTGGGCTTGTTCCAACTTGTCCTGTAAGGCTTCCAACACGGAGGTGTTGTTTGTCGTGCGCCATGAGCGGCTGCGTCCTGAAGCGCGAATCTGTCCGCACGTCGTTCATTACAATAGTAGAAAGTGATGTTTTTAAAAAAAAGACAGTTGTAAATCTATCAAAACATAATGGTGGCAACTGTCATATAGGAATATTAGCTCTACGCCTGCTTAGGCTGAACTAAAGGTCGATTCCATTAGAAAACCATGTTTGAAGAATGAAATAAATAAAATAACAGAGGAGGAGCGATGCCCACGGGTTTTCTATAAAAGATGAGCGCCATTGGAACACATTCAGTCTCTCTAGAGGACTCAGTTTGTACAAGTATTCTGCTCTGCTGAAACTTGAATAAACTTAAACTCTGCGCATTTTATCCTGTCCAAGGCTAAGTTTTTCTAAGTGTTGTGTCTCCTCTCTTGCAAACCACCTGCAGTCATTTTTGCATTATCCAAGAAGGCATTCTGAGATGAACAGAGAGAAGGACCACGACAAAACGGTGAGTGGTTTATAAATAGTCTTTAGACAATAGTATGTTTGAAAGGCATTCTATCATGACCAAAATTACATTTTCGGTGGTTTTCCGACCATACATGTCAACCTATATGGATTGTCTGTAAATTATATGGATTTTTCCGAGTTTCAGAGTCATACAGATGTACAAATACAGTCGGATATTCAGGGTTTGGTCTGCAGCGGCTCTGTAATCAACCGTTTCTGCACTTTGAAGCGTGAATCGTTGAAGCAATGCTTCAATCCACTAGCTCGTTGGTTCTTTGATTCGCTGCTCTTCAGAAATGGCAAGTCCGCTTCTTAACTCCTCTCAAAGCCATTAAAATACCGTGAGTCACTTTTGTGTCGATTAAGGTCACTAACTGGGACTCTTGTCTTGTTGCAGTCATGAAACGAGAATTGTCCTCTGTTCCGTTGTCACAGCTCCAAACGCTGCACGGCTCTCTGCCGAGACAGAGTCCGCTTGGAATTAATAACTTCAAAATGAATCGCCGCTTTAAATGAAATGACACCTCTTACAAACCTTGTAATACAGACAAGAAACTACAATCGACTAAAATGTTTTTTTTCCTCCCAAAATGAGATGTGCTGTATTTCTTTACAAATTACATCCTGACGTGCAGCACAGCAGTTGCAAGAGCTCAGCTCAGATATATGGAAAGACATTCATGCCAATAATGTCTGAAAGGAAATGCTTTTGACAAAAACTACAGATTTTGTTTATTCCTATATATGTCCAGAGATCAAGGATCCACCATGTCAACTTTTGTTATAGTGTTGTTTTTTTAGGACATATTTATACAAATAAGAAGTGTTCACTATGGAAGTATAATAACTATATTAAAAGAAGAGTGACAGTGTATGTTGCACACAAATAAAAGAATGAAGATTATTGAATAACAAGACATGTACAATTTTTTATTTTATCATTGGGAAAAAATGGATCTGTCAGATTTTCACTCTGGATCCAGCCCTGTCTACGTCCGGCTTAAGGTAATAAGTTGTGTCCCAAAACCTCTTTTAGCAGAACGGGACTGACCTTATTACTGATGCACCTCAGAGCTTTTCAGATTGCTCACAGCCTCCCCGTCCGAAGCGAGAGCTAAGAAAGGAGCTAAAAATGCTCCTGTATGTTATCTTAGGTCACTTCATGTTGTTTTCCCGCCTCTCTGTATTTGTAGACAGCAGGATTGTAATGTCTCATTTGAGCTGTGACAGCTGCTGTGTTTACGTCTCTAAGCCTCATAGAAAGTGGATTCGTGTGAACAGTTAACATGTAAACAAACGCCGGTTCCGGTTCATATCGGAAGTCTCACCCATAATTCACACAAATGGGGGATCAGAAGAATGCCGCGTTCACACCGGGTGCGATCAGATGCTACAAATTTGCAGGGGTCGCGACTCAGGTGAAGGAACAAACAACAACCATGATGGCTGCGCCTAGGACATTAAAGCGCTGTGCAAGATAATTTAACACAATACAAAGCTGTGTAAGTGATCATAGTTGAACCTTGATCCATACGTTCACCAGCCACAAACAGTAGAATTCACAGTGGATACAGCAGTGCGCGGCTCTGCTGCATGCTCACACACCTGATCTGTCTTAGCAGCACCTTGCTAACATGTCACATTAGAGCCACAGGTTCACAAATGAACCGTGTGAGCTGATTAGTATCTGGATTATGATCACAGAATATTGAGCAGAGTCTGTGCACAGGCTTATTGGGTGTTTCTGGGTTTATTACTATGAGCCCAATGCTCTAGTGTCATGCTGATTTCCAGCGTTGGCCCTTACAGGTGACTTTGTAGTGAGCAGCAGATGGTGCAGGGTATTTATACAGTGCAGACAGGTGTTTCCACATGGACCACACACACCTTATATGGCCTCTCTCTGCCTGCCCTGCCCACCTGACAGCTGATCCATCCATCAGGAGGCCCATATGTGTCACACAGAGAGGCATGCAGCTGTGCATGCAAGCACTTGCACTCGCATGTGCGCGCGCACACACACACACACACACACACACACACACACACACGCGCCTCACTGGAAGTGTTGCTTTCTTTTCCCAGTATGCATCAGTACCATAAAATGGGACAACTTTGACCCAGATTCAGATTTGGTCAAGATTAATCTTTTTTTTCTGCGTGACTGAAATATGATCATTTTGGGGATATTGTGGCTCAGATTTATAGGGAACCTCAGTAAATATATTGTAGTTTTTGTTGCCTTAACCTTTGGCAGCTGGATGTCAGGGTAACAAATTATGACTGAGGTATACAGTCAGCTAAATAAAGTCAGCTGGGTGTAAGTTAAAGGACAGACAGGGTGACATGGGCCCAAAAGTCTTTATTAAAACAACAACAACAAACCTTAAACATAGCACTGCAGTGAAAGCACGATGGCTGTCCAGCAAATTAAAAACTGATGTTACCATGGTAACTGACTGATACAAATCAAATCCAATCAAATCAATTTTATTTATATAGCGCCAAATCACAACAAACAGTCGCCCCAAGGTGCTTTATATGTTAAGGCAAAAGCCATACAATTACAGAAAAACCCCAATGGTCAAAACAACCTCCTATGAGCAAGCACTTGGCAACAGTGGGAAGGAAAAACCCTTTTAACAGGAAGAAACCTCCAGCAGAACCAGGCTCAGGGAGGGGCAGTCTTCTGCTGGGACTGGTTGGGGCTGAGGGGAGAGAATCAGGAAAAAGGCATGCTGTGGACGAGAGCAGAGATTAATCACTAATGATTAAAAGCAGAGTGGTGCATACAGAGCAAAAAGAGGTGAATAAAAAGAAACACTGGGTGCATTATGGGAACCCCCCAGCAGTCTAAGTCTATAGCAGCATAACTAAGGGATGGTTCAGGGTCACCTGATCCAGCCCTAACTATAAGCTTTGTCAAAAAGGAAAGTTTTAAGCATAATCTTAAAAGTAGAGAGGGTGTCTGTCTCCCTAATCCGAATTGGGAGCTGGCTCCACAGGAGAGGAGCCTGAAAGCTGAAGGCTCTGCATAGGAATGGGGTCTAATAGACATGTTGATGGTTTGGAGGAAGTAACTAATGAAAATAACTAGAGAAAGAGTCTAACCAAATACCAGCATTACTGAAAGCAGCCAAACATAAAGATATGTCTTTGGGATGGTTATGAATAATTTTTTCTCTAATAGTTAAAATTTTATTTGCAAAGAAAGTCATTAAGTCATTACTAGTTAAAGTTAAAGGAATACTCGGCTCAATAGAGCTCTGACTCTGTCAGCCTGGCTACAGTGCTGAAAAGAAACCTGGGGTGGTTCTTATTTTCTTCAATTAGTGATGAATAGTAAGATGTCCTAGCTTTACGGAGGGCTTTTTTATAGAGCAACAGACTCTTTTTCCAGGCTAAATGAAGATCTTCTAAATTAGTGAGACGCCATTTCCTCTCCAGCTTACGGGTTATCTGCTTTAAGCTGGGAGTTTGTGGGTAATACCACGGAGTCAAGCATTTCTGATTTAAGGCTCTCTTTGTCAGAGGAGCTACAGCATCCAAAGTTGTGCTCAATGAGGATGTAAAGTTATTGATGAGATAATCTATCTCACTCAAAGAGTTTAGGTAGCTACTCTGCACTGTGTTGGTATATGGCATTAGAGAACATAAAGAAGGAATCATATCCTTAAACCTAGTTACAGCGCTTTCAGAAAGACTTCTACTGTAATGAAACTTATTCCCCACTGCTGGGTAGTCCATTAAAGTAAATGTAAATGTTATTAAGAAATGATCAGACAACAGGGAATACTGTTAAGTTTTCAATTTCTATGCCATATGTCAGAACAAGATCTAAAGTATGGTTAAAATGGTGGGTGAGCTCATTTACATTTTGAGCGAAGCCAACTGAATCTAATAGATTAAATGCAGTGTTGAGGCTGTCCTTCTCAGCATCTATGTGGATGTTAAAATCACCCACTATAATTATCTTATCTGAGCTAAGCACTAAGTCAGACAAATGGTCTGAATATTCAAAGAGAAACTCACAGTAACGACCAGGTGGACGATAGATAATAACAAATAAAACTGGTTTTTGAGACTTCCAATTTGGATGGACAAGACTAAGAGTCAAGCTTTCAAATGAATTAAAGCTCTGTCTGGGTCTTTGATTAATTAATAAGCTAGAGTGGAAGATTGCTGCTAATCCTCCTCCTCGACCCGTGCTTCGAGCATTCTGACAGTTAGTGACTCGGGGGTGTTGACTCATTTAAACTAACATAATCATCCTGCTGTAACCAGGTTTCTGTAAGGCAGAATAAATCAATATGTTGATCAATTATTATATCATTTACTAACAGAGACTTAGAAGAAAGAGAGAAAGACCTAATGTTTAATAGACCACTTTTAACTGTTTTAGTCTGTGGTGCAGTTGAAGGTGTTGTGTGGGCCGCTGAAGAGGAGGTACTGCTGGCCCACCACCAGAGGGCGCCCTGCCTGAAGTGCGGGCTTCAGGCACGAGAGGGCGCCAGAGCAACCGGGAGTGACAGCTGTCACTCATCAACAGCACCAGCTGTCACTCATCATCACCACATCACCATAAAAGCCGGGCAGCAACTCCACCTCGCTGCCGAGATATCATCTACCACTTAGGTAATATTCTCTGCTGTGTCTGAACTGTGACTTACGTGTGATCTGTTTGCAGCCGTTTTCCTGTGGTGCACTTTCAGCTGGGTTGGCGATCAGTGAGAGAATCGACGTCCTCGCCTCTCACTCCAACCAGATAAGTGGTTAACAGGAGCTGCTATTGTGTTCCCACTTCGGAGGTGGAGGTGCTCCCTTCCGGAAGAACTGGATCTGTGTGTGAGGATTTACTGGGTGTGTATCCACACACCCACCATTAACTGTCTCTGCTTCCTGCCAGCAGTACCAGGTCTGACAGCTGGAGATGGTGGCCACCTGGGGACTCAGGACTTGGCGGCTCTGGTGTTCTTCAGATCCATTGGCGGTGGAAGCCGTGTGGGACCTGGCTCTTCTCTGGACAGACGTCTTCTATCCTCGAGCCTGCCCACACGTCACTTTTCGTATAATTGACTATCATTCTCAAACTGCATTTGTCTGTATTCCGTTGTGCACAATTCGCAACATTAAATCATTATATTTTGGCTTATCCATTGTCCGTTCATTTACGCCCCCTGTTGTGGGTCCGTGTCACTACACTTTCCCAACAGGATATCTCGGCCAACATCATGGATCCCGAGGGGAGTCAACCATCGGATGAACCACCAATGGAAACGCTAGGTGCACAGGTGCCAGCAGGAGGCGTGTTAGGTGAGCTGCAGCAAATCTTAACTGCCTTCACTGCTCGGTTGGACTTGGTAACCGTGCAGAACGTTGTACTCAATCGGAGGATGGAGGCTCTCACCGCTTGGGTGGAAGCGCATGCACAGGGCGCTGCTGCAGCACCTCCTCTCCTCATGCTGACCGAGTACCAAATACAGACATTGCAGTGGTCGTTCAACGAACCCCCCCCCCGAAGCATACATAAGCCCTCCAGAGTTGTATGGAGGTTGTGTCGAGACGTGCGCAGACTTCTTAATGCAGTGTTCGCTCGTCTTTTCACAGTGTCCCGTCATGTATGCGTCAGATGCTAGCTGGGTGGCTTACGTTATAAATCTGCTTCGAGGAGAGGCACGTGCCTGGGCTATGGCACTCTGGGAGCAGAATTCACGGCTCCTAACAACATATGCTGGGTTTGTGTGGGAGTTCAAGCAAGTGTTTGATCACCCCAATAGAGGCGAGACTGCTTCGAACGTGCTGCTGTCAATGAGACGGGCGTCGGAGTGCAGCCGAGTATGCAGTCGACTTCCGCATCGCGGCAGCGAAGTCCGGCTGGAATACTGTTGCACTCCACGCCACCTTTGTAAACGGACTGTCTCTGGTCCTGAAGAAGCATCTGCTGGCTAAGGACGAACTGCGGGATTTTGACGGGCTTATCGACCTGGTTATACGGTTAGACAACCAACTAGAAGAACATCGTCGGGAGCGGGGCGAAGGGCGTGGCTGGGCACGAGCCATCCCGCCTCCTTCCGGGTCCGAAAGGGTGCCACCATCCCCACAGTCCACAGCCAGAGAGCTCCGTGTGGCAACAGCTCCCCCTGCTGACGAAGCTATGGACACGAGCAGGGTCAAAGTCAAATCAGATAACAGACAGCAGAGGGTGGCCCGCGGAGAGTGTTTTTTTCTGTGGCTCGAGCGAGCACGTACAGAAGAATTGCCCCAAGCGGTTAAACTACAACGCCCGCCCTTAGAGGCTGGGCTAAGGGTGGGCCATAACACTCACGCGGGGAAACCCCATAAATCCGCACGCATCCCAGTCACAATCCTGAGTGGGGATCTAACCCTTCACGCCCCAGCACTGGTGGACACGGGGTCGGAAGGGAATCTGCTGGATAGCAGATGGGCAAAGGAAGTTGGCGCCCACGATGTTCCAAGCCTTGGTTAATGACATCTTGCGGGACTTCCTGCATCGGTTCATCTTTGTATATCTGGACGATATACTCATCTTTTCCCCGGATCCTGAGACCCATGTCCAGCATGTACGTCAGGTCCTGCAGCGGTTGTTGGAGAACCAGATGTTTGTAAAGGGCGAGAAGTGCGAGTTCCACCGCACTTCTTTGTCCTTCCTGGGGTTCACAATCTCCTCCAACTCCGTCGCCCCTGATCCGGCCAAGGTTGCGGTGGTGAGAGACTGGCTCCAACCAACAAGCCATAGGAAGGTGCAACAGTTCCTAGGCTTTGCAAACTTCTACAGGAGGTTCATTAAGGATTACAGTCAGGTGGTTAGTCCTTTGACAGCCCTGACCTCCTCCAAAGTCCCCTTTACCTTTTCGGATCGGTGCGAAGCCACGTTTAGGGAGTTGAAACGCCGGTTCTCGACTGCGCCAGTTCTGGTGCAGCCCGATCCTAACCACCAGTTTATAGTTGAAGTGGATGCCTCTGACTCAGGGATAGGAGCCGTGCTGTCCCAGAGCAGGGAGTCCGATAAGGTCCCCCACCCCTGTGCCTATTTTTCCCGCAGGTTGACCCCGGCTGAGCGAAACTATGACGTGGGCAATCGAGAACTCCTTGTGGTGAAAGAGGGTCTTGAGGAGTGGAGACACCTGTTGGAAGGAGCTGCGGTTCCATTCACAGTTTTCACGGACCATCGGAACCTGGAGTACATCTGGACCGCCAAGCGTCTGAACCCCAGGCAAGCCCGCTGGTCATTGTTCTTCGGGCGTTTTGACTTCCAAATCACCTACCGCCCTGGGACCAAGAACCAAAGATCTGATGCCTTGTCCCGTGTTCACGAAGAGGAAGTCAAAACCAAGCTGTCAGATCCCACGGAAACCATCATCCCTGAGTCCACTGTCGTGGACACCCTCACCTGGGACGTGGAGAAGACCGTCCGGGAGGCCCTGGCATGGAACCCGGACCCGGGAACTGGCCCAAAGGACAAGTTATACGTTCCACCAGAAGCCAGAGCTGCGGTCTTGGACTTCTGTCACGGCTCCAAACTCTCCTGTCACCCAGGGGTGCGAAGAACTGTGGCAGTAGTCCAGCAGCGCTTCTGGTGGGCGTCTATGGAAGCCGACGTCCGGGAGTATGTCCAGGCCTGCACCACCTGCGCCAGGGGAAAAGCTGACCACCAACGGGCACAGGGACTCCTCAAGCCGTTACCTGTGGCTCACCACCCCTGGTCCCACATCGGCCTGGACTTCGTCACGGGCCTCCCGCCGTCCCAGGGCATGACCACCATCTTCACGATAGTGGACCGGTTCTCCAAGGTGGCCCACTTCGTGGCCCTCCCGAAGCTCCCGGCGGCCCAGGAGACAGCAGACCTCCTGGTCCACCATGTCGTACGTCTGCATGGGATTCCATCTGACGTTGTCACTGACCGTGGTCCCCAGTTCTCCTCGCAAGTCTGGAAGAGTTTCTGTAGGGAACTGGGGGCCACCGTAAGCCTCTCGTCCGGGTACCATCCCCAGATGAACGGACAGGCAGAGCGGACAAACCAGGATTTGGAGCAGGGTCTCCGCTGTGTGACCTCCGCGCACCCAACGGCCTGGAGCAACCATCTGGCCTGGATCGAGTACGCTCACAATAGCCAAATTTCATCTGCCACCGGCCTCTCCCCATTTGAGGTATGTTTGGGGTACCAGCCCCCATTGTTTCCACTCGTGGAGGGAGAGGTCGGGTGCCCTCGGTCCAGGCCCACCTCAGAAGGTGCCATCGGGTGTGGCGTACTGCCCGCTCTGCCCTGCTGAAAGCCCGGATGAGGGCCAAGGCCCATGCAGACCGCCGGCGTTCCCTGGCCCCTGTATACCAGCCCGGGCAGGAGGTTTGGCTATCCACCTGATGGAGCTTGAGAGGTGTTGCAAAGAGGAATGTACAAAACTGCCTAAAGATAGGTGCACAAAGCTTGTGGCATCATATTCAAGAAAACTTGAGGCTGTAATTGCTGCCAAAGGTGCATCAACAAAGTAACAAAGGGTGTGAATACTTACGTACATGTGATTTCTTAGTTTTTTGAATTTCATTTTATTTTTCTCATTCACTTATGCAACTTTGATTCAAGTTAACATTGATTACAACCCCAATTCCAATGAAGTTGGGATGTTGTGTGAAATGTAAATAAAAACAGATTAATTATTTGCAAATCCTCTTCAACCTATATTCATTTGAATACACCACAAAGACAAGATATTTAATGTTTAAACTGATAAACTTTGTTTTTGTGCAAATATTTGCTCATTTTGAAATGGATGCCTGGGTGAAGATGACGAAGAAGAGGAGGAAAAAGAAAACTAGAAGGGTGGAAATGAGAGTGGGGACTTTGAATGTTGGTAGTATGACTGGTAAAGGGAGAGAGCTGGCTGATATGATGGAGAGGAGAAAGGTAGACATATTGTGTGTGCAAGACAAGAGCATGCCATAGGTATTAAAGGCACTGCGCTGCGGTGGTTTGAATCATATTGTCTAATAGATTACAATTTGTTCATGTAAATGGGGAATCTTCTTTACAGACTAAAGTTAATTATGGAGTTCCACAAGGTTCTGTGCTAGGACCAATTTTATTCACTTTATACATGCTTCCCTTAGGCAGTATTATTAGACGGTATTGCTTAAATTTTCATTGTTACGCAGATGATACCCAGCTTTATCTATCCATGAAGCCAGAGGACACACACCAATTAGCTAAACTGCAGGATTGTCTTACAGACATAAAGACATGGATGACCTCTAATTTCCTGCTTTTAAACTCAGATAAAACTGAAGTTATTGTACTTGGCCCCACAAATCTTAGAAACATGGTGTCTAACCAGATCCTTACTGTGGATGGCATTACCCTGACCTCTAGTAATACTGTGAGAAATCTTGGAGTCATTTTTGATCAGGATATGTCATTCAAAGCGCATATTAAACAAATATGTAGGACTGCTTTTTTGCATTTACGCAATATCTCTAAAATCAGAAAGGTCTTGTCTCAGAGTGATGCTGAAAAACTAATTCATGCATTTATTTCCTCTAGGCTGGACTATTGTAATTCATTATTATCAGGTTGTCCTAAAAGTTCCCTAAAAAGCCTTCAGTTAATTCAAAATGCTGCAGCTAGAGTACTGATGGGGACTAGAAGGAGAGAGCATATCTCACCCATATTGGCCTCTCTTCATTGGCTTCCTGTTAATTCTAGAATAGAATTTAAAATTCTTCTTCTTTCTTATAAGGTTTTGAATAATCAGGTCCCATCTTATCTTAGGGACCTCGTAGTACCATATCACCCCAATAGAGCGCTTCGCTCTCAGACTGCAGGCTTACTTGTAGTTCCTAGGGTTTGTAAGAGTAGAATGGGAGGCAGAGCCTTCAGCTTTCAGGCTCCTCTCCTGTGGAACCAGCTCCCAATTCAGATCAGGGAGACAGACACCCTCTCTACTTTTAAGATTAGGCTTAAAACTTTCCTTTTTGCTAAAGCTTATAGTTAGGGCTGGATCAGGTGACCCTGAACCATCCCTTAGTTATGCTGCTATAGACGTAGACTGCTGGGGGGTTCCCATGATGCACTGTTTCTTTCTCTTTTTGCTCTGTATGCACCACTCTGCATTTAATCATTAGTGATCGATCTCTGCTCCCCTCCACAGCATGTCTTTTTCCTGGTTCTCTCCCTCAGCCCCAACCAGTCCCAGCAGAAGACTGCCCCTCCCTGAGCCTGGTTCTGCTGGAGGTTTCTTCCTGTTAAAAGGGAGTTTTTCCTTCCCACTGTAGCCAAGTGCTTGCTCACAGGGGGTCGTTTTGACCGTTGGGGTTTTACATAATTATTGTATGGCCTTGCCTTACAATATAAAGCGCCTTGGGGCAACTGTTTGTTGTGATTTGGCGCTATATAAAAAAATTGATTGATTGATTGATTGATTGATTGAAGAGACCAAGTGGAAGGGAAGTAAGAGCAGGAGCATCGGCGGTGGGTACAAGTTGTTGTACCATGGTAGTGAGCAGGTGAGAGAAGCACTAGTTGGAGGGGAAGCAATTTTGGACAACTGGAAAAGTACTGCAGATGTGGTGAGGGAGACAGCTAGGGCAGTACTGGGTATGACATCTGGACAGTGGAAGGAAGACAAGGAGACTTAGTGGTGGAATGAAGAGGTCCAGGAAAGCATAAGGAGAAAGAGGTTGGTGAAAAAGTTTTGGGACAGTCGGCGAGATGAAGAAAGTAGACAGGAGTACAAGGAGATGCGGCGTAAGGCGAGAAGAGAAGTGGCAAAAGCAAAGGAAAAGGCATATTGCGAGCTGTACAAGAAGTTGAATAGTAAGGAAGGAGAAAAGGACTTGTACCGATTGGCCAGACAAAAAAAAAGATGCACATGGTAATGTGCTGACAAGTGAGGAGTGTGTGCTGAGAAGGTGGAGGGAATATTTTGAAGAGTTGATGAATAAAGAAAATGAGCAAGAGAAAAGGCTGGATGATGTGGTGAGAGTAAATCAGGAAGTAAAAGAGATTAGCAAGGAAGAAGTGAGGGCTGCTATGAAGAGGACGAGTGGAAAGGCAGTTGGTCCAGATGATATTCCAATGGAGGCATGGAAATGTCTAGGAGAGATGGCAGTAGAGTTTCTAACCAGATTGTTTAATAAAATCTTGGAAAGTGAGAGGATGCCTGAGGAGTGGAGACAAAGTGTGCTGGTTCCTATTTTCAAGAACAAGGGTGATGTGCAGAGCTGCAGTAACTACAGAGGCATAAAGCTGATCAGCCACAGCATGAAGTTATGGGAAAGAGTAGTAGAAGCTAGGCTTAGAAAACAGGTGAAGATCTGTGAGCAGCAATATGGTTTCATGCTGAGAAAGAGCACTACAGATGCAATGTTTGCTCTGAGAATACTGTTGGAAAAGTACAGAGAAGGACAGAAGGAGTTACATTGTGTGTTTGTGGACTTAGAAAAAGCTTATGATAGGGTGCCAAGAGAAGAGTTGTGGTATCGTATGAGGAAGTCTGGAGTGGCAGAGAAGTATGTTAGGGTAGTGCAGGACATGTACAAGAAAAGTGTGACAGCGGTGAGATGCGCAGTCGGAATGACAGACTCATTCAAGGTGGAGGTGGGATTACACCAAGGATCAGCTCTGAGTCCTTTCTTGTTTGCAGTGGTGATGGACAGGTTGACAGATGAGATCAGACAGGAGTCCCCATGGACTATGATGTTTGCAGATGACATTGTGATCTGTAGTGAGAGTAGAGAGCAAGTTGAGTCTAGTCTGGAGAAGTGGAGATATGCTTTGGAGAGAAGGGGAATGAAAGTCAGTAGAAGCAAGACTGAGTACATGTGTGTGAACGAGAGGGAGCCCAGTGGAATAGTGCAGTTACAAGGAGTAGAAGTGGTGAAAGTAGATGAGTTTAAATATTTGGGGTCAACTGTTCAAAGTAATGGAGAGTGTGGTAGAGAGGTGAAGAAGAGAGTGCAGGCAGGGTGGAGTGGGTGGAGAAAGGTGGCAGGAGTGATTTGTGACCGAAGAATATCAGCAAGAGTGAAGGGGAAAGTTTACAAAACAGTAGTGAGACCAGCTATGTTGTATGGTTTAGAGAAAGTGGCACTAACAAAAAGACAGGAGGTAGAGCTGGAGGTGGCAGAGCTGAAGATGTTGAGATTCTCTTTGGGAGTGACAAGAATGGACAAGATTAGGAATGAACATATTAGAGGGACAGCTCAGGTGGGCTGGTTTGGAGACAAAGTCAGAGAGGTGAGATTGAGATGGTTTGGACATGTGGAGAGGAGGGACCCAGGGTATATAGGGAGAAGGATGCTGAGGATGGAGCCACCAGGCAGGAGGAGAAGAGGGAGACCAAATGAGGTTCGTGGATGTGCTGAGAGAGGACATGCAGGTGGTTGGTGTGACAGAGGAAGATACAGAGGACAGGGTGAGATGGAAACGATTGATCTGCTGTGGCGACCCCTAACGGGAACAGCCGAAAGACAAAGAAGAAGAAGAAATGGATGCCTGCAACACGTTTCAAAAAAGCTGGGACAGTGGTATGTTTACCGCTGTGTTACATCACCTTTCCTTCTAACAATACTCAATAAACGTTTGGGAACTGAGGACACTAACTGAGTGTCATTATTGGGTATAAAATAAGATAAGATAAACTTTACTGATCTCACAGAGGAGAAATTCATGTTACGTCACCTCTTAAAAACACACACAAGATGGGTGCAAGTAGAGGAAAATGTTTATCAAACAGCGTGTGCAAGGATAAGCAATAATAATAATACTTGTAACAGTACAATAAAATAAGAAATAAGAGGGGTCTGAAATTTTCATCTAAGGTGCATGTCCACTGTGAGACAATCTAAAAAAAAAAAAAAAAAAAAATTCCGGAAATCACAATGTATGATTTTTTAATAATTTATTTGTATGTTACTGCTGCAAATAAGTATTTAAACACCTGTGAAAATCAATCAATCAATCAATTTCTTTATATAGCGCCAAATCACAACAAACAGTTGCCCCAAGGCGCTTTATATTGTAAGGCAAGGCCATACAATAATTATGTAAAACCCCAACGGTAAAAACGACCCCCTGTGAGCAAGCACTTGGCTACAGTGGGAAGGAAAAACTCCCTTTTAACAGGAAGAAACCTCCAGCAGAACCAGGCTCAGGGAGGGGCAGTCTTCTGCTGGGACTGGTTGGGGCTGAGGGAGAGAACCAGGAAAAAGACATGCTGTGGAGGGGAGCAGAGATCGATCACTAATGATTAAATGCAGAGTGGTGCATACAGAGCAAAAAGAGAAAGAAACAGTGCATCATGGGAACCCCCCAGCAGTCTACGTCTATAGCAGCATAACTAAGGGATGGTTCAGGGTCACCTGATCCAGCCCTAACTATAAGCTTTAGCAAAAAGGAAAGTTTTAAGCCTAATCTTAAAAGTAGAGAGGGTGTCTGTCTCCCTGATCTGAATTGGGAGCTGGTTCCACAGGAGAGGAGCCTGAAAGCTGAAGGCTCTGCCTCCCATTCTACTCTTACAAACCCTAGGAACTACAAGTAAGCCTGCAGTCTGAGAGCGAAGCGCTCTATTGGGGTGATATGGTACTACGAGGTCCCTAAGATAAGATGGGACCTGATTATTCAAAACCTTATAAGTAAGAAGAAGAATTTTAAATTCTATTCTAGAATTAACAGGAAGCCAATGAAGAGAGGCCAATATGGGTGAGATATGCTCTCTCCTTCTAGTCCCCGTCAGTACTCTAGCTGCAGCATTTTGAATTAACTGAAGGCTTTTTAGGGAACTTTTAGGACAACCTGATAATAATGAATTACAATAGTCCAGCCTAGAGGAAATAAATGCATGAATTAGTTTTTCAGCATCACTCTGAGACAAGACCTTTCTGATTTTAGAGATATTGCGTAAATGCAAAAAAGCAGTCCTACATATTTGTTTAATATGTGCTTTGAATGACATATCCTGATCAAAAATGACTCCAAGATTTCTCACAGTATTACTAGAGGTCAGGGTAATGCCTTCCAGAGTAAGGATCTGGTTAGACACCATGTTTCTAAGATTTGTGGGGCCAAGTACAATAACTTCAGTTTTATCTGAGTTTAAAAGCAGGAAATTAGAGGTCATCCATGTCTATGTCTGTAAGACAATCCTGCAGTTTAGCTAATTGGTGTGTGTCCTCTGGCTTCATGGATAGATAAAGCTGGGTATCATCTGCGTAACAATGAAAATTTAAGCAATACCATCTAATAATACTGCCTAAGGGAAGCATGTATAAAGTGAATAAAATTGGTCCTAGCACAGAACCTTGTGGAACTCCATAATTAACTTTAGTCTGTGAAGAAGATTCCCCATTTACATGAACAAATTGTAATCTATTAGACAAATATGATTCAAACCACCGCAGCGCAGTGCCTTTAATACCTATGGCATGCTCTAATCTCTGTAATAAAATTTTATGGTCAACAGTATCAAAAGCAGCACTGAGGTCTAACAGAACAAGCACAGAGATGAGTCCACTGTCCGAGGCCATAAGAAGATCATTTGTAACCTTCACTAATGCTGTTTCTGTACTATGATGAATTCTAAAACCTGACTGAAACTCTTCAAATAGACCATTCCTCTGCAGATGATCAGTTAGCTGTTTTACAACTACCCTTTCAAGAATTTTTGAGAAAAGGAAGGTTGGAGATTGGCCTATAATTAGCTAAGATAGCTGGGTCAAGTGATGGCTTTTTAAGTAATGGTTTAATTACTGCCACCTTAAAAGCCTGTGGTACATAGCCAACTAACAAAGATAGATTGACATATTTAAGATCGAAGCATTAAATAATGGTAGGGCTTCCTTGAGCAGCCTGGTAGGAATGGGGTCTAATAAACATGTTGATGGTTTGGATGAAGTAACTAATGAAAATAACTCAGACAGAACAATCAGAGAGAAAGAGTCTAACCAAATACCGGCATCACTGAAAGCAGCCAAAGATAACGATACGTCTTTGGGATGGTTATGAGTAATTTTTTCTCTAATAGTTAAAATTTTGTTAAAGAAAGTCATGAAGTCATTACTAGTTAAAGTTAATGGAATACTCAGCTCAATAGAGCTCTGACTCTGTCAGCCTGGCTACAGTGCTGAAAAGAAACCTGGGGTTGTTCTTATTTTCTTCAATTAGTGATGAGTAGAAAGATGTCCTAGCTTTACGGAGGGCTTTTTTTATAGAGCAACAGACTTTTTCCAGGCTAAGTGAAGATCTTCTAAATTAGTGAGACGCCATTTCCTCTCCAACTTACGGGTTATCTGCTTTAAGCTACGAGTTTGTGAGTTATACCACGGAGTCAGACACTTCTGATTTAAAGCTCTCTTTTTCAGAGGAGCTACAGCATCCAAAGTTGTCTTCAATGAGGATGTAAAACTATTGACGAGATACTCTATCTCCCTTACAGAGTTTAGGTAGCTACTCTGCACTGTGTTGGTATATGGCATTAGAGAACATAAAGAAGGAATCATATCCTTAAACCTAGTTACAGCGCTTTCTGAAAGACTTCTAGTGTAATGAAACTTATTCCCCACTGCTGGGTAGTCCATCAGAGTAAATGTAAATGTTATTAAGAAATGATCAGACAGAAGGGAGTTTTCAGGGAATACTGTTAAGTCTTCTATTTCCATACCATAAGTCAGAACAAGATCTAAGATATGATTAAAGTGGTGGGTGGACTCATTTACTTTTTGAGCAAAGCCAATAGAGTCTAATAATAGATTAAATGAGGTCCCTAAGATAAGATGGGACCTGATTATTCAAAATCAATGTTAATATTTAGTACATTAGCCTTTGTTTGCAATTACAGAGGTCAAAGGTTTCCTGTAGTTCTTGACCACGTTTTCACACACTGCAGCAGGGATTTTGGTCCACTCCTCCATACAGATCTTTTCCAAATCTTTCAGGTTTGGAGTTTCAGCTCCCTCCAAAGATTTTCTATTGAGTTCAGGTCTGGAGACGGGCCATGCCACTCCAGGACCTCGAAATGCTTCTTATGGAGCCCTTCTTAGTTGACCTGGCTGTGTGTTTGGGGTCATTGTCATGCTGGAAGACCCAGCTATGACCCATCTTCAATGCTCTTACTGAAGGAAGGAGGTTGTTTGCCAAAATCTCAGAATACATGACCCCATCCATCCTCCCTTCAATACAGTGCAGTCGTCCTGTCACCTTTGCAGAAGCGCACCCCCAGAGTATGATGTTTCCACCCCTATGCTTCACGGTTGGGATGGTTTTCTTGGGGTTGTTCTCATCCTCTCAACATGGTAAGTGGAGTTGATTCCAAAAAGCTCTATTCTGGTCTCATCTGACCACATGACCTTCTTCCATGCCTCCTCTGGATCATCCAGATGGTCACTGGTGAACTTCAAACAGGCCTGGGCATGTGCTGGCTTGAGCAGGGGGACCTTGCTGCCCTGCAAGATTTTAAACCATGACAGCATCATGTGTTACTAATGTAATCTTTGTGACTGTGGTCCCAGCTCTCTTCAGGTCATTGACCAGGTCCTCCTGTGTAGTTCTGAGCTTTCTCAGAATCATCCTTACCCCACAAAGTGAGATCTTGCATGGAATCCCAGACCGAGGGAGATTGACAGTCTGGGGTTGTCTCCCCAGACTGTCAATCTCTCCAAGTCTCCGAGTCTCCAATTCGCCCAGGCTGGGCGAATTGGAGACTCGGCTCTGCACCGTGGAAAATTCTACAGCTAGCCAGGCCCCTGTAGTCGGTGCGGACCAAGGTAGCTTAGCCGCCGTTAGTTTCCCTCTGGCAGATCCCGAGCAGCCGGGAAAGCAGGCCGACTGGGTGACTGTGAGGAGGAAGCGTAGTTCTAAACAGAAGTCCCGTGTACACTGCCAACCCGTTCACATTTCTAACCGTTTTTCCCCACTCGACGACACACCCGCCGAGGATCAAACTCTGGTTATTGGCGACTCTGTTTTGAGAAATGTGAAGTTAGCGACACCAGCAACCATAGTCAATTGTCTTCCGGGGGCCAGAGCAGGCGACATTGAAGGAAATTTGAAACTGCTGGCTAAGGCTAAGCGTAAATTTGGTAAGATTGTAATTCACGTCGGCAGTAATGACACCTGGTTACGCCAATCGGCGGTCACTAAAATTAACATTGAATCGGTGTGTAACTTTGCAAAAACAATGTCGGACTCTGTAGTTTTCTCTGGGCCCCTCCCCAATCGGACCGGGAGTGACATGTTTAGCCACATGTTCTCCTTGAATTGCTGGCTGTCTGAGTGGTGTCCAAAAAATGAGGTGGGCTTCATAGATAATTGGCAAAGCTTCTGGGGAAAACCTGGTCGTTAGGAGAGACGGCATCCATCCCACTTTGGATGGAGCAGCTCTCATTTCTAGAAATCTGGCCAATTTTCTTAAATCCTCCAAACTGTGACTATCCAGGGTTGGGACCAGGAAGCAGAGCTGTGGTCTTACACACCTCTCTGCAGCTTCTCTCCCCCTGCCATCCCCTCATTACCCCATCCCCGTAGAGACGGTGCCTGCTCCCAGACCACCAATAACCAGCAAAAATCTATTTAAGCATAAAAATTCAAAAAGAAAAAATATAGCACCTTCAACTGCACCACAGACTAAAACAGTTAAATGTGGTCTATTAAACATTAGGTCTCTCTCTTCTAAGTCCCTGTTAGTAAATGATATAATAATTGATCAACATATTGATTTATTCTGCCTTACAGAAACCTGGTTACAGCAGGATGAATATGTTAGTTTAAATGAGTCAACACCCCCGAGTCACACTAACTGTCAGAACGCTCGTAGCACGGGCCGAGGCGGAGGATTAGCAGCAATCTTCCATTCCAGCTTATTAATTAATCAAAAACCCAGACAGAGCTTTAATTCATTTGAAAGCTTGTCTCTTAGTCTTGTCCATCCAAATTGGAAGTCCCAAAAACCAGTTTTATTTGTTATTATCTATCGTCCACCTGGTCGTTACTGTGAGTTTCTCTGTGAATTTTCAGACCTTTTGTCTGACTTAGTGCTTAGCTCAGATAAGATAATTATAGTGGGCGATTTTAACATCCACACAGATGCTGAGAATGACAGCCTCAACACTGCATTTAATCTATTATTAGACTATTGGCTTTGCTCAAAATGTAAATGCGTCCACCCACCACTTTAATCATATCTTAGATCTTGTTCTGACTTATGGTATGGAAATTAAAGACTTAACAGTATTCCCTGAAAACTCCCTTCTGTCTGATCATTTCTTAATAACATTTACATTTACTCTGATGGACTACCCAGCAGTGGGGAATAAGTTTCATTACACTTAGTGATTGATCTCTGCTCCCCTCCACAGCATGTCTTTTTCCAGGTTCTCTCCCTCAGCCCCAACCAGTCCCAGCAGAAGACTGCCCCTCCCTGAGCCTGGTTCTGCTGGAGGTTTCTTCCTGTTAAAAGGGAGTTTTTCCTTCCCACTGTCGCCAAGTGCTTGCTCACAGAAGGTCGTTTTGACCGTTGGGGTTTTTACGTAATTATTGAATGGCCTTGCCTTACAATATAAAGCGCCTTGGGGCAACTGTTTGTTGTAATTTGGCGCTATATAAATAAAATTGATTTGATTTGAGTAATTTAAAATAAAATGTGACGTAGAGTAGTTAAGATTTATCGGCTAATAGTTAGCTTAGCCTTTTAGCCTTTAGCTGCAGAATCTCTTAGTCAAGCTGACTGAATGGTTTGTAAATTGTTTGATCCATTTTTATTTTTACCAAATAAAGCTACACAGCTTTCTAACTGTTACTGCTGTGACAATAAGAAAAGTCTCACCTTCAAATAACAGATTTTTTAGTATAATTTTTTTTAACTATCTAGTAATCTGATCTTAAAGTAAATAGAACAGCACTGTTTCTTTATATTTTTAAAAAAACATATTTCTTCACTTGTTCCACATCAGCAACATTTCAACATTTGCTGTGCAGAGAACCTCATAAATACATATGCACTTCAAAAACTTCCAGTAATGGAACTGAACACCAAAACCTGTCCAGAAGGAAGAGCATCTCTGCTCTTCAAAATGTGAGTAAAGTGTCTTCAAACGCTTCACCAAGAGGTCAAAACTGCAGTGGAGACCTTCATCTGTGATTACCTTTCAATTGCTATGCTGATGATTCTCAGTTATACATGCCGATAACTGCTGATAATCTCATCCAAATAAAATCCTTAGAAGATTGCCTTGCATCAGTGAAAAGCTGAATGTCTAGCAATTTCATACTTTTAAACTCTGATAAGACTGAAATGATGGTTCTTGGTCCAGTGAGACATCAGCATCAATTTGACCAGTTAACGCTCAGCCTAGGCTCGTGTGTCATACATCACACTGACAAAGTGAGGAACCTTGGGGTAATTTTTGATCCTACATTGTTCTTTGACCTCCACAATAGAGATATTACAAGGACTGCTTTCTTCTACATGGGGAAATATAGCAAGATTCGTCCCATCCTGTCTATGGCTGATGCTGAGACCCTAATTCATGCATTTGTTTCTTCTAGGTTGGAGTACTGCAATGTTCTATTTTCTGGTTTACCGCAGTCCAGCATTAGGGTCCAACTGATTCAAAATGCTGCTGCCAAACGTTTGATAGGAAGCAGCAAGTTTGACCACATTACACCCATTTTGGCATCTCTTCACTGGCTTCCTGTTCTTGTCAGATCAGATTTTAAGGTTCTGCTACTAACCTATAAAATTATTCACAGACTAGAACCTCTATACTTAGCTGACCTACTTAAACCCTACGTACTGGCCAGGGTGCTGTATTCTCAGGGCGCAGGACTACTTTGTGTCCCTAGGGTGAACAAAAAGTCTGTGGGTCACAGAGCTTTCTCTTATCATGCACCTGTTCTGTAGAATAAACACCTGCTCTGTCAATAAAACTGTCAGATTCTGTGGAGACTTTCAAGTTCAGACTGAAGCTGCACTTATTTTCCCTTTCGTATGGCTAGCATACTGGCATAGTATGTTGCTATGCTTCCTACCTTTTAAATTCCTTTTACAAGTAAACGGAGTGGGCCGTGGGCTCAACTTTATCTAAAGTCTGGGTCGTTTAGTGAAGTTTAGGGCTAGTGGCCGGCGATCACCTTAGTATTTCTTCTTTCTTGTTGCTTAATGCTGTCAAATTATACTGTATTTGGTGTCTTCCTGCAACCTGATTCTGCTTTTTCTATCTGTTTGAGGTGCAGCTCCTTCCACAGACGGGAGTGGGTGTCTTCTTCTGCAAGCCTCCTGTCTTGTGCACCAGCATGGACTCCCAAAATTTCCTGTATATTTGTATTGCCAATTGTGTTGGTAGCATGGCCAAAGCAGAGGGTCACCCCTTTGAGTCTGGTCTGCTTGAGGTTTCCTCCTCAAATCATCAGAGGGAGTCTTTCCTTACCACTGTTCCCTGTGTGCTTGCTCTGGGGGTTGGTAAGGTTAGACCTTCAGGCAACTTTTTTGTGATTTGGTTCTATATAAATGAAATAAATTGAATCACTGTGTGATTTTTGATGGTTTCTCTATGCCACACTAGATCATCCATTTTTTGGTACGTACCTGATTACTGCAATTAAGGGTCAAATGAGGGCTGGAGCCAATCCCAGCAGACACGGGGTGAGAGGTGGGGTACACCCTGGACAGGTATACTAGTCTATCACAAGGCCACACTACGGTGATCGAAATCTTATTTATGCCTGACATTTTAAAATGTAAGTGGTCCAATCACTGGTCACATGTGGTTTTTATTCATTTTTTTTGTGGTGTCTCTTCCTGTTTCGGGGTCTGCCTTGATCTGCAGCAGTGCACTGCATGAAGTTTACAAAAGAAAGGCCATTTCTGGATCCTACTGTAGTTGTCTAAGCGCTCCAGAAACACCAGGAAGTTGGAAATAAATTCACAGAGTTGTAGATACAGTGTCAGTGAGCAGAATTTAAACATGCTCATTCCAAAATCAATTTGAATACACTTGATCCTCAAACTCTAACTGCTCCATCTCAACTTCTCCTTTTGCTTCTTGCAGCTGTTTGGATTGCTTCTTTTTTGGTGATAAATGCAGCTTATTTATTCTAATTTATCCTCTTTAATTCATGAAGCAGAGCATCCATCAGCTTCCACCGATGGAACCAGCTTTACTGTTGTCTCTTCGGCCACCTTCAGCTTCTTCTGACACACTGACCCATGAAACATCCTCATCCTCAGTACTCCTCTGACTTGTGTCCACTTCTCAGGTTCTGCAGGTTAATCTTTTAATACTGATCTTCATACAAATTAAAAAACCTGCAGAACATCTGAATGAGTTTTATTTCCACGGCCTCCTTTATTCATAATGTTTTGTTTCATTTCAATTATCCGTGCTGTCTTGTGTACTTTGACTCCCTCTTGTGGGCAATTCCTTGTGTTGCTTCAGCCGGCATGTCATCCATTGTGGACAGTCTCTTTGATATAAGTGTTTTCCAACATTCAGAAACACATCAAAATGTTAAATATGTATATGTCACACATATGAATGAGTGAAGCTCTTCAGCATCTCACCATGTCACTGAGGTCCTTCAGACTGTTTTTTTTGGACAAATGCTTCAGGGGAGCATTAGCATGGCTAAAACCTTTCAGTGTCTGGGGGAGCTCACCCAGAACAATTGAATTTCTTCAGTTATGAAGAAATTTTTCTTTAACCTTTCAGCTTCTGAGGGGGCTCCACCCCACAGATCCCCCTAATTACAGCCCTCTTAACCCCCTGCCACTAAGCATTTTTTTTTAATATAGATGGAAATTAATATTCAAACTTCTCAGCTAGTTGACAGTAGGGCTGTACAATATGGCCAAATGATGGTATCTCAATATTGTCATATCAATATGATATACTGTATGATATGACTATGATTTCACACAAAGTGCAGCAACAGTGAAAATTAAACATTCTTAAACAAAACTCTAATAATACCACACTCATAAGGTTAGGATACTGTGCCCTCCAAAAGTATTGGAACACTTGGAATTTCACACATTTTATTTTGTTTATGCCATTTTATATAAACACAAAAAAAAAAGAATAAAAATTTGTAAAATTATCTTCCTCAAACTCAAACTGAAAGCAAATCTCTAAAACATTATAATAAATAATAATCATTGCCAGTTTTCTTTAGACAAGTCAGGGGATGGAAACATGAACATTTCCAAGTCACTGACTGAATATGTCTTGGACTTATTTACATCAATTATGAAGAAATACAATGCGCTTGATTTCAGATCAGAAGGTTCCGGGTTCAAATCCCCACCCCTTCCACATTTCTCCATGTAATGTGGAGTTGCGTCAGGAAGGGCATCTGGCATACAACTTGTGCCAATTCAACATGCAGATCCACCTTGGATCTGCATGTAGAAAAGGGGGTGTTTATAATAATAGTGTGACATTCAGTCAGTGAGTTCATCAATTTTGTGGAACAAACAGGTGTGAATCAGGTGTCCCCTATTTAAGGATGAAGCCAGCACCTGTTGAACATGCTTTTCTCTTTGAAAGCCTGAGGAAAATGGGACTTTCAAGACATTGTTCAGAAGAACAGCGTAGTTTGATTAAAAAGTTGATCGGAGAGGAGAAAACTTATAAGCAGGTGCAAAACATTATAGGCTGTTCATGTACAATGATCTCCAATGCTTTAAAATGGAAAAAAAAAAAAAAAAAAAAACAGACGCGTGGAAGAAAACGGAAATCAACCATCAAAATGAATAGAAGAATAACCAGAATGGCAAAGGCTCACCCATTGATCAGCTCCAGGATGATCAAAGACAGTCTAGAGTTACCTGTAAGTGCTGTGACAGTTAGAAGACAGCTTTGTGAAGCTAATCTATTTGCAAGAATCCCTGCAAAGTTCCTCTGTTAAATAAAAGACATGTGCAGAAGAGGTTACAATTTGCCAAAGAACACATCAACTGGCCAAAAGAGAAATGTAGGAATATTTTGTGGACTGACGCCACAGGATATTTTGTGGTACGCCACGGGAAAAACACCTCTGTTGGAAGCCTTAAGGACAAGTTGGAACATGCCCAGCTGTTAAACAATTTCTCAGATACTCACTCCACTGAAAGCCATCAAAAGCCGCCTGGATTTTACAAATGTTATCAACACAGAGGTGTTTTTCCTGTGGCGGAGCGTCGCAGCGGCTGCGAGCCGACGGTGCAATCCGACCGCACGTCTTTCATTAAAAAAAATCTCCTTTAACAGTGGAATATCCGGATAAAATATTGAAACCGACTTCTTCTGAAACTTCTCTGTTCTCTCACGACGTCCTGGATCAATAGAGCCTGAAATGTGGAGGTTTTCAGCTTGAAACAGGCTGACGATGGCGCCTGGGAGTGCTGCGCGACGTCCCGCTCTGTGGGAATTCCTTAAAGCGACAGTATCACCTCAAAATCTCTCATCAGCCGTTAAAATTTTCACAGAAAACCTGCTGAATTTTTCGAACCGTGTCCACTTCAATGTGCCTCACAGGTTTAGAAAAAATTTTGATCAAACAAAGCGCCAGTCTCTCAGCAACTTCTCAGACAAAGGAATTCCCACGAGGGGCTGGACGACTCCTCCCACAAGGAGTGCTCACAGGCGAATGACATCACCGACAGGCGTGGAAAAACTCACGCATGCACACGAGGGTTCAAGCATGTCCGACGTAAAAACATATTAATGAAATCCATATAGTTTTTGAAAAAAATAAAAAGGACCTATACTTTGACAGCCCTCGTATATTCAATTAAATACACCACAAAGACAAGATATTTAATGTTCAAATTGATAAACTATTGTTTTTGTGCAAATATTTGCTCATTTTGAAATGGATGCCTGCAACACGTTTCAAAAAAGCTGGGACAGTGGTATATTTACCACTGTGTTACATCACCTTTCCTTCTAACACTCAATAAGCATTTGGGAACTGAGGACACTAATTATTGAAGCTTTGTAGGTGGAATTCTTTTCCATTCTTGCTTGATGTACGACTTCAGTTGTTCAACAGTCTGGGGTCTCCGTTGTCATATTTTGCATTTCATAATGCGCCACACATTTTCAATGGGGGGCAGGTTTGGACTGCAGGCAGGCCAGTCTAGTACTCGCACTCTTACTACGAAGCCATGCTGTTGTAACACGTGCAGAATGTGGCTTGGCAGTGTCTTGCTGAAATAAGCAGGAACGTCCCTGAAAAAGACGTTGCTTGGATGGCAGCATGTGCTGCTCCAAAACCTGGATGTACCTTTCAGCATTGATGGTGCCATCACAGATGTGTAAGTTGACCATGTCATGGGCACTAACATACCCCCATACCATCACAGATGCTGGCTTTTGAACTTTGCGCTGGTAACAATCTGGATGGTCTTTTTCCTCTTTTGTCCATAGGATACGGCATCCATGATTTCCAAAAACAATTTGAAATGTGGACTCAGACCACAGCACACTTTTCCACTTTGCGTCTGTCCATTTCAAATAAGCTCTGGCCCAGAGAAGGCGGCGGTGTTTCTGGATGTATATGGCTGTTGCTTTGCATGGTAGACTTAACTTGCACTTGTAGATGTAGCGACGAACTGTGTTAACTGACAATGGTTTTCTGAAGTGTTCCTGAGCCCACGCGGTAAGATCCTTTAAACAATGATGTCGGTTTTTAATGCAGTGCCGCCTGAGGGATCGAAGGTCACGGGCATTCAATGTTGGTTTTCAGCCTTGCCGCTTACATGTAAAAAGTTCTCCAGATTCTCTGAATCTTCTGATTATCAACTGTAGATTATGGAATCCCTAAATTCCTTGCAATTGAATGTTGAGAAACATTGTTCTTAAACTGTTGTCACACAGTTGTTCACAAAGTGGTGATCCTTGCCCCATCTTTGCTTTTGAATGGCTGAGACTTTTGGGGATGCTCCTGTTATACCCAATCATGACACTCAGCTGTTTCCAATTAACCTCTTCACTAGTGGAATGTTCCAAACAGGTGTTCTTTGACCATTCATCAACTTTCCCAGTCTTTTGTTGCCCCTGTCCCAGCTTTTTTGAAATGTGTTGCAGGTATCCATTTCTAAATGAGCAAAGATTTGCACAAAAACAAAAAAGTCTGTCAATTTGAACATTAAATAGCTTGTCTTTGTGGTGTATTCAGTTGAATATAGGTTGAAGAGGATTTGCAAATCATTGTATTCTGTTTTTATTTACATTTCACACAATGTCCCAACTTCATTGGAACTGGGGTTGTAGCACTTTTCCATCTGCATCAGACGCTCAAAGTGCTTTACAAAAATAATGCCTCACATTCACCCATATGTGAGGGTGCTGCCATGTACAGTGAGATAAAAAAGTATTTAGTCAATCCCTGATTTTGCAAGTTCTCGTATTTAGAAAGAAGGTCTGTAATTTTCATCATAGGTACACTTCAACTATAAGAGACAAAATTAGAAAAAAAAAATTCCATGAAATCACATTGTAGGATTTTTAAAGAATTTATTTGTAAATTATGGTGGAAAATAAGTATTTGGTCAATAACAAACAAGCAAGATTTCTGGCTCTCACAGACCTGTAACTTCTTTATGAAGCTCTTCTGTCCACCTGTTACCTGTATTAATGGCATCTGTTGGAACTCATTATCAAATCAGATCAAATCAATTTTATTTATATAGCGCCAAATCACAACAAACAGTTGCCCCAAGGCGCTTTATATTGTAAGGCAAAAGCCATACAATAATTACAGAAAAACCCCAACGGTCAAAATGACCCCCTGTGAGCAAGCACTTGGTGACAGTGGGAAGGAAAAACTCCCTTTTAACAGGAAGAAACCTCCAGCAGAACCAGGCTCAGGGAGGGGCAGTCTTCTGCTGGGACTGGTTGGGGCTGAGGGAGAGAACCAGGAAAAAGACATGCTGTGGAGGGGAGCAGAGATCAATCACTAATGATTAAATGCAGAGTGGTACATACAGAGCAAAAAGAGAAAGAAACACTCAGTGCATCATGGGAACCCCCCATACCTTATAAGTAAGAAGAATAATTTTAAATTCTATTCTAGAATTAACAGGAAGCCAATGAAGAGAGGCCAATATGGGTGAAATATGCTCTCTTCGTCTAGTCCCGTCAGTACTCTAGCTGCAGCATTTTGAATTAACTGAAGGCTTTTCAGGGAACTTTTAGGACAACCTGATAATAATGAATTACAATAGTCCAGCCTAGAGGAAATAAATGCATGAATTAGTTTTTCAGCATCACTCTGAGACAAGACCTTTCTAATTTTAGAGATATTGTGCAAATGCAAAAAAAGCAGTCCTACATATTTGCTTAATATGCGCATTGAAGGACATATCCTGATCAAAAATGACTCCAAGATTTTTCACAGTATTACTAGAGGTCAGGGTAATGCCATCCAGAGTAAGAATCTGGTTAGACACCCTGTTTCAAAGATTTGTGGGGCCAAGTACAGTAACTTGTTTTATCTGAATTTAAAAGCAGGAAATTATAGGTCATCCATGTCTTTATGTCTCTAAGACAATCCTGCAGTTTAACTAATTGGTGTGTGTCCTCTGGCTTCATGGATAGATAAAGCTGGGTATCATCTGCGTAACAATGAAAATTTAAGCAATGCTTTCTAATAATACTGCCTAAGGGAAGCATGTATAAAGTGAATAAAATTGGTCCTAGCACAGAACCTTGTGGAACTCCATAATTAACCTTAGTGTGTGAAGAAGACTCCCCATTTACATGAACAAATTGTAATCTATTAGATAAATATGATTCAAACCACCGCAGCGCAGTGCCTTTAATACCTATGGCATGCTCTAATCTCTAATAAAATTTTATGGTCAACAGTATCAAAAGCAGCACTGAGGTCTAACAGGACAAGCACAGAGATGAGTCCACTGTCTGAGGCCATAAGAAGATCATTTGTAACCTTAACTAATGCTGTTTCTGTACTATGATAAATTCTGAAACCTGACTGAAACTCTTCAAATAGACCATTCTTCTCCAGATGATCAGTTAGCTGTTTTACAGCTACCCTTTCAAGAATGTTTGAGAGAAAAGGAAGGTTGGAGATTGGCCTATAATTAGCTAAGATAATCTGTATAAAAGACACCTATCCACAGCCTCAAACAGTCAGACTCGAAACTTAACCATGGCCAAGACCAAAGAGCTGTTGAAGGGCACCAGGAAGAAAATTGTAGATGTGCACCTGGCTGGGAAGAGTGAATCTACAATAGTCAAGCACATTGGTGTGAATAAATCAACTGTGGAAGCAACTGTAAGAAAATGGAAGACATACAATACCATTGATAATCCCCCTCGATTTCGGGCTCCACGCAAGATGTCATCCTGTGGGGTCAAAATGATCATGAGAATGGTGAACAAAAATCCCAGAACTACATGGAGGGACATGATGAATGACCTGCAGAGAGCTGGGACCAAAGTAACAAAGGCTACACACTATGCAGAGAGGGACCCAAATCCTGAAGTGCCAGGCGTGTCCCCCTGCTTAAGCCAGTGTATGTCCAGGCCTGTCTGAAGTTTGCCTGAGAGCATATGGATGATCCAGAAGAAGATTGGGAGAATATCATGTCAGATGAAACCAAAATAGAACATTTTGGTAAAAACTCAATTTGTCATGTCTGGAGGAAGAAGAATGCTGAGTTGCATTCCAAGAACACCATATCTACTGTGAAGCATGGGGGTGGAAACATCATGCTTTGGGGCCGTTTTCTGCAAAGGGGACAGGACGACTGATCCGTGTTAAGGGAAGAATGAACGGGGCCATGTATCATGAGATTTTAAGCCAAAACCTCCTTCCATCAGTGAGGGCATTGAAGATGCAACGTGGCTGGGTCTTCCAGCATGACAATGATCCCAAACACACCATTCGGGCAACGAAGGACTGGTGCCGTAAAAAAAACATTTCAAGGTCCTGGAGTGGCCTAGCCAGTCTCCAGACCTCAACCCCCATAGAAAATTTGTGGAGGTGTTGAAAGTCTGTTGCCCAGCGACAGCGCCAAAACATCACTGCTCTAGAGATCTGCATGGAGGAATGGGCCAAAACACCAGCTAGTGTGTGCAAACCTGGTGAAGACTTACAGGAAACGTTTGACCTCTGTCATTACCAACAAAGATTATGTTCCAAAGTATTGAGTTGAACTTTTGTTATTGAGCAAATACTTATTTTCCACCATAATTTACAAATAAATTCTTTAAAAAAAAAAATCTTCAATGTGATTTCCTGGAATTTGTTTTTTTTTTTCTCATTATGATGAAAATTACAGACCTCTGTCATCTTTCTAAGTAGGAGAACTTGCACAATCAGGGACTGACTAAATACTTTTTTACCCCACTGTAAGTTACTCACTACACACTGGGAGCTACTAGGAGATTAAGGACCTTGCCCAAAAGGCAATTAGTGATTTTCAGGTCAGACTGGGATTTGAACAGAGGATCCTCTGGTCTCAAGCCCAATACTTTAACCACTAGACCATCACCTCCTCCCAAAATATTAGTTTTGTATGCGTTTCCCCAAACCTCAATGCAATAGGTCATATATGGAACAAGTAATGAATGATATAAAATAGTTAATGAATGTTGCAAGAGGAAGTCTTTTGCTTTATATAGGATTGAAATGGCTTTAGACATTTTAGAGTTAATGTTTTTCAACTTAATTTAACATCAATAAAAACCCCAAGAAATTTTGTTTCAGTTACACGTTCTGTTTCCTTATCATGTAATAATAACATTCAGCTTATAGTCAAGGGCTTATTTCCAAATATGATACACTTAGTTTTACCAAAATGGAGCGATAATTTGCTTGAATCAAACCAAATTTCTTATTTCTCACTGAACCTTGGGACACCCAACATATCTTCAAAATTTCAGAATAACTTGCTATCCACTCATATGCCAATCACCAGATACCATGTAATAAGGCATGATCTATGGTGTCAAATACTTTCTGTAAAAAAAAAACAAAAAAAAAAACCCCAACAGCGTATTTCTTATTCTCAATTGCATTTGTAATTTGTTCAACAAAGTCAATTAAAGCCAGTGAAGTTGTATGCCTTTTTCAAACTCCATATTGCTGCTCATATGATGTTTGGCTATGAAATCATTCAACCTCCTTACAAATACGTTTTCCAGAATTTTAGAAAATTGTGGTAACAGTGAGATTGGCCAAAAGTTCAAAAAGACATGTTTATCACAAGATAAACTGTCAATGGTATTACTTTAGCTATTTTCATTTTAAAAGGAAATTTCATTAACAAATTACAAATATAGGTTAAATGTTTAACACAATCACCAATATTTTTCCATCCAGTGCTGACATCAGCATTCCTGAGACATTGACAATGTATGTATCATGCAAAATGACTGAAAAGTTTGTTTTTTTTTTCCACATCAGTATTTGACTTCCATGAGCAGGTAAAATGTTTATCACATTTTCCTCCACATGAATGTTTCACACCCAAGTACCAGAAGAAACAATAAAATGCAGATTTAGCAGGCTAACATACCAAGTTTGCATAGAGACAGTTTGAAATAAATTCATTCCAAAGACAGATTTTGTTTCATGTGAAATCACTTGAATGTTAACTGGCAATGAATTCCATCCCAAAAAAATTATACAAGTATAATAGATCAAAGAGTTACCAGGAGTGTCAGGTTTTCCATGATGATTAAAAAAAAAGTTGGGCCAGCATTTTGCTCCTTTTGGATATACAACCCCTGGCAAAAATTATGGAATCACCGGCCTCAGAGGATGTTCATTCAGTTGTTTAATTTTGTAGAAAAAAAGCAGATCACAGACGGCAGTCAGTAACGGTTACTTTTTAGACCAAGCAGAGGAAAAAAAAAATATGGAATCACTCAATTCTGAGGAATAAATTATGGAATCACCTTGTAAATTTTCATCCCCAAAACTAACACCTGCATCAAATCAGATCTGCTCGTTAGTCTGCATCTAAAAAGGAGTGATCACACCTTGGACAGCTGTTGCACCAAGTGGACTGACATGAATCATGGCTCCAACACGAGAGATGTCAATTGAAACAAAGGAGAGGATTATCAAACTCTTAAAAGAGGGTAAATCATCACGCAATGTTGCAAAAGATGTTGGTTGTTCAGTCAGCTGTGTCTAAACTCTAGACCAAATACAAACATGGGAAGGTTGTTAAAGGCAAACATACTGGTAGACCAAGGAAGACATCAAAGCGTCAAGACAGAAAACTTAAAGCAATATGTCTCAAAAATCGAAAAATGCACAACAAAACAAATGAGGAACGAATGGGAGGAAACTGGAGTCAACGTCTGTCACCGAACTGTAAGAAACCGCCTAAAGGAAATGGGATTTACATACAGAAAAGCTAAACAAAAGCCATCATTAACACCTAAACAGAAAAAAACAAGGTTACAATGGGCTAAGGAAAAGCAATTGTGGACTTTCTAGTAATTGTTTTCCTAGCAGCCACACTTATCTTCACATCTTGCTTGCCTCTACTGGTGGTTGGCTCTCACTGCGGTATTGTATCACTTCCTGTTCCGGAGCACAGCGGTGTTTTTCTGTATCTGTTAGCTGTTTAATCTGCGCAGTTAGATTGATCTAGTTATCTAGATTACGATTTGTTTCCCAGTGTAATCTTTACGTGCCTTAACTAAAGCACTCCTTCTGCTGAATCACCTCTAAATTATTTACACATTATTCACTTTGCGTGTTTTTAGGAATCCGCTAGCTTAGCATAGCTACTAGCTCTTAGCCGATTTAGCATGGCGGCTTCTCCTGTCTCTCCCGCACTTTTCTACTCTGGGTGTGAAATGTTTAGTTATTCCTCGGCCTCCTTTAGCAGTAATGGTACTTGTAATAAGTGTAGCTTATTCGTAGCTTTGGAGGCCAGGCTGGGCGAATTGGAGACTCGGCTCCGCACCGTGGAAAATTCTACAGCTAGCCAGGCCAATGTAGTCGGTGCGGACCAAGGTAGCTTAGCCGCCGTTAGTTACCCCCTGGCAGATCCCGAGCAGCCGGGAAAGCAGGCCGACTGGGTGACTGTGAGGAGGAAGCGTAGCCCTAAACAGAAGCCCCGTGTACACCGCCAACCCGTTCACATCTCTAACCGTTTTTCCCCACTCGACGACACACCCGCCGAGGATCAAACTCTGGTTATTGGCGACTCTGTTTTGAGAAATGTGAAGTTAGTGACACCAGCAACCATAGTCAATTGTCTTCCGGGGGCCAGAGCAGGCGACATTGAAGGAAATTTGAAACTGCTGGCTAAGGCTAAGCGTAAATTTGGTAAGATTGTAATTCACGTCGGCAGTAATGACACCCGGTTACGCCAATCGGAGGTCACTAAAATTATTAAATCGGTGTGTAAATTTGCAAAAACAATGTCGGACTCTGTAGTTTTCTCTGGGCCCCTCCCCAATCGGACCGGGAGTGACATGTTTAGCCGCATGTTCTCCTTGAATTGCTGGCTGAGTGGTGTCCAAAAAATGAGGTGGGCTTCATAAATAATTGGCAAAGCTTCTGGGGAAAACCTGGTCTTGTTAGGAGAGACGGCATCCATCCCACTTTGGATGGAGCAGCTCTCATTTCTAGAAATCTGGCCAATTTTCTTAAATCCTCCAAACCGTGACTATCCAGGGTTGGGACCAGGAAGCAGAGTTGTAGTCTTACACACCTCTCTGCAGCTTCTCTCCCCCTGCCATCCCCTCATTACCCCATCCCTGTAGAGACGGTGCCTGCTCCCAGACTACCAATAACCAGCAAAAATCTATTTAAGCATAAAAATTCAAAAAGAAAAAATAATATAGCACCTTCAACTGCACCACAGACTAAAACAGTTAAATGTGGTCTATTAAACATTAGGTCTCTCTCTTCTAAGTCCCTGTTGGTAAATGATATAATAATTGATCAACATATTGATTTATTCTGCCTAACAGAAACCTGGTTACAGCAGGATGAATATGTTAGTTTAAATGAGTCAACACCCCCGAGTCACACTAACTGTCAGAATGCTCGTAGCACGGGCCGGGGCGGAGGATTAGCAGCAATCTTCCATCCCAGCTTATTAATTAATCAAAAACCCAGACAGAGCTTTAATTCATTTGAAAGCTTGTCTCTTAGTCTTGTCCATCCAAATTGGAAGTCCCAAAAACCAGTTTTATTTGTTATTATCTATCGTCCACCTGGTCGTTACTGTGAGTTTCTCTGTGAATTTTCAGACCTTTTGTCTGACTTAGTGCTTAGCTCAGATAAGATAATTATAGTGGGCGATTTTAACATCCACACAAATGCTGAGAATGACAGCCTCAACACTGCATTTAATCTATTATTAGACTCTATTGGCTTTGCTCAAAAAGTAAATGAGTCCACCCACCACTTTAATCATATCTTAGATCTTGTTCTGACTTATGGTATGGAAATAGAAGACTTAACAGTATTCCCTGAAAACTCCCTTCTGTCTGATCATTTCTTAATAACATTTACATTTACTCTGATGGACTACCCAGCAATGGGGAATAAGTTTCATTACACTAGAAGTCTTTCAGAAAGCGCTGTAACTAGGTTTAAGGATATGATTCCTTCTTTATATTCTCTAATGCCATATACCAACACAGTGCAGAGTAGCTAGCTAAACTCTGTAAGGGAGATAGAGTATCTCGTCAATAGTTTTACATCCTCATTGAAGACAACTTTGGATGCTGTAGCTCCTCTGAAAAAGAGAGCTTTAAATCAGAAGTGTCTGACTCTGTGGTATAACTCACAAACTCGTAGCTTAAAGCAGATAACCCGTAAGTTGGAGAGGAAATGGCGTCTCACTAATTTAGAAGATCTTCACTTAGCCTGGAAAGAGTCTGTTGCTTTATAAAAAAGCCCTCCATAAAGCTAGGACATCTTTCTACTCATCACTAATTGAAGAAAATAAGAACAACCCCAGGTTTCTTTTCAGCACTGTAGCCAGGCTGACAAAGAGTCAGAGCTCTATTGAGCTGAGTATTCCATTAACTTTAACTAGTAATGACTTCATGACTTTCTTTGCTAACAAAATTTTAACTATTAGAGAAAAAATTACTCATAACCATGACAAAGACATATCGTTATCTTTGGCTGCTTTCAGTGATGCTGGTATTTGGTTAGACTCTTTCTCTCCGATTGTTCTGTCTGAGTTATTTTCATTAGTTACTTCATCCAAACCATCAACATGTTTATTAGACCCCATTCCTACCAGGCTGCTCAAGGAAGCCCTACCATTATTTAATGCTTCGATCTTAAATATGATCAATCTATCTTTGTTAGTTGGCTATGTACCACAGGCTTTTAAGGTGGCAGTAATTAAACCATTACTTAAAAAGCCATCACTTGACCCAGCTATCTTAGCTAATTATAGGCCAATCTCCAACCTTCCTTTTCTCTCAAAAATTCTTGAAAGGGTAGTTGTAAAACAGCTAACTGATCATCTGCAGAGGAACGGTCTATTTGAAGAGTTTCAGTCAGGTTTTAGAATTCATCATAGTACAGAAACAGCATTAGTGAAGGTTACAAGTGATCTTATGGCCTCGGACAGTGGACTCATCTCTGTGCTTGTTCTGTTAGACCTCAGTGCTGCTTTTGATACTGTTGACCATAAAATTTTATTACAGAGATTAGAGCATGCCATAGGTATTAAAAGCACTGCGCTGTGGTGGTTTGAATCATATTTGTCTAATAGATTACAATTTGTTCATGTAAATGGGGAATCTTCTTCAGACTAAAGTTAATTACGGAGTTCCACAAGGTTCTGTGCTAGGACCAATTTTATTCACTTTATACATGCTTCCCTTAGGCAGTATTATTAGATGGTATTGCTTAAATTTTCATTGTTACGCAGATGATACCCAGCTTTATCTATCCATGAAACCAGAGGACACACACCAATTAGCTAAACTGCAGGATTGTCTTACAGACATAAAGACATGGATGACCTCTAATTTCCTGCTTTTAAACTCAGATAAAACTGAAGTTATTGTACTTGGCCCCACAAATCTTAGAAACATGGTGTCTAACCACATCCTTACTCTGGATGGCATTACCCTGACCTCTAGTAATACTGTGAGAAATCTTGGAGTCATTTTTGATCAGGATATGTGATTCAAAGCGCATATTAAACAAATATGTAGGACTGCTTTTTTGCATTTACGCAATATCTCTAAAATCAGAAAGGTCTCGTCTCAGAGTGATGCTGAAAAACTAATTCATGCATTTATTTCCTCTAGGCTGGACTATTGTAATTCATTATTATCAGGTTGTCCTAAAAGTTCCCTAAAAAGCCTTCAGTTAATTCAAAATGCTGCAGCTAGAGTACTGACGGGGACTAGGAGAGAGCATATCTCACCCATATTGGCCTCTCTTCATTGGCTTCCTGTTAATTCTAGAATAGAATTTAAAATTCTTCTTCTTACTTATAAGGATTTTGAATAATCAGGTCCCATCTTATCTTAGGGACCTCGTAGTACCATATCACCCCAATAGAGCGCTTCGCTCTCAGACTGCAGGCTTACTTGTAGTTCCTAGGGTTTGTAAGAGTAGAATGGGAGGCAGAGCCTTCAGCTTTCAGGCTCCTCTCCTGTGGAACCAGCTCCCAATTCAGATCAAGGAGACAGACACCCTCTCTACTTTTAAGATTAGGCTTAAAACTTTCCTTTTTGCTAAAGCTTATGGTTAGGGCTGGATCAGGTGACCCTGAACCATCCCTTAGTTATGCTGCTATAGACGTAGACTGCTGGGGGGTTCCCATGATGCACTGTTTCTTTCTCTTTTTGCTCTGTATGCACCACTCTGCATTTAATCATTAGTGATCGATCTCTGCTCCCCTCCACAGCATGTCTTTTTCCTGGTTCTCTCCCTCAGCCCCAACCAGTCCCAGCAGAAGACTGCCCCTCCCTGAGCCTGGTTCTGCTGGAGGTTTCTTCCTGTTAAAAGGGAGTTTTTCCTTCCCACTGTAGCCAAGTGCTTGCTCACAGGGGGTCGTTTTGACCGTTGGGGTTTTACATAATTATTGTATGGCCTTGCCTTACAATATAAAGCGCCTTGGGGCAACTGTTTGTTGTGATTTGGTGCTATATAAAAAAATTGATTGATTGATTGACTGTGGATGACTGGATGAAAGTGATATTCAGTGATGAATCTCAAATCTGCATTGGGCAAGGTGATGATGCTGGAACTTTTGTTTGCTGCCGTTCCAATGGGATTTATAAAGATGACTGCCTGAAGAGAACATGTAAATTTCCACAGTCATTGATGATATGGGGCTGCATGTCAGGTAAAGGCACAAGTTTACGTTGATATTTTGGACAATTGAAAGGATGTTTGGGGATGATGAAGTCATTTTTCAAGATGATAATGCATCTTGCCATAGAGCAAAAACTGTGAAAACGTTCCTTGCAAAAAGACACATAGGGTCAATATCAACGAGCAGATCTGATTTGATGCAGGTGTTAATTTTGGGGATGAAAATTTACAGGGTGATTCCATAATTTTTTCCTCAGAATTGAGTGATTCCATATTTTTTCCTCTGCTTGGTCTAAAAAAGTAACAGTTACTGACTGCCACAATCTTTTTTCTTGATTTCTTATAGTGTTTCTTAAAGCCAGAAAGTTGCCATTTGAAATGACTTTAGTTTTGTGTCATGTCTGTGATCTGCTTTTTTTCTACAAAATTAAACAACTGAATGAACATCCTCCGAGGCCGGTGATTCCATAATTTTTGCTCGGGGTTGTATATATATATATATAAATAGTATCCCTACAGAAGAACAACATTTCATCCATTTCTTTGTCATTTCAACACGGCATGGAGTTCACGATTAAGTGTCAGGAGCGGCGGCACATCACATCGATCCTTCAGTCTTGGATCAGGGCGTGAAATCATGTGCTGCATCACATTAGAGATGTTTAAACAATTTTACAAAACATCAGGAAATCAGACCATAGACTAAATCCAAAGGGCGCCAGGAAAACAAAAATAACCCATCAACAGTCGCCACAGATGTACAGTAGTCTTCAGCATAATAGTAGTGCTATGTGACTAAAAAGATTAATCCAGGTTTTGAGTATATTTGTTGTTACATGGGAAACAAGGTACCAGTAGATTCAGTAGATTCTCACAAATCCAACAAGACCAAGCATTCACCATATGCACACTCTTAAGGCTATGAAATTGGGCTATTAGTAAAAAAAAAAAAAAAAAAAAAAAAGTAGAAAAGGGGGTTTTCACAATAATAGTAGCATCTACTGTTGACGCTACAAACTCAAAACTATTATGTTCAAATTGCTTTTTTAGCAATCCTGTGAATCAGTAAACTAGTATTTAGTTGTATAACCAGTTTTTCATGATTTCTTCACATTTGCGAGGCATGGAGTCAACCAGCTCGTGGCACCTTTCAGCTGTTATTTCACTCCAAGATTCTTTAACAACATTCCAGTTCAGTCACATTTCTTGATTTTGCTTCAGAAACAGATTTTTTGGTGTCATCCCACAAGTTCTCAATTGGATTTACGTCCGGGAATTGGGCAGGCCACTCCAAAACATTAATTTTGTTGGTTTGGAACCAAGATTTTGCTTGTTTACTAGTGTGCTTGGGGTCATTGTCTTGTTGAAACACCCATTTCAAGGGCATGTCCTCTTCAGCATAAGGCAACATGACCTCAAGTATTTTGACATATCCAAACTGATCCATGATACGTGGTATGCGATATATAGGCCCAACACCATAGTAGGAGAAACATGCCCATATCATGCTTGCACAACCATGCTTCACTGAACAGTGGCTTGAATTCAGAGTTTGGGGGTCGTCTCAAACTGTGGCCCTTGGACCCAAAATGAACAATTTTACTCTCATCAGTCCACAAAATATTCCTCCATTTCTCTTTAGGCCAGTTGATGTGTTCTTTGGCAAATTCTAACCTCTTCTGCACGTCTTATTTAACAGAGGGACTTTGTGGGGGATTCGTGCAAATAAATTAGCTTCACACAGGCGTCCAACTGTTACAGCACTTACAGGTAACTCCAGACTGTCTTTGATCATCCTGGAGCTGATCAATGGGTGAGCCTTTGCCATTCTGGTTATTCTTCTATACGTTGTGATGGTTTTCCATTTTCTTCCACGTGTCTCTGGTTTTTTGTCCATTTTAAAGCATTGGAGATCATTGTAGATGAACAGCCTATATTTTTGCACCTGCTTATAAGTTTTCTCCTCTCCGATCAACTTTTTAATCAAACTACGCTGTTCTTCTGAACAATGTCTTGAACGTCCCATTTTCCTCAGGCTTTCAAAGAGAAAAGCATGTTCAACAGGTGCTGGCTTCATCCTTAAATAGGGGACACCTGATTCACACCTGTTTGTTCCACAAAACTGACGAACTGACTGACTGCCACACTACTATTATTGTGAACACCCCCTTTTCTTGTTTTACTAATAGCCCAATTTCATAGCCTTAAAAGTGTCCATATCATGAATGCTTGGTCTTGTTGGATTTGTGAGAATTTACTGGTACCTTGTTTCCCATGTAATAAGAAATATACTCAAAACCTGGATTAATCCTTTTAGTCACATAGCACTACTATTATTCTGAACACACTGTAAATACCCGGATTTCCGAAACATTCCCATCACTGGCTCTTTGATGAATCAATGGATACTCTGATTGCAGCACTTGTTAAGCTGAGTGGAAGATAGTTTCTGGGTTTGACCTGATCAAGGTTTACGTTTGAGGCTTGTAATGACCTCCTGGGGTCAGCCATCAGCAGTGTATCTGTATGCGTTGGATTTTTAGAAATTCACTTATGATGCCTGGAAGATCTTCTGGAGTTATCACGTCAGACAGATGTTTGGTGTTCATGCCTTTGCAGGAGAATGAAGGTCCACAGGTTTAGGGTCCAGGTGCTTCCTATCTTATGGTATGGTTGAGAAGTCAATGTTTACCAGTGACCTAAGGCAAGGACTAGATGACACTGCTTCTAGAGTGACTGTTATTGAAAGGAACAAATGCCGCGTTCACAGTAATTTGATTCAACTCCTTAAGCCGCAGTTTTTCAGCTTTTTTGAGCCGCGGCACAAATCCAATGGCACACCACCAACCAAAAAATATTATAAAAGAGACACTTTTTAGCCTAATAATGACAAGTTTCCTTCATTTATTCATACTCACTCATGGAAAATAGGAGCAATGTTGGAATATCTGTTTGACAGAATGGGGAACTCCTTAGCAGTCGAAAACTGTCCAAAGGTCGCCAAACCTTAGCTTTAAACCATGATCCTGTCTCTGTTCCTCTTGCTCCTGTAAAGTCATGTCCTTCTCAGGAAGTGATGCTGAGCTGTATGGGTCCTGAACCCAGTCAAGGCATTCAGTGAGTTCATTTGATAGAAATACTTCAAGTTCCTTTGTGGTTTTTGTCACATTACAATTGCCTGCTTCTCTGGGTCTTCACATGAGCAAACTGGTTGCTCAGTTTTCACACAAGCTTCTGAGCAAAACAGAACAGCCTTTGTCGCTGTACATACATACCATGAAATTTATCCTCTGCTTTTAGCCATCTTAATTACAATTAGACGAAATTCAACCACTAGGGGCAGTGGGCAGCCACAGTCCAGCTGCCCACTGTAGAGTCCAGTCCAGATGTAGAGACGTTGCTTTGGTGAGGAAGAGAGAAAGGAGCAAACCCTAAATAAGCACATTTTTGATTGAAGGAAACTGGAGTGTCTGGAGGAAACCCACACAGACATGCAAACTCCACACACAAAGGCCGTGAAGAGATCCCATGACCTTCTTTCTGAGAGGCACCAGGGCTAACCACTAACCCCCGTGCTACCCCATTGCAGCCCAATGTAACTTTCAAGCCCCCCCGAGCTAGAGACTGACACTTTGGCCATGTGGCACATTTGTGTGCATGACCAAGCACAGATACTCGAGTGTTGAGACCACCAGAGGAAGCCAAGGGTCCACTCACATGTCACCTGCCTGCAGTAGACAGTTGTTTTCAGGAAGTGGGGTTGGACCTAGGGAAGGAGATCAAGTACTTCGGGGTCTTGTTCGCGAGTGAGGGGACAGTGGAACGTCGTGAGATTGGCTGGTGACTCACCGCAGCGGGGACAGTGTTACCTTCACGCAACCATACTGTTGGGACAAAACAGGATCCGAGCCAAAAGGAGAAGCTCTTGATCTACTGGTCAATCATTTCTACCCTCACCTATGGTCATGACCAAAAGAACTAGCAGCCGAAATGGGCTTCCTTAGAGATAAGGTGAGGAGCTCAGTCATCTGTGAGATCTGAGTAGAGCCACTGCTTTTCATTGAAAGGAGCTAGCCATCCATTTTTTCCTGAGTGGTACCACTGAAGGTGACCAAACAACACTTAGGATACAGCCTCAGCGTACCATGGCCTACACAAAAATGTATAACCATCACAGGGTGGTAGCTGTAGCCAGGTAGGGGTCAATGACGAATTATAGAGGTCAAAATGTAAAAGGGTGATTCTTAGACTATGGGCACTTATGTCCTTTGATCATATTGTATGAAAAACAGAAAAAAGGGGAAATTTCACACTTTTATAGTTATCTTTACAATGAAAGTGATAAGAAATTTGTTCTAGTAGTCTATGATGACTGACCTTTTTTCAGCATCATTATATGCAAATATTGCCGTTTTGTGCTTGTCCCACACCCAGACTTTTGATCTTCAATGATAAAAATGAATGGTAAAGAAACTTTTCTAATGTTTTAAAATATCTCAAAATATCAGTAAAATAATCAAAACATAATTGGGGTATTCAATGTCATACAACTGTTGATTTTTTTTTTTTTTTTTTTTTTTTTTAAACAAAATGTAGTTGTCCCATACTATTGCCGTAATTTCCACCACAACACTGTAATGTCCCTTTAAACAGTTTGTATGAAAGATTGTTTGGGTAGTTTCTATGGAGATAAACAGTGACAGAGCACATGTATATAGCGCCAAATCACAACAAACAGTTGCCCCAAGGCGCTTTATATTGTAAGGCAATGGTGTGGTGGAAATTACATTTACAAGGCCAATAGTGCCCGTAGTTAAAGAATCACCCAAAAATACTCCCTTCATGTTGAAAACTATATCACATTATCTGATCATAATTCCAAAAAGGTATCAATTGGACTATCTATGATGAACTGTTATGGGGTTAAAACAGCACCCTGTGATTTTAAATGTCATTTGGTCACCTTCAGTGGTACCAAAAACATGCTTGGCCCATGGACTAAGACAGCTGAGGTGGTTGTCAGCTGTAAGGATGTCCCCTGGGTGCCTTCCTCGGGACCTTTCATATGGTGATGCAAGTATCAAATTTGGCACAAATACACCTTAGATGTTATAGTTTTGAAAAGGCAGGGTCTCCACTTGAATTTTCACTAGGCAGTCAGGTAGGGGTTAACTGAAGAATTACAAGGATCTAAATTTAGAAATGCTCCAGTCGTATTGAAAAGTATACGATAAATATTCCAAAAAGGTATAGCTGGGACAATCTGACTGAATGTTATGGAGTTACGAGGTAAAAGCAGCAAGAACAGTGACCAAGGTCAGTTTCAGTTTGTACAGGGGTCAAAAGTTGAAGTTGCTCCAATTTTTGTAAAATGTGATTCAAATTCGTTAACAGGGTTTTAAGGAGGAATGCTTAGTTCTGATGATGATTTATGTTGTGCACTTTACAAGTTTCTCCTCCTTGTAAGTGAGAAGAAAAACCAAAGGAAATAAATAAATAAATAAATAAAAGTCTGGAGCTGCAGGATGAGCCAGAATGAGAGTGTTGTGGAAAACAGTTCTGATGCTACAGGAGACATTTGGTACCAGGCCACTAAGTGTTGGGAAACACTTTCAAACATTTTCCTAGTAGTTTATAACTCATTTAAACATGAAAACTTGGACAGAACACAGTGTTACAGCATCACAACATTTACTCAGTTCCACAAAATGTCACATTTAAGTACAAGAGTAACAACATCAGATTTACCTTTAATTTTAATCAGTGAAACCAGTTATAGTCTCAGTAATGACATTAAAACTCATCTTAATTTTTGGAGGTGCACTATACTCAAGTAAACAGCAGAGAGCAGCACCGGATCATTTAAAACTGACATGAACTAAACAGCTTCTTGTGAAATTGACTGACCGAGAACACACTGATGGTTTCACCTGTTAAATTCACACCAAACCACAAACCTGTGTCAGCGTCCTGCCACGGTTGGATGTTCTCTGAACACGTGTGCACCTATGAAACCCACAGAACAAGAAAGTGATGAGCAGCTGGTCTGTTTGTGACACCTGAGCCAACAAATGTGTGAAACCATCAAACCCAGACCGTGTGGTGTGAACTGGTTCTGGGAGGCCACGAGGTTCTAACAGCAGCAGTCACACCCGTGTTTAGGAACCAACTTCACCTGTGACCTAGTTTGTTCATTTCCAGAAAAAGCTCAACACTTCCGCATTTGTTACAGAAACTCAAACATCAAAATCCTGAACTGGATGTTTCAAACAGAGCTGTGGAACTGTTTCAGACTCCGCGCACCACAGGTGGTCTTTATGACACGCAGAGCTTCAGCCTTTACTGATGCTGTTGTATGTCGGCTGCAGGTGGTTGTTCAAAGGCGTTTCAGTCACAGGTGGTGGTGTCTGGTCATCCACGATGGCCTTCCTGTCCTCATCCAGCTCTGTGTCCTCACAGTGCGGAAGCTGCAGGAAGGACGTCAGGCCGTGCAGGTCAGACATCTTGTGGAAGGAGCGCAGCAGGAGGTACATCATCATCAGACCCAAAAACAGGTAAACTGGAAGGACAGGCAGAGGTCAGATCAACGTCCTCCATCACTAATGCACAGACAAACTATTGGACCACACACACACACCCCTGTACGGCTCAACACTGTACTTGTGTACTTGGGACTTACTGTGTTTAGTCACCAAATTACTCCTGTTTGGAACAGACTGGTCAAAAAGGTGAAGGTCAAGAATAATTACATTTAATCTGTTTCAGTCTGGAGACTAGAGCGCTCTGTGGACATGTTCGAGTCCTGAAGCATTCATAGTTTAATCACACAGTTCTCACTTCACTGGATTTTGTAGACTCCTATTTATGGAAAATGTGAATTCAAGAAGCATTTTTGGGGAAAGCAGACAAATTTTTTCTGGGGTAGTTTTTTAATGCTGAACATGAATCCATTTACCTGTGAGCCCAAAAATGCCTAAATGGGTCACTAATTAAGGTCAACGAGTGCAAAATTCAAAATTTTTTCAAGAAGCGTTTTGACACGCTCTATCCAGATATGCAACTTATTTTACATACAATATTTGTATAGTAGCAACCAAAAGGTTTGCAAAATGTGAGAAAAAGGAAAAAGAAGAAAAAAATGCTTTATTTGTGAATAACTGCATTAGAGCAACTTTTAGTTTAACATTACTGTTTCATTTCACTTGCATTTATAGTTTTAAATGCCTCAAGTTAAATTCTTTGACTCCTATACACAATTCTTAAAGAGTATTCTCAATTTTTGTATTTCACAGTTTGACCAATTAGCCTCCTAATTAAGGTCAAAGGTCATCCAGGTGTAAAGTAAACTTATGGTTGACTGTTAGAACAGTTTGCATCATAAGTGTTCTTACCTCTCAATCAGATGCTGCTGTAATCTGTTTGACCAATTGGGGCCAATTGGAACCTCCCCCACCTGACCTGCTAATGTCTACTTCACATCTCCCTGTTTCGGCATTTCACTTGCAGACATCTGTGCACAACTGGCTCTCCCACTTGAGACAACAGCAACTTATTAGTACTATACTGCATCCCTGTGGAATTTAAGAACTGGTGACAATTTACCATTCATGAGTCTAAATAATTAATAATAATAATTTTCCGCACGCATTTATGGCCTCTACTGGTGGTTGGCTCTCACTGCGGTATTGTATCACTTCCTGTTCCGGAGCACAGCGGTGTTTTTCTGTATCTGTTAGCTGTTTAATCTGCGCAGTTAGATTGATCTAGTTAACTAGATAATTTGTTTCAGTGTAATCTTCACGCGCCTTAACTAAAGCACTCACTCTGCTGAATCACCTCAATTATTTACACATTATTCACTTTGTGTGTTTTTAGGAATCCGCTAGCTTAGCGCAGCTACTAGCTCTTAGCCGGTTTAGCATGGCGGCTTCTCCTGTCTCTCCCGCACTTTTCTGCTCTGGGTGTGAAATGTTTAGTTATTCCTCGGCCTCCTTTAGCAGTAATGGTACTTGTAATAAGTGTAGCTTATTCGTAGCTTTGGAGGACAGGCGAATTGGAGACTCGGCTCCGCACCTTGGACCCAGACCACCAATAACCAGCAAAAATCTATTTAAGCATAAAAATTCAAAGAGAAAAAATAATATAGCACCTTCAACTGCACCACAGACTAAAACAGTCAAATGTGGTCTATTAAACATTAGATCTCTCTCTTCGAAGTCCCTGTTAGTAAATGATATAATAATTGATCAACATATTGATTTATTCTGTCTTACAGAAACCTGGTTACAGCAGGATGAATATGTTAGTTTAAATGAGTCAACACCCCCAAGTCACACTAACTGCCAGAACGCTCATAGCACGGGCCGAGGCGGAGGATTAGCAGCAATCTTCCATTCCAGCTTATTAATCAAAAACCCAGACAGAGCTTTAATTCATTTGAAAGCTTGTCTCTTAGTCTTGTCCATCCAAACTGGAAGTCCCAAAAACCAGTTTTAGTTGCTGTTATCCATCGTCCACCTGGACATTACTGTGAGTTTCTCTGTGAATTTTCGGACCTTTTGTCTGATTTAGTGCTTAGCTCAGATAAGATAATTATAGTGGGCGATTTTAACATCCACACAGATGCTGAGAATGACAGCCTCAACACTGCATTTAATCTATTATTAGACTCAATTGGCTTTGCTCAAAATGTAAATGAGTCCACCCACCACTTTAATCATATCTTAGATTTTGTTCTGACTTATGGTATGGAAATTGAAGACTTAACAGTATTCCCTGAAAACCCCCTTCTGTCTGATCATTTCTTAGTAACATTTACATTTACTCTGATGGACTAACCAGCAGTGGGGAATAAGTTTCGTTACAGTAGAAGTCTTTCAGAAAGTGCTGTAACTAGGTTTAAGGATGATTCCTTCTTTATGTTCTCCAATGCCATATACCAACACAGTGCAGAGTAGCTACCTAAACTCATCACTAATTGAAGAAAATAAGAACAACCCCAGGTTTCTTTTCAGCACTGTAGCCAGGCTGACAAAGAGTCAGAGCTCTATTGAGCCGAGTATTCCATTAACTAGTAATGACTTCATGACTTTCTTTGCTAATAAAATTTTAACTATTAGAGAAAAAATTACTCAACCATCCCAAAGACGTATCGTTCTCTTTGGCTGCTTTCAGTGATGCCGGTATTTGGTTAGACTCTCTCTCCGATTGTTCTGTCGGAGTTATTTTCATTAGTCCAAACCATCAACATGTCTATTACACCCCATTCCTACCAGGCTGCTAAAGGAAGCCCTACCATTAATTAATGCTTCGATCTTAAATATGATCAATCTGTCTTTATTAGTTGGCTATGTACCACAGGCTTTTAAGGTGGCAGTAATTAAACCATTACTTAAAAAGCCATTACTTGACCCAGCTATCTTAGCTAATTATAGGCCAATCTCCAACCTTCCTTTTCTCTCAAAAATTCTTGAAAGGGTAGTTGTAAAACAGCTAACTGATCATCTGCAGAGGAATGGTCTATTTGAAGAGTTTCAGTCAGGTTTTAGAATTCATCATAGTACAGAAACAGCATTAGTGAAGGTTACAAATGATCTTCTGGCCTCAGACAGTGGACTCATCTCTGTGCTTGTTCTGTTAGACCTCAGTGCTGCTTTTGATACTGTTGACCATAAAATTTTATTACAGAGATTAGAGCATGCCATAGGTATTAAAGGCACTGCGCTGGTTTGAATCATATTTATCTAATAGATTACAATTTGTTCATGTAAATGGGGAATCTTCTTCACAGACTAAGGTTAATTATGGAGTTCTACAAGGTTCTGTGCTAGGACCAATTTTATTCACTTTATACATGCTTCCCTTAGGCAGTATTATTAGACAGCATTGCTTAAATTTTCAGTGTTACGCAGATGATACCCAGCTTTACCTATCCATGAAGCCAGAGGACACACACCAATTAGCTAAACTGCAGGATTGTCTTACAAAGACATGGATGACCTCTAATTTCCTGCTTTTAAACTCAGATAAAACTGAAGTTATTGTACTTGGCCCCACAAATCTTAGAAACATGGTGTCTAACCAGATCCTTACTCTGGATGGCATTACCCTGACCTCTAGTAATACTGTGAGAAATCTTGGAGTCATTTTTGATCAGGATATGTCATTCAATGCGCATATTAAACAAATATGTAGGACTGCTTTTTTGCATTTGTGCAATATCTCTAAAATTAGAAAGGTCTTGTCTCAGAGTGATGCTGATAAACTAATTCATGCATTTATTTCCTCTAGGCTGGACTATTGTAATTCATTATTATCAGGTTGTCCTAAAAGTTCCCTGAAAAGCCTTCAGTTAATTCAAAATGCTGCAGCTAGAGTACTGACGGGGACTAGAAGGAGAGAGCATATCTCACCCATATTGGCCTCTCTTCATTGGCTTCCTGTTAATTCTAGAATAGAATTTAAAATTCTTCTTACTTATAAGGTTTTGAATAATCAGGTCCCATCTTATTTTAGGGACCTCATAGTACCATATCACCCCAATAGAGCACTTCGCTCTCAGACTGCAGGCTTACTTGTAGTTCCTAGGGTTTGTAAGAGTAGAATGGGAGGCAGAGCCTTCAGCTTTCAGGCTCCTCTCCTCTGGAACCAGCTCCCAATTCGGATCAGGGAGACAGACACCCTCTCTACTTTTAAGATTAGGCTTAAAACTTTTTGCTAAAGCTTATACAACCCCTGGCAAAAATTACGGAATCACCGGCCTGACGAGCAGATCTGATATGATGCAGGTGTTAGTTTTGGGGATGAAAATTTACAGGGTGATTCCATATTTTTTTCCTCTGCTTGGTCTAAAAAGTAACCATTACTGACTGCCAATCTTTTTTCTTGATTTCTTATAGTGTTTCTTAAAGGCAGAAAGTTGCCATCTGAAATGACTTTAGTTTTGTGTCATGTCTGATCTGCTTTTTTTCTACAAAATTAAACAACTGAATGAACATCCTCCGAGGCCGGTGATTCCATAATTTTTGCCAGGGGTTGTAGTTAGGGCTGGATCAGGTGACCCTGAACCATCCCTTAGTTATGCTGCTATAGACTTAGACTGCTGGGTGGTTCCCATAATGCACTGAGTGTTTCTTTCTCTTTTTGCTCTGTATGCACCACTCTGCATTTAATCAGTGATTGCTCTCTTCCACAGCATGTGTTTTGCCTGATTCTCTGCCCTCAGCCCCAACCAGTCCCAGCAGAAGACTGCCCCTCTGCTGGAGGTTTCTTCCTGTTAAAAGGGAGTTTTTCCTTCCCACTGTCGCCAAGTGCTTGCTCACAGGGGGTCGTTTTGACAGATGGGGTTTTTCCGTAATTATTGTATGGCTTTGCCTTACAATATAAAGCGCCTTGGGGCAACTGTTTGTTGTGATTTGGCGCTATATAAATAAAATTGATTTGATGATATCCCACTCTGTTTTGTTTGAGTTTCCTGAGAAAAAAGGACTGTCGCATCCTGTTACACTGAAATGCAGGTAGTAGTATGTCAGATTATCAGCAAGTCCAAGTATCCTCATGTCACACACAGAACATACTTCAGTCTCCTGCTTTCACCCAAAGCTTAGTGCAAGACATTCTACCGAAGATGGCGACCAACACCAAGACATCTGTGTCACAAGCTACAAACACAATGTTTAAATAATGATAATCTGCTTGAAGGCAGTGTAGAATCATTCTAGAACCCACCTCATGATTGCTCTCTGCAGTGTTGTGTCCATTTCAGGGCCTGAACTCTGGACTTCTGTTTCAGAAGCAAAAGCTCTAACAACAACCACTTTTCCATGGGACACCATGGCTATGGGAGCACTTGACAGGAACTAAGAAAGCTCTGCCTCGTTTTCAGTTGATGTAAGAACATCCATGTTGGGGAGTGGCGCATCCCCATCTTCAGACAAACTGGCCTTGATTTCTTTGTTCGTTTGACCCTTGTTCCAACTTTGAAAACTCTCTGTACCAATCCAAGGTAACAATTCAGCTGTAAGCCTGTCTTTTCTGGAAAATTAACTTCAAATTCATCTATGCATTTGCCTTGCTTGGTTCTCCAAGTGACTGCAGCTTACCCATTAATGATCAAGCAAGAAGGGCTGTCAGAGATTTCTGTGGGGCAGGTTACACCTTGAATAAGAATGTTGGTCTTAATGCCAGATCGAACTTCAGACGATTCACCAATGTTAAACGGCACGTTCATCATGATCATGAAAAGTGCCCCCCCACAGACACACACCCCAAACATTGCAAATTATTGTATTGAGGCTCTGTTGTTGGCAGTCAGTGCAATGTAGCCTACTTCACACAGATGGCAACACTCAAGTAGAGCCGACTGAGAATCCAAGGAGCAAAATTACCAATAGCTGCGGGGCAAAATGGAAACAGTGTATTGTATCAATGTAACAAATCTGCTTTCATAGTCATGTGTGCAAGCAACTGAAAAATTTTTTGACTGAACATTTTCTGTGAGTGGACGGGCAAGCGCCGAAGGAGCACGGTCTCCTAAGGGGGCATAGAAATGTTGGGGGGAGTACAAATTTCAACGAGTGGGAGAGTGAGCCCCCCTCAGAACAAATAAATAGCTGCGCCACCCACCACGACACAATTTCAACATCTGTGTGTTTTTTATTCTTTTACACATTAAAACATTGTGTGTTTAAGGAACTGTCTATTTACACATTTTACAGCCTTTACAAACATGTTTAAAATGTTCACAAAGAACTTTCTATTCTTTCACACACCTTTTTCCAAACATTTTAAATGTGTTCTTAGAGCTTTCTATTTTATTATCATCTTTTGCCATATCTTTCTATTTTATTTTCATCTTTTGCCATATTTTAAACCTTTTAACATGTGTGTTTTTAAACCTCTTTGGCATAACTAACACACCAACATAAATAAAGGATAGGAGTATATAGGATAGGAGTTATAAGATTTTCTCAATATCGATGCCATTATAGATTCCGCTTATCGATCTGATTCTTTATCGATTCCCTTATCGATACCTCTTGTGAATTTTCTGTGTACTAAAAGTAGGCTTTACAGGTTTTCTATGTCAACAATATTTGAGTCTTAAAGTACATAAATATGAAATTGGCCACTGGATTCTTGATCTCTGGACATAAAAACAAAAGCTGTAGATTTCCTCAAAAGCATTTCCTTTCAGACATTAATGGCACAACTCACTCCATACCTCCATACCTGGGAGGAAAAAACATTTTAGTCTGTTGCAGATTGTTGTCTGTGTTACAACATTTGGAAAGAGGTGTCATTTGAGTTAAACTGATTCACTTTAAAGTTATTAATTCCAGGCGGACTCTGACACGGCAGAGAGCCGTGCAGCGTTTGGAGATGTGTGAACAGAACGGAGGACAATTCTCGTTTCTTGCCTGCAACACCACAAGAGTCCCAGTTAGTGACTTTAATCCGGACAAAAGTGACATGATTGACATTTTTAAATGGCTTTGAGAGGGGTGACGAAGCGGACTTGTTGCTTCTGAAAAGCAGTGAAGCAATGAACCCATGAAGCAGTGGGTTGGAGTACTGCTTCATTGGTTCAAGCTTCAAGAACAGCCACTGCAGAAGTGGTTGATGACAGACAGTGGTAGGCACAGTTCCACTAATCATCGAAGCTAATGTTTTTATTAAAGGATTAGATTTTGGACCGCTAACATTTTTGTAGGTGTGGTGAACAAAGCTTAACAGTTACAAACATTTATGAAGGCTGAAATTAAAGATTTGAGTGCCTACCTGTTAAATGTTTTGTAGTAGAAGTACAGTTCTATCCTCTGCAAACAGAGGAGAGCTGGTTTCAGGAGAATCTTGTTCAAGAGTAATATATACACAATATGTCTGAAATTCAGTTTGCATTGATTAACCCTCTGGGGCAGACGCCGTCGTATACGACGGCTAAGACCAAGCTTTACTAAATTATAAATAACTAATGATGAGATAGAAACTTATTTTATGATGAAAAGTTAACTCCGGACTTTCGAGCCAGCCATTGTCCATCTTTGTACACCTCAAAGAAGCTGTGTGATGACGTGCGCAATGTGAGTGTCCAATCAGAATTGGTTCACTGTCACATGGTTTTCCAAAATCCATTTGTAGGGCAGATTTACCTCACGTGAAAAGCCAAAGATCATTTTCAGGAGTGATATGTTACTAGTTGGCCCGTATGAATAGCGCCCTGTGTGCTCCAATAAGTACATCCAGTGCGCCATTACGCACAGCGATCAGTGAAAGCAGACGGAGAGCCTCTGATTACAATCTCACGTGCTCAAACAAAGTGTCTAAGTATCAGGATTGCTCCACTAGTTTGCATGTGAATGTTATTGGATAACTCTTGCTTTCTCAGCATAAAGCACTGTTTACCATATCAATGACAACAAAACACAGACCATTTTGTATATATTGTTCAAAATGTGCATTTGTGTTTATTGTTTGAACCTTTTTGTTTTACAGTCTTTCACACAAGACCTCAAATTACCTTTATAAAGTGTCAAAGCAGTTGTTTATCATAGTTTGCTGTGTGTTTTGAATAAATCAATCAATCAATTTTATTTATATAGCACCAAATCACAACAAACAATTGCCCCAAGATGCTTTATTTTGTAAGGCAAGGCCATACAATAATTACGTAAAAACCCCAACGGTCAAAACGACCCCCTGTGAGCAAGCACTTGGCGACAGTGGGAAGGAAAAACTCCCTTTTAACAGGAAGAAACCAGCAGAACCAGGCTCAGGGAGGGGCAGTCTTCTGCTGGGACTGGTTGGGGCTGAGGGAGAGAACCAGCAAAAAAGACATGCTGTGGAGGGGAGCAGAGATCAATCACTAATGATTAAATGCAGAGTGGTGCATACAGAGCAAAAAGAGAAAGAAACACTCAGTGCATCATGGGAACCCCCCAGCAGTCTACGTCTATAGCAGCATAACTAAGGGATGGTTCAGGGTCACCTGATCCAGCCCTAACTATAAGCTTTAGCAAAAAGGAAAGTTTTAAGCCTAATCTTAAAAGTAGAGAGGGTGTCTGTCTCCCTGATCTGAATTGGGAGCTGGTTCCAGAGGAGAGGAGCCTGAAAGCTGAAGGCTCTGCCTCCCATTCTACTCTTACAAACCCTAGGAACTACAAGTAAGCCTGCAGTCTGAGAGCGAAGCGCTCTATTGGGGTGATATGGTACTAAGAGGTCCCTAAGATAAGATGGGACCTGATTATTCAAAACCTTATAAGTAAGAAGAAGAATTTTAAATTCTATTCTAGAATTAACAGGAAGCCAATGAAGAGAGGCCAATATGGGTGAGATATGCTCTCTCCTAGTCCCCGTTAGTACTCTAGCTGCAGCATTTTGAATTAACTGAAGGCTTTTCAGGGAACTTTTAGGACAACCTGATAATAATGAATTACAGTAGTCCAGCCTAGAGGAAATAAATGCATGAATTAGTTTTTCAGCATCACTCTGAGACAAGACCTTTCTAATTTTAGAGATATTGCGTAAATGCAAAAAAGCAGTCCTACATATTTGTTTAATATGCGCATTGAATGACATATCCTGATCAAATATGACTCCAAGATTTCTCACAGTATTACTAGAGGTCAGGGTAATGCCATCCAGAGTAAGGATCTGGTTAGACACCATGTTTCTAAGAATTGTGGGGCCAAGTACAATAACTTCAGTTTTATCTGAGTTTAAAAGCAGGAAATTAGAGGTCATCCATGTCTTTATGTCTGTAAGACAATCCTGCAGTTTAGCTAATTGGTATGTGTCCTCTGGCTTCATGGATAGATAAAGCTGGGTATCATCTGCGTAACAATGAAAATTTAAGCAACGCCGTCTAATACTGCCTAAGGGAAGCATGTATAAAGTGAATAAAATTGGTCCTAGCACAGAACCTTGTGGAACTCCATAATTAACCTTAGTCTGTGAAGATTCCCCATTTACATGAACAAATTGTAATCTATTAGATAAATATGAATCAAACCACCGCAGTGCAGTGCCTTTAATACCTATGGCATGCTCTAATCTCTGTAATAAAATTTTATGGTCAACAGTATCAACAGCAGCACTGAGGTCTAACAGAACAAGCACAGAGATGAGTCCACTGTCTGAGGCCATAAGAAGATCATTTGTAACCTTCACTAATGCTGTTTCTGTACTATAATGAATTCTAAAACCTGACTGAAACTCTTCAAATAGACCATTCCTCTGCAGATGATCAGTTAGCTGTTTTACAACTACCCTTTCAAGAATTTTTGAGAGAAAAGGAAGGTTGGAGATTGGCCTATAATTAGCTAAGATAGCTGGGTCAAGTGATGGCTTTTTAAGTAATGGTTTAATTACTGCCACCTTAAAAGCCAGTGGTACATAGCCAACTAATAAAGATAGATTGATCATATTTAAGATCGAAGCATTAAATAATGGTAGGGCTTCCTTGAGCAGCCTGGTAGGAATGGGGTCTAATAGACATGTTGATGGTTTGGATGAAGTGACTAATGAAAATAACTCAGATAGAAGAATCTGAGAGAAAGAGTAACCAAATACCAGCATCAGCCAAAGATAACGATAGGTCTTTGGGATGGTTATGAGTAATTTTTTTCTCTAATAGTTAAAATTTTATTAGCAAAGAAACTCATGAAGTCATTACTAGTTAAAGTTAAAGGAATATTCGGCTCAATAGAGCTCTGACGCTTTGTCAGCCTGGCTACAGTGCTGAAAAGAAACCTGGGGTTCTTATTTTCTTCAATTAGTGATGAGTAGTAAGATGTCCTAGCTTTACGGAGGGCTTTTTTATAGAGCAACAGACTCTTTTTCCAGGCTAAGTGAAGATCTTCTAAATTAGTGAGACACCATTTCCTCTCCAACTTACAGGTTATCTGCTTTAAGCTGCGAGTTTGAGAGTTATACCACAGAGTCAGGCACTTCTGATTTAAAGCTCTCTTTTTCAGAGGAGCTACAGCATCCAAAGTTGTCTTCAATGAGGATGTAAAACTACTGACGAGATACTCTATCTCACTTACAGAGTTTAGGTAGCTACTCTGCACTGTGTTGGTATATGGCATTAGAGAACATAAAGAAGGAATCATATCCTTAAACCTAGTTACAGTGCTTTCTGAAAGACTTCTAGTGTAATGAAGATTATTCCCCACTGCTGGGTAGTCCATCAGAGTAAATGTAAATGTTATTAAGAAATGATCAGACAGAAAGGAGTTTTCAGGGAATACTGTTAAGTCTTCTATTTCCATACCATAATCAGAACAAGATCTAAGATATGATTAAAGTGGTGGGTGGACTCATTTACATTTTGAGCAAAGCCAATTGAGTCTAATAATAGATTAAATGCAGTGTTGAGGCTGTCATTCTCAGCATCTGTGTGGATGTTAAAATCGCCCACTATAATTATCTTATCTGAGCTAAGCACTAAGTCAGACAAAAGTTCTGAAAATTCACAGAGAAACTCACAGTAACGACCAGGTGGACGATAGATAATAACAAATAAAACTGGTTTTTGGGACTTCCAATTTGGATGGACAAGATTAAGAGTCAAGCTTTCAAATGAATTAAAGCGCTGTCTGGGTTTTTGATTAATTAATAAGCTGGAATGGAAGACTGCTGCTAATCCTCCGTCTCGGCCCGTGCTACGAGCATTCTGACAGTGTGACTCGGGGGTGTTGACTCATTTAAGCTAACATATTCATCCTGCTGTAACCAGGTTTCTGTAAGGCAGAATAAATCAATATGTTGATCAATTATTATATCATTTACTAACAGGGACTTAGAAGAGAGAGACCTAATGTTTAATAGACCACATTTAACTGTTTTAGTCTGTGGTGCAGTTGAAGGTGCTATACTTTTTCTTTTTGAATTTTTATGCTTAAATAGATTTTTGCTGATTATTGGTGGTCTGGGAGCAGGCACCGTCTCTACAGGGATGGGGTAATGAGGGGATGGCAGGGGGAGAGAAGCTGCAGAGAGGTGTGTAAGACTACAACTCTGCTTCCTGGTCCCAACCCTGGATAGTCACAGTTTGGAGGATTTAAGAAAATTGGCCAGATTTCTAGAAATGAGAGCTGCTCCATCCAAAGTGGGATGGATGCCGTCTCTCCTAACAAGACCAGGTTTTCCCCAGAAGCTTTGCCAATTATCTATGATGCCCACCTCATTTTTGTGGACACCACTCAGACAGCCAGCAATTCAAGGAGAACATGCAGCTAAACATGTCACTCCCGGTCCGATTGGGGAGGGGCCCAGAGAAAACTACAGAGTCCGACATTGTTTTTGCAAAGTTACACACCGATTCAATGTTAATTTTAGTGACCTCCGATTGGCGTAACTGGGTGTCATTACTGCCGACGTGAATTACAATCTTACCAAATTTACGCTTAGCCTTAGCCAGCAGTTTCAAATTTCCTTCGATGTCGCCTGCTCCGGCCCCCGGAAGACAATTGACTATGGTTGCTGGTGTCGCTAACTTCACATTTCTCAAAACAGAGTCGCCAATAACCAGAGTTTGATCCTCGGCAGGTGTGTCGCCGAGTGGGGAAAAATGGTTAGAAATGTGAACGGGTTGGCAGTGTACACGGGGCTTCTGTTTAGGACTACGCTTCCTCTTCACAGTCACCCAGTCGGCCTGCTTTCCCGGCTGCTCGGGATCTGCCAGAGGGAAATTAACGGCGGCTAAGCTACCTTGGTCTGCACCGACTACAGGGGCCTGGCTAGCTGTAGAATTTTCCATGGTGCGGAGCCGAGTCTCCAATTCGCCCAGCCTGGCCGCCAAATCTACGAATAAGCTACACTTATTACAAGTACCATTACTGCTAAAGGAGGCCGAGGAATAACTAAACATTTCACACCCAGAGCAGAAAAGGGCGGGAGAGACAGGAGAAGCCGCCATGCTAAACCGGCTAAGAGCTAGTAGCTGCGCTAAGCTAGCGGATTCCTAAAAACACACAAAGTGAATAATGTGTAAATAATTTAGAGGTGATTCAGCAGAGGGAGTGCTTTAGTTAAGGCACGTGAAGATTACACTGTGAAACAAATCGTTATCTAGTTAACTAGATCAATCTAACTGCGCAGATTAAACAGGTAACAGATACAGCAAAACACAGCTGTGCTCCGGAACAGGAAGTGATACAATACCACAGTGAGAGCCAACCACCAGTAGAGGCCATAAATGCGTGCAGAAAGTTATTTCCGCTTTACTTTTTTTCCTCTCATACACACACACACACACATATACATACATACATATATACACACAACCCCTGGCAATAATTATGGAATCACTGGCCTCTGAGGATGTTCATTCAGTTGTTTAATTTTGTAGAAAAAAGATCAGACATGACAAAACTAAAGTCATTTCAAATGGCAACTTTCTGGCTTTAAGAAACACTATAAGAAATCAGGAAAAATAATTGTGGCAGTCAGTAACGGTTACTTTTTTAGACCAAGCAGAGGGGAAAAAATATGGACTCACTCAATTCTGAGGATTATTATGGAATCACCCTGTAAATTTTCATCCCCAAAACCAACACCTGCATCAAATCAGATCTGCTCCTTAGTCTGCATCTACAAAGGAGTGATCACACCTTGGAGAGCTGTTGCACCAAGTGGACTGACATGAATCATGGCTCCAACACGAGAGATGTCAATTGAAACAAAGGAGAGGATTATCAAACTCTTAAAAGAGGGTAAATCATCACGCAATGTTGCAAAAGATGTTCATTGTTCACAGTCAGCTGTGTCTAAACTCTGGACCAAATACAAACATGGGAAGGTTGTTAAAGGCAAACATACTGGTAGACCAAGGAAGACATCAAAGCGTCAAGACAGAAAACAAAGCAATATGTCTCAAAAATCGAAAATGCATAACAAAACAAATGAGGAACAAATGGGAGGAAACTGGAGTTTGGAAACTGGAAACTTATTGTATGGCTTTGCTTACTATATAAAGTGCCTTGGGGTAACTGCTTGTTGTGATTTGGCGCTATATACATAAAACTGATTTGATTTGGAGTCAACGTCTGTGACCGAACTGTAAGAAACCGCCTAAAGGAAATGGGATTTACGTACAGAAAAGCTAAACGAAAGCCATCATCAACACCTAAACAGAAAAAAACAAGGTTACAACGGGCTAAGGAAAAGCAATCGTGGACTGTGGATGACTGGATGAAAGTCATATTCAGTGATGAATCTCAAATCTGCATTGGGCAAGGTGGTGATGCTAGAACTTTTGTTTGGTGCCATTCCAATGAGATTTATAAAGATGACTGCCTGAAGAGAACATGTAAATTTCCACAGTCATTGATGATATGGGGCTGCATGTCAGGTAAAGGCACTGGGGAGATGGCTGTCATTACATCATCAATAAATGCACAAGTTTATGTTGATATGCTGGACACTTTTCTTATCCCATCAATTGAAAGGATGTTTGGGGATGATGAAATCACTTTTCAAGATGATAATGCATCTTGCCATAGAGCAAAAGCTGTGAAAACATTCCTTGCAAAAAGACACATAGGGTCAATGTCACGGCTTGCAAATAGTCCGGATCTTAATCCAATTGAAAATCTTTGGTGGAAGTTGAAGAAAATGCTCCATGACAAGGCTCCAGCCTGCAAAGCTGATCTGGCAGCAGCAATCAGAGAACGTTGAAGCCAGATTGATAAAGAGTACTGTTTGTCACTCATTAAGTTCATGCCTCAGAGACTGCAAGCTGTTATAAAAGCCAGAGGTGGTGCAACAAAATACTAGTGATGTGGTGGAGCGTTCTTTTGTTTTTCATGATTCCATAATTTTTCCTCAGAATTGAGTGATTCCATATTTTTTTCCCTCTGCTTGGTCTAAAAAAGTAACCGTTACTGACTGCCACAATTTTTTTTTCCTGATTTCTTATAGTGTTTCTTAAAGCCAGAAAGTTGCCATTTGAAATGACTTTAGTTTTGTGTCATGTCTGATCTGCTTTTTTTCTACAAAATTAAACAACTGAATGAACATCCTCGAGGCCGGTGACTCCATAAGTTTTGCCAGGGGTTGCACGCACGCACACACACAAAGTTCAGGTTGTCCTGGAAAAAAAAAAAAAAAAGACAACTTGATTGTAGGATGCAGGGAGAGCTGTTACCAGCAATAATAAAACATTTATGCCATGTGAGTGAACTGTCCAAAAAATGCCCTCAGACCCCAGAGGGTTAAATTCCATGCAGCTTAAACGTCCAATTATCTGGAATATTTGTTTTGGCAAGTTTTCATGGTCTCTACTGCCATCTACTGGCCAGTAGTGTTCATAGCAGTATGAGCATCTGGACGGCAGTAGATGGCAGTGTTTTATTTATTTTGACCCCATTATATCTAGGGATGGGTACTGATAAGATGTTGTCGATATCAATGCCATATCGATTCTGCTTATCGATCCGATTCCTTATAGATTGCCTTATTGATACCTCTTGTGAATTTTGTACTAAAAGTAGGCTTTGCAGGGTTCTATGTATTTCATTGAGTCTTAAAGTAAATAACTATGAAATTGGTCACTGTATCCTTGATCTCTGGACATAAATAAAAATAAAATGGTGTTTTGCTTTGAAGTTAATTCCGACTGGATTCTATCATTCTAACTTGACTTGGCAGAGAGCCGCGCAGCGTTTGGAGCTGTGTGAACAGAACGGAGGACGATTCTCGTTTCTTTCTCCCAACAAGACAGGAGTCCCAGTTACTAACTTTAATCCGCACAAAAGTGAATCATGATTTCACATATTCAGGGATGAAAGTGGTGAAAAACAAAGAGCTGAAACCCAAAATTACCCCCCCAACACCACCTACACGAAAATGTTTGAATTCTAGAAGCTTTGAAATGCAACCTGTGACTATTCCAGACAAACTGGAGTGAGTGCAGCATCCATTTAGTGAAGGGGGGGGGGGGGGGGGGGGGGGGACAGCTTTCCTTATTCAAATTCATTCTAGTATTCTGCTCTTACTAGGATACAGCAGTTTTCTAGTTTGGCAGATAGTTCTGGAGGAAATCACTGAAGAAATTAACACACTGAAAATATGGTTTGACCGAAACAAACTGTCATTAAACTTAAATAAGACAGGGATGAAATGGAGGTGTAAGAGTCACTAGGTGTTCACAGGAAACACTTATTTCTGTATTTATTTATGTACCAGGTCTATTAGAAAAGTATCCGACTTTTTTTCAAAAACCATATGGATTTGAATCACGTGTGATTGCGTCAGACAAGCCTGAACCCTCGTGCGCATGCGTGAGTTTTTCCACGCCTGTCGGTTGCATCATTCACCTGTGAGTAGGCTTTGAGTGAGTGGTCCACCCCCTTGTCGGATTTTCATTGTTAGGAAATGGCGGAATGAGTTGGGCTTTTTTTCCATCAGAATTTTTTCAGAAACTGTTAGAGACTGACAGCTGGAAACCATTAGAAAAATTTATCTGGCTTTCGGTGAAAATGTTACGAGCTTGTTAGAGAATAAGGAGTGTTACTGTCGCTTTAAGGACGATCCCCGGCAGCTGTGGGGCGCACCGTGCTCCGAAGCCGCCATCAACAGGCTGAACAACCATTTCATCTTTAAACCGATGGCTGTCTGGATCCGTGACCATTTCTCTGGTTATCACAAGAGCTGGACATCAACCATTTTCCAGCAGATTTCACTTTTAACAAGAGATTTTGTCATGGAAAGCCGAGCGGAGGCTTCGCGCGTCACGATGGATTCGCTACTGGAGCGAGACATGGCTTTGAGATGGCGTTCAGACAGCCATCTCAAAGCCGTCCTGAGACCAAAACGGAGGTGGTTTTGTCTCGCTCCAGTAGCGAATCCATCGTGACACGAAGCCTCCGCTCGGCTTTCCATGACAAAATCTCGTTAGTAGTGAAATCTGCCGGAAAATGGTTGATATCCAGCTCTTGTGATAACCAGAGAAATGGCACACGATGGTCACGGATCCAGACAGCCATCCGTTTAGAAATGAAATGGTCGTTCAGCCTGTCGATGGCGGCTTCGGAGCGCGGTGCGCGCCCTAGCCGCTGGGGGCCGTCCTTAAAGCGACAGTAACACTCACTCTCTGAAGCCCGTAAAATTTTCACCGAAAGCCAGATAAATTTTTCTAATGGTTTCCAGCTGTCAGTCTCTAACAGTTTCTGAAAAAATTCTGATGGAAAAAAAGCCCAACTCATTCCGCCATTTCCTAACAATGAAAATCCGACAAGGGGGTGGACCACTCACTCAAAGCCTGCTCACAGGCGAATGACGCAACCTACAGGCGTGGAAAAACTCACGCATGTGCACGAGGGTTCAAGCTTGTCTGACGCAACCACACGTGATTCAAATCCATATGGTTTTTGAAAAAATAAGGTCGGATACTTCTCTAATAGACCTCGTATGTTCATTGTTAGTTGGTTTTATACTGTATTTTCTGTTGTGTTTTCATTCAGGTTGCTTTTGTCTCTCTAAAATTGTATATAATCATTAGATAAGTTATTACTATTATTGTTGTGCTTGCTATTATTAATATATAAACAAATTTTAAAATTACAATTTGTAATACATTTGACTCTTTTACAACAAACGCTTGACAGCTGCAACTGCTTAATGCTAGCTTAACATTGAAAATGCCATAGACATGCTAACGTGTTATCATCGGTCCCATTTAAGTTATAAAATACATCTCTCAACTGTTTCAGAAAACTATAACAGGTTGGTTTAACCTAAAAAAGGTAAATAATACTCAACCATATGCTTTTTAGGGTTTTAGCGCAGGAAAGCGAAAAAAAAAATAACGAAGCAATGATCGAAGCACTGCTTCGATCTGCGAATCACTGCTTCCATTGGTTCAAGGTTCAAAGCAAAGCCGCGCTGCAGAAAAGTTGATTTCAGACCCACTGCAGGGTCTGTAATTAATGTAGAGAAGTTATAATTTTCCTGACAAACACCCCCAAAAACAACGGCCACTCTGAAGGACCGATAAGGGAATTGTTAAGTAAAAAGATCATTGATGTCGGTGGATTGAACCATTTCTTAACGATACCCAAAAGGAACCGGTTCTCGATACCCATCCCTAGTTATATCAGATGTTGTCTAATCATAACTTGACTTTTTGGCTTTGCAAATGGCTTTTTTTTTTTTAACATAAAAAAGACATTTTACAAAAGCATATTTATATGTAAATACCAACATGTCACATTAAGGTGTTGGTTTTTACATAGAATGAATGGGTCAACCAATCAGTGGTAGCGGAGGCTCATTTATCCATAACCCCTTTGGCATCTGTCTGTTACAAAACTTCAAAATCAGTGCATTATTTAAAATTAAAAGATATGCGTTATATTTTAACTTTGTACAAATGACAGAATTTACATTAATGGAGTTATTCTATCCAGATTAATTTGATGATTTTAAATCAAAACTGCTTTATTTTACAAGACCTCTGACTCACTGCGGCACTGCTGTATTCTGTTAAGGACTAATGGCTTGTTTTGCGTGTGTGTATATAGAATTGAGCTTAGCTCCTCTCAATTGCTTCACTGCTGCAAAATATGTAGTGAACAGGAGCTTCCAGCAGTGGGCAGGGCACACAAAGACAGAAGTGCTAAGTCATTTTTTTGGGTCTGGTTGCCTTTAATGCTACAAGAAGCAATCGTGGTGTTAAAACTCAAAATCAGCTTGTTAGTAGTTGCAAGTGTACTGGTTATCGGTTAGCTGTAGCTTCCGATAAATTTTTGGGTGGTTTATTGGTTTAGCTTCATAAAAGATAACTTTTCAGTTAGCTGATGAGCTGTTATCAAAGCTAACTTTTTGGTTAGCTGTGCCCACAACTGATTACAGACCCACTGTGACCCAAGTGATCATTTTCCCAATAAGACACCCTCAAAACAACGGCCGCTTTGAAGGACTGAAAGGAATCATTATGCAAAAAGGCTATTGATGTCGGTGGATCAAGTAATTTCTTAATGATTCTCGAAAAGAACCGGTTCATGATACCCATCCCCCCTCTGCGAAGAACTGTGGCACCCTGAGGGGGGGAGGTGCCTTACAGTTTGAAAACCACTGGTTTCAAATAGTGGTATTTGACTCATACTGGAACAAAATATGGCTCAAGTCTATTTCATTAAAATTTCCACAAATGGATTGAGTCTGCATCAACTGATTAATTCAAATTCAGCTGGAGAACACGTACAGTGTTTTGAAGGACATGACATTACAACTCTACACTGACGTGCATGCTGTCCTCAAGTGGAATTACATAAAAACATATTGCCTTTGCCATGGGCTGGAGCGGCCGCACAGTGCTCATTGGCAGACTGTCCCATGTGCAAAGGACAGTCTGATCATGTGTACACTCAGCTGGCAATCTGAAGGTCACATCACCCATGTGAGCTATGGTCCACATGATGCAGTGTCTCTTCTTCAGCGTGTCACTTGCTGGACCCACATGGGGCTGGCTGGACACGCCGGGCCAGCAGATGTGGACATAAGCATGCACTGCTTCATTCATGTCATTTTGTGACTTGATGTCTATGACCATGGGTCATATACAGAGGAACAGAAGGATCATACTTGTACTGTCTGCTCGATAAGAGGGATTAAATATTAGAAATTACGTTTTTTTTCTTTTTTAAATGGTGTGTAGCTTTACTCCACAGCAGTGGCACAATGTGGTGTCATATGCGCCAGCAGCTCACACTGTGTTTGTGCACAGAACAGTCGCAGCTGTATCGTGAGTCTCTCCTGACACTAGGTGGAATGTTTCGCAGTTCCCCATTTTGTTTGCAGATTTTCTACCGGTTTCTGCTTCTTTCGCCTAACACAGTGTTATTTGAAGGGGCCTTAAAGTCAAGCCCCTGCTTCTCACTGGGCCAACCCACCCTCACCCGATAATACCAAGCCACCCAGTGCATACTGGTCCCATAGCTGTGTCCAGCCCTGAGATGGGCTGTGCAGGGACCAGCCAACTTTCTGCAACACCAAGTCAGTGACAGTAGTGGTCTTCATCTAGCCGTCCTCTCCCCCTCAGAGGAACTACATCAACAGGTCAGACTTTGGCAGCTTGATGCACTACCCTTCCAATTCACTAAGGAAGCAACTCACTCAGGACAGGATAAAGCAGCACAATTGGAGCAAAAGAGCAGAGTCGTAGTGGATGGTGTGCCTCATTATGCTGTCCTACAACCCCTGGCAAAAATTATGGAATCACCGGCCTCAGAGGATGTTCATTCAGTTGTTTAATTTTGTAGAAAAAAAAAAAGCAGATCACAGACATGACAAAACTAGTCATTTCAAATGGCAACTTTCTGGCTTTAACACTAAGAAATCAAGAAAAAAAGATTGTGGCAGTCAGTAACGGTTACTTTTTTAGACCAAGCAGAGGAAAAAATTATGGAATCACCCTGTAAATTTTCATCCCCCAAATTAACACCTGCATCAAATCAGATCTGCTCATTGACATTGACCCTATGCCATGACATTGACCCTATGTGTCTTTTTGCAAGGAATGTTTTTGCAGTTTTTGCTCTATGGCAAGATGCATTATCATCTTGAAAAATGATACCCCCAAACATCCTTTCAATTGTCCAAAATATCAACAAACTTGTGCATTTATTGATGATGTAATGACAGCCATCTCCCCAGTGCCTTTACCTGACATGCAGCCCCATATCATCAATAACTGTGGAAATTTACATGTTCTCTTCAGGCAGTCATCTTTATAAATCTCATTGGAAAGGCACCAAACAAAAGTTCCAGCATCATCACCTTGCCCAATGCAGATTCGAGATTCATCACTGAATATGACTTTCATCCAGTCATCCACAGTCCACAATTGCTTTTCCTTAACCCATTGTAACCTTGTTTTTTTTCTGTTTAGGTGTTAATGATGCCTTTCGTTTAGCTTTTCTGTATGTAAATCCCATTTCCTTTAGGCGGTTTCTTACAGTTCGGTCACAGATGTTGACTCCAGTTTCCTCCCATTCGTTCCTCATTTGTTTTGTTGTACATTTTTCGATTTTTGAGACATATTGCTTTAAGTTTTCTGTCTTGACGCTTTGTCTTCCTTGGTCTACCAGTATGTTTGCCTTTAACAACCTTCCCATGTTTGTATTTGGTCCAGAGTTTAGACACAGCTGACTGTGAACAACCAACATCTTTTGCAACATTGCGTGATGATTTACTTTCTTTTAAGAGTTTGATAATCCTCTCCTTTGTTTCAATTGACATCTCATGTTGGAGCCATGATTCATGTCAGTCCACTTGGTGCAACAGCTCTCCAAAGGTGTGTTCACTCCTTTTTAGATGCAGACTAACGAGCAGATCTGATATGATGCAGGTGTTAGTTTTGGGGATGAAAATTTACAGGGTGATTCTATAATTTTTTCCTCAGAATTGAGTGATTCCATATTTTTTCCTCTGCTTGATCTAAAAAAGTAACCGTTACTGACTGCCACAATCTTTTTTTCTTGATTTCTTATAGTGTTTCTTAAAGCCAGAAAGTTGCCATTTGAAATGACTTTAGTTTTGTGTCATGTCTGTGATCTGCTTTTTTTCTACAAAATTAAACAACTGAAAGAACATCCTCCGAGGCCGGTGATTCCATAATTTTTGCCAGGGGTTGTACTTCTATGTGAGAAAAATACACCATGTTTCCATGTTCCAGCCTGTTTCCAAAATGGAGGGAATTATTTTTTCTGCAAAATTCCGTACACAGCACCCCATAATAACTGGAAAAAAAAGTTTTGCAAGTTTATTTAAAAAAAAAAAAAAATAAAAAAAAATCACAAGGATAATCTTGGGCACTTATACTGCTTTTCGCTATTTTCCAGTTTTGAGTGATCTGAAGTTTTTTTTTTTTTTTTTACATATTCAAACAGTATTATGTTTACTTACACAATTGTGTTTCCATTTAATAATAAAAAGTCTAAGAAATCACATATACATAAGTATTCAGAGACAAATATTGAATTCTTTGGTGTAAATACCAGGAGTCATGTTTGCACCATCCCTACAGTGAAGCATGGTGGTGGCAGCATCAATCTGTGGGGATGTTTTTCAGTGGCAGGAACTGGGAGACTAATCAGGATTGAGGGAAAGATGAATGCAGCAATGTACAGAGACATCCTGTAATGAGTCAACACCAAATCAAACACTGGAGGAAGACAGAGCTCTAAAAGAGGAAGAAACCAGGAACTCAACCAGCAAGTGCAAACAGGAACCTTCGAGTCAGAACAATAGTCCCCGCTTCTGGAAATCAGCTTGTTTCACCTGGAACATGGGTCACCTGCCAGTGTTGGTTATGGAGTTGGCCAGTTTTTTTTTTTTTTTTTAAACACCATCATTGTCTTTTGACCTATGGATCGAAGAAGTGGCAAAGACTGCTCACTTTCATTTCTGTAAAGGCAGGGATTAGACTAAACCAGTCTATGTTGGATGCTGGTTCATTTGTGTCTTGTAGAACTGAGAACTAACATTTTACTGTTTTGGGGGAAGAAAAAAAAGTAAGAAGTCTGTAGATCATTCACATAACTGCTCAAATCTAGACTACAATGTGATTCTATTACCCAAAACTTCTTTGGGGAAGCCACATCTTTTGACTTGATACCATCTCATTTATAGTTTAAGTCTTGTTCTGTGCTACTCAGACAAATATTACATTACCTCTTTACATAAACTAATCTGATGGGAACTGGGCTGAACTTACCTTTTAATGACACTCAGTTACTGTCCTGTTGACGAACACTTTCTCAAACATCAGAAGTGTCTAATATCACAGACTACTTCAACACCCAGCTAACTGACATCAAGCACAAATAAATTTTAGGACAGGTTGTACAGTAGCTCTCCAATGAATGATTACTAATAGACCAGGGGGGCAGCTGGGCCTCAGGGGGACCACATCTTGACTATCTCATGAATCTATTGTGGGGGTGCACAGAGGCACAGTTAGGAATACACTCACTGTCCATTACTTATCAATCAATCAATTTTTTTTTATATAGCGCCAAATCACAACAAACAGTTGCCCCAAGGCGCTTTATATTGTAAGGCAAGGCCATACAATAATTATGTAAAACCCCAACAGTCAAAACGACCCCCTGTGAGCAAGCACTTGGCTACAGTGGGAAGGAAAAACTCCCTTTTAACAGGAAGAAACCTCCAGCAGAACCAGGCTCAGGGAGGGGCAGTCTTCTGCTGGGACTGGTTGGGGCTGAGGGAGAGAACCAGGAAAAAGACATGCTGTGGAGGGGAGCAGAGATCGATCACTAATGATTAAATGCAGAGTGGTGAATACAGAGCAAAAAGAGAAAGAAACAGTGCATCATGGGAACTCCCCAGCAGTCTACGTCTATAGCAGCATAACTAAGGGATGGTTCAGGGTCACCTGATCCAGCCCTAACTATAAGCTTTAGCAAAAAGGAAAGTTTTAAGCCTAATCTTAAAAGTAGAGAGGGTGTCTGTCTCCCTGATCTGAATCTGTAATGCCATCCAGAGTAAGGATCTGGTTAGACACCATGTTTCTAAGATTTGTGGGGCCAAGTACAATAACTTCAGTTTTATCTGAGTTTAAAAGCAGGAAATTAGAGGTCATCCATGTCTTTATGTCTGTAAGACAATCCTGCAGTTTAGCTAATTGGTGTGTGTCCTCTGGCTTCATGGATAGATAAAGCTGGGTATCATCTGCGTAACAATGAAAATTTAAGCAATACCGTCTAATAATACTGCCTAAGGGAAGCATGTATAAAGTGAATAAAATTGGTCCTAGCACAGAACCTTGTGGAACTCCATAATTAACTTTAGTCTGTGAAGAAGATTCCCCATTTACATGAACAAATTGTAATCTATTAGACAAATATGATTCAAACCACCGCAGCGCAGTGCCTTTAATACCTATGGCATGCTCTAATCTCTAATAAAATTTTATGGTCAACAGTATCAAAAGCAGCACTGAGGTCTAACAGAACAAGCACAGAGATGAGTCCACTGTCCGAGGCCATAAGAAGATCATTTGTAACCTTCACTAATGCTGTTTCTGTACTATGATGAATTCTAAAACCTGACAAACTCTTCAAATAGACCATTCCTCTGCAGATGATCAGTTAGCTGTTTTACAACTACCCTTTCAAGAATTTTTGAGAGAAAAGGAACAAATTATGGACACAAATTAGATACACATTTTTGCAGTTGTGCACTGTGGTCCAAACAATGTAATAATAATAATAATAACAGTCAGTAAAGTGATAGTGGCTTTAATGTTGATCCAGCCCCGGGTGAACGGCTGCAGTGTTTGGACTCACCCATAATGGCGACCTGGTACAGCGACTTGTACTTTTGCCGTGGCTGTGTACCCGGCACAAAGTCCCCCAGTCCAATGGTACACAGCGAGATGAAACAGAAGTAGATCCCGTCGAAGAATGACCACGGCAATTCCACCTTACTGAATACTGCAGCCGGTACAACGAAGAAGAACAACACGACCAAAACCAGGAGCAAGAAAAAGTGGAGAGCAGTGGCTCGCCGAGACTCCATCCCCAAACGCTCCAGGACTCTGACCGGAGCAACAACCAGAGGGCTCATGAGCCGCTGGACACAGGCAGTCAGCACCAGCATGGTGAAGGGGACGCCTATCAAGGCGTAGACGATGGCAAAAGCTTTACCTGTTTCGGACAGAGGAGTTGCGTACCCATAACCTGCAGAAAGAGGAGGACAGGAAAGTTGGAAGAGCACACACACCACAGACAGGGCAAATAAAGTAGCACATTCACACATTCTTGTGTAGACCACCTACAATGTGGTAGGTGGTCTACACAAGACCACCTACAAGACTTAAAGTCCAATTTGACATTCTAAGATTTATTAATTCCTCAGAATAAAATGCAAGACCTCTGAGAAACCCCAACAGCTAGTACACAACCAGAGTAACAACGACAGCATGAACTGGACAAAGTATTACTGACGACCCCAATTTAGCATATTCCAGCCCAGGTATGAGTGCATGTGGTTGTTTACTTGGGGGGGGGGGGGGGTCAAATCCAGTCTAGCTTCTGATCAAAGCTTGAAATTGTACCTGAAGTAATTAATATGAAAACAGATTTGTTATTTCACTGGATGTTTGATTTTGTGCATGTGACAACTCCCTGAATGTCATTTGCATTGCAGAGTGTGACTGAACACATGGAAATGAAAGCTATATGAAGAGAGTTAAATTATAATCCATTATCATCACTTACTGAGGCATTGCTGGGCCAGTAGCATAGATTTACATTTACACTACCTGTCCATACCCGCCCGCTGTGCATAAAGTGATGACGTCATACCATGCGCAACCCATAATGTTTTCTGATTGGGTCAGCAGACTGTATCACGAACATTTCCATCAGTGTTTTGGGCAATTCCAGCAAAAAGGTAACATGGCAGGTGAAATTTCAAAATGTAAATATCAGATCAAATACCACTTTGTTATGTCCTTTGGGTACCCAAGTATGAGAAACACGAGGATTTCTACCAGTTCAGCCGACCTTAAGTTTTTGGCTGCACATCTCATTTTTGCCCCAACAAAACAGCAAGTTTCAAGCCCAAAATAGTTTTTCTTCCTCCTTGTATTACACAAGTCCTGAGCTTAATACAGAATTTATAACTATTTTCTGTTAGTATTCTTATTGGAGTATTGAGAACAAGAAATTAATTTCAAAAGTAAGCCTTGTGTTTTTTAGCCTGGGCGACGGAAATGAGGTAGTCCTTCTAGGTAACGTGAGTAACAAAAAATGAACTTCTCTAGTTTGACAATGCTGGTAGATATGACAGCCAGATTCCTGCATTCATCTCTTCCACCCTGAATTACTATATTCATGAAACAAAATCAGAAAAATCCCTCATAGCCTTTGGGCAGAAGTGTTTCAAAATCTGTAACGTGAGTAACGTGTAGTGTAACGTGAGTAACACTCACTTCATCACTGAACCAGTAAGTTACTAAGTCAGCCAACTAGTTATTGTTTAACATACAGGTGGCAGCCAAATAGCTATTGTTTTAACTTTGAGACATAGGTGGCAGGTTGTTTTCCCACAATGCAATAGGTGATACATGTCATTTCCTGTATGGTGGGAGAAATTGAATCTGTGTCATGTCATAAATTTCAATCCAGCAACAAACAAACATAGTAGATAAGCTTGAATCTTCGACTGGACTGGGTTTTTTGATGCAAGGATGTTGCGCTTCTAATCGCAGAAGCTTCCTCAGCTAAAATTCTTGCTCTGGTAGTCTGACTTCTGTCTTGACCCTTGTAGAGAAGAACAAACAGAAGCCACAAAAGCTGGAGTTTTAAACCTAACCAGACCCCTCCTACTGAGAGGCAGACTGCTATTGGCTAGTGACCAGTGGTGGGCACAGATAACCAAAAAATTAACTTCGATAACAGATAATCAGATACCTGAAAAGTTATCTTCGATAAAGATAAAACAATAAACCACCCAAAAATGTATCGGAAGTTACAGATAACCAATAACATAAATTCTAATATTATCTCTGGCACATTTACAACTACTAGCAAAACAAATTTAATAGCTTCTAATAATATTAAAAATAACAGACCCAAACAATAAGACCATACTTTTTTCTTTCAACAGTTTGCCCCTGCTGGAAGCTCTACAGCGCTCCGAGCACAGACAGAGGCACCCTGAGATCCAAAACAATGAGACCACACTTTCTTTCAACATTTGGCCCCTGCTGGAAGCTCATGTTTATTACAACCTCCCAGCACAGAGGCACTCAGAGCAGGCGTAAAGCCAGCCTTGTGTCAATTATAAAGGTCCGGTCATGCGGAGGTCTTGAAAAATAAAGTCATATTGACTTATGGTTTTGATTTATAAATAACATTAATACCGATAAAATAACTCCATTAATGTCAATTCTGTCATTTGTACAAAGTTAAAATATAACATATCTTTTAATGTTGAATAATGCACTAATTCTGGGGTTTTGTAACAAAGAGGTCGCAAAGGATTCTGGGTAAAGGTGCCTGCTAAACACCGATTGGTTCAGTCATTCATTATGTAAACCAACACGTTAATGTGATGTCTGTTGGTGTTTGTGCTTTTGTAAAATATTCCATTTTTTTATTTGTAAAAACAAGCATTTTTACGGAGCTCTGGAAGAGTCATCGCAAATTTTTTGCATGTTTTTTTTGCATTTTTTGCATTCTCTCTTTACAACATTCATCTGATGTTGTAAAACATACTTTACACTGTGAGATGATTTTTCATGCAGGAATTTTTTGGACCAAGTTTCAGGTTAATCGTGCGTCCTGCATCGTGTAGTGTTCATGGAGTATCAAGCTGCAGTCAACATCTGGTGACCACCTCCTGATCGCTGATCGTATGGTTGAATGAGAATCAAACCTGTGATATATTGTGGTCGGCCGTTGTGAGGTTATCCTGCTGCTGAAAGCAGCAAGCAGCATCCAACCGTTCGCACTGTACAAAGCAAATATTTGATTTGACAATCATCTTTCTTTCTTTAATATTTATTTCATTCATTTAAAAGAAAAGAGAAATAAAGCATCACAATCACCAGAATGAAAAGGAGCAGAGAGAAGAACAAGTCTTATATCTGACATAACCGGGGTCAAAATAAATAGAACACTGCCATCTACTGGTCCCCAGACACTGCCATGAACACTACTGGCCAGTAAATGCTAGATGGCAGTAGAGGCTTTCAAAACAAATTCTAGATAATCCCCGTCTGTTCACATTTACAATGCGTGGAATTTAACAAACGCAATAAAAAAAACAAAAAAAAAAAAAACACGTCTATAAACGCAGAGAATATATACAAGAGAGTTTTAGGCACTAGAGTTTAATGCTGTTGTCCTTGGAGCCTGAACAGAGTGTCTGAAATTCATTTGTCCTGTCGTGACGTACTGAGATTACATCATCCTACCCATAATGCACTGCACTGCGGGGCAGAGCATCTGCTCACAAAACCTTAAAAATTAACATTACTTGAAACTAAAACATATCTGATATTTTTACTTTATACAACTTCAGGCATGACAGTAATTTTAAATAACTTGTCCAAAATTAGTTTGGTTAAAATTTGAACCATAAGTTAAAGATGTATGCCTCTGGATGACTTGGGTCATATTGCCAGCATATCAGTATGGTGTTAAAGGAAATGGGGTTTTTTTCTCTTTTTGGGGCTGTTTTTCCTTTGTCTGCAGAGGATTGAGATGCTTTTATACAAGCAGTTCTGTTTGCAAAGGTTATAACTGTGCATCTGGTACAAAACTTAAAAGGTGGGTGCTGAACTAATTTTAAAAATGCTTGTCGCTGTTCAGCTTTGTTTATTTTGTTTATCGGTTTAAAAGTTATCGGACAAAAATTCATCGGAAGATAATTAGTCTGATAATGAAAACATTATCTTCCGATAATTATGTTATAGATAGGATTATCAGAACTGTGCCCACCACTGCTAGTGAATAAACAATTGCTTTAATTAGCACCTATTGTGCTCTAGTTAGTACCCTCCTAATGACAGGGCAGCTGTCCCTCCTAACGATGGGACTGACACCTCTCCTGACGACTCATCTGACGGCTCTCCAGATGACATGAATGACTCATTACCATGAACAAAAGACTGAAACTGCTTTGACCTGAGTACCCCATTGTAAACAGGGGACAAAGCGTGTCTCAGACCCCCCCCCCCCCCGGTTAAGGCTGGGTTTCAACTGTTTCACATACAATGCCTCCTTCACCCCTCTCTCAAACCATTTCTTCTCTCTGGCTAAGATTTTAACTTCCTTGTCCTCAAACGCGTGGTTAGTGTCTTTAAGGTGGAGATGAACTGCAGATTGAGGTCCACTGGTGCACTCTCTGCGGTGCTGGTATAGCCTTTTGTGTAACAGCTGCTTAGTCTCACCTATGTAGTGTTCGTTACAGTTTTCATGACATCTGATACACTACATTGCTCTGTTTGTAACTAGGGATCCTGTCCATAGGGTGAACTAATTTCTGTCTCAAGGTGTTAACAGGTTTAAAGTAAACTGGGATTTTGTGGTGTGTGAAGATCCTCTGTAGTTTTTCCCCTACTCCTGCTAAATAAGGGAGTAGGGGAAAATCCCAAAATCCCTTTTCAATTGATGAAGACGTTGTGAAAGAGATACGAAGGAGTATCAGGAACTCAGAAAGATACGCCACTGAACTTTCTTGTACAGGACTATTGACGTATTTCCATGGTTGATGGACTAGATTGATCAATGACTGTGGGGTGGTGTTGGGGGGAGGGCTAGTCAAAAGTTTTCAGAGTTACTAATTGCTTACTTGGCAGTCTTCACTTCAAAAACTTAAGGTTTTAATGCACTGCAGTGTTCTTGGTGAACATGTAATGCAACGCGAGTAACACGATTTTTATTCTTTTAATGTCTAAAGACAAATGTTAGTCTGTTTCAATTTGTTTGTTCTTTTGAAGAGGTTATTAATAAAGTTTTAAACTGTAACAGATCATTTTGCTCTGTCCTCTGTAGTTTAACAAGAAGGTGAAAGCAAACTTAAGTTAAAAAAAGCCATGTGATTTTTGCATAACGTGAGTAACGGTGACAAAATGTGCCCAGCAAGGATAATGAAGAAAGCTCTTTCTCATGTTGTGCTATGTGGATGTAAAGACTGGTGTTTAGTTTTCACCATGAAAAAAAAAAATACAAATGTTCAGCCCAATCAAGAGAGAGAGACACCTTTATTCAAGCATCTGTTTTAAATGTAACGCGAGTAACACTGGAATTGCCCTTGTCAATTATGAAAACCTATTCCAACAAATAATGCAGAAACATACTAGCTGTTTGAAACTGTCATTATGTAATCCAGGGGTGGCCAAGTTCGGTCCTCGAGAGCCACATTCCTGACGCTCTTAGTTGTCTCCCTGCTCCAACACACCTGAATCCAATGAAAGGCTCATTAAAATCTGCTAACGAGTCTTTCATTGGATTCAGGTGTGTTGGAGCAGGGAGACAACTAAGTGTCAGGAATGTGGCTCTAAAGGACCAAACTTGGCCACCCCTGATGTAGTCTGTCCAGCAGAGGGAGGTTTTCAATGCTGCCAATCATTGCTGGGAGCACATCACACCTTTTACAGAGTTACATTAGCTACGATGGAGGTTGCCATCCCGCCAGCTAGGTGGAGCCAAAATAGATGAGAAGTCACCTATATGCAAAGGCAGTGTATGTTTGTTACATTTATTTAAAATGGTGTAAACAAACACCATTTTAAATAAATGTAACAATCAAGCCTATATTACATCTTTGCCATAAGGGTTTGAGGAACAATTTTAGAAATCTACCATTTTTGTGCATCAGAGTTTTTACTCCATTAGTTGTAACATTTTCAATGTGGGGTTTTTACTTTTTGTTTTGCAAGTCTGCTTTTACACTCCTGTCCAGTTGGTGGCAGTAATGCATTAAGGGGTTAAAAAAAAGTGTCAACTTGCACTGACTACTTCTGCAGCAATACCAAGATACTGAAGCTATGCAAGATCAGTCACTCTGGTCAAACAGTGACTTACACACTGGATGAAAAATGCCATACTGGAAAGCAAACTGCTTAGTCGGTGTAAGCAGCCTTTTTTCTGGTTCCCTCAACACAAGGAATATAAATTTTAAAAAGTGCAGAGCCACCTTGGATCTGCTGTGGAGACCCCATGTGAAACAAGGGAACAGGCTGTTACAAAGTTACTGCTGAATAAATTAGAGAACACACCCCTGAAGCGCTGCTGGATGTCACTACATCACAGAGGCTGGTCCAGCATGTAGATGTGTGCTGCACATGGATCGCAAACCAGAGGACAAAGGAATCATAACAGGATATTGAAGAGAGGACACCAGATCCTGCAGGGGCATCCTTCTGCATGTTTGAGTGCTGTATGTGTGTTATTTTATCTTCATCTTACTGGGTACAGTTGGGGGAATGTTCAGAGTCTATTCACATGGACAATAAGAGCTGAACACTATGCAAATGACATCCTTTCAGCTGCAAGTGGTCAATTCAGTGAGATAAACTGCAAAACTGTCACTCCTTCACATGTTTGGCCACTAATAGCACCCAGTGACAGTACTGCAAGAACAGTTCCATGCCTTGAAGAAAACTTTCAATGCTGAGGAGTTGTTTGAGTGAGGAAACATGTCAACCTTCATACCAGGCCAAACCCTGCTCAAATGCAGCACAGTCTGTAAACTGGGCAAATCTTCTGCTCACTGCAGATCTGAGTAGGTTGTAGCACCAGGAAGTGGTGGGCAGAGGCCAGACAGGGACCCATCTTGCTTTCCAGAGTCCGCAAGAAGAAGAGAAAGGATCTCATTGTTTCTGAACTCAAGGATGGCAGAAGAACACAGGGTCAAGGCAGTGGCAACAGGGTCGTTTGACAGCACAGGAGGGGGTTGGGAGTTGGGCAGAAACGTGGAAACTGCCACAGAACCAACTCAGTTTCCTCATCAGGGCAACCAACGATATCCTACCCTGTCCCAAACCCTCCAACGGTGGCTGTGGATAGAACAGACCTGTGACCTCTGCAGAACCATTAATGGCTCCCCACATCATATTCTGGCAGGATACAGGACCTCACTAAACCAGGGACTGTTCAGATGGCAACATGATCAAGTGCTCCAGAAACTGGCAGAGGTGGTGAAGAAAGGCAAGCAGTGAGCCAGGGGGTTGACAGTTTATCGTTTGCTTAGTTTTTGTAATGTTAGCATTTAGTTTGACTTTGTTCAACCAGCTGAATGTTTTCACACAGTTTTTGTGTAGAGATGCAGCTCCTCTGCGGTGGACCTGGTGTGTGCGGTGTGGGGCTTCTGCTGCTGCATGATGTGGCAAGTGCTGCCGCAGCGCTGGCCGTCCAGGAAGAATTTCTCAGCTTCCTCCGCCAGGGCACACCAGTCTGTGACTGGGGTGTTCCAGCGCTGCGTGCACCAGAGGAAAGAGGTGCAGCATTCTGTGCATGAACTCTGAAGAGCCTGGTGGCCCTATCAGTTCAATGGTTTTGAGGAAGTGATCACTGCGTATTTGTTTGCAGTGGGGGGGGGGGGGGGGGGGGGGGGGCGCGCTTTGCAGGAGCACGATGCGCCTCATTTGTTTCTGTGTAGCTGCCGACGGCCGATATGAACGTTGATTGTTGTGCATTTGTTTACAGCTGGGGGGCAATCAGCCTAGTTTGTTTCTGTGGAGCCATTTCGTGTCCTCTGCTGTGATCTCAGAGAACTGCACCTCTGTTTGTACAAACCAGGGAGCAGTTTACAAAAGTGTGACTGAGCCATCAAGTATGGAAAAAGTTCCAGCAGCGGACATTCGAGTGTGAACAGCTTTGATCCACAGACATGAAAACCCAGTGTTCGAGTTGTTTGAGTTAGGGATGGGACTGATCTGAGCCCAGATTGGTATTGGGTTCTGATATGAACCTACGAGGTCTGTCAAAGTAACGGCCCTTTTTATTTTTTTTCAAAAACTATATGGATTTCATTCATATGTTTTTACGTCAGACATGCTTGAACCCTCGTGCGCATGCGCAAGTTTTTCCACGCCTGTCCATTATGTCATTCGCCTGTGAGCACGCCTTGGGAAGGAGTGGTCCCGCCCCCTCGTCGGATTTTCATTGTCTGGAAATGGCGGAATGAGAAGGACTTTTTTTTCCCCATCAGAATTTTTTCAGAAGCTGTTAGAGACTGGCACCTGGAAACCATTCGAAAAATTTATCTGGATTTCGGTGAAAATTTTACTGGCTTCACAGAGAATAAGGACTGTTACTACAGCTTTAAGGACCCCTTTAAAGGACACTCGGTGCGCCGCGCGCCGAGCTGCGATGACGCGGCACAAGCCACTGGACCATTTCTAAACGGATGGCTCTGTGGATACGAGACCGTCGTGTGCTCTCTCTGGTTATCACAAGAGCTGGACATCAGCCATTTTCCAGCAGATTTCACTTTTAACAAGAGATTTTGTCATAGAAAGCTGCGCGCGGAGGCTTCGCGCATCACGACCGATTCGCTTTGGAAGCGAGACAATGGAACACCTCCATTTCGGCATGTCAGACGACACGTTTGGACATGTCCAGCTCTCCACAATTTCTGATACTTACTGGACTGGTAAGCATTGAAAGCCGAGAGACATGTCCAAACGTGTCGTCTGACATGCCGAAATGGAGGTGTTCCATTGTCTCGCTTCCAAAGCGAATCGGTCGTGATGCGCGAAGCCTCCGCGCGCAGCTTTCCATGACAAAATCTTGTTAAAAGTGAAATCTGCCGGAAAATGGCTGATGTCCAGCTCTTGTGATAACCAGAGAGAGCACACGACGGTCTCGTATCCGCAGAGCCATCCGTTTAGAAATGGTCCAGTGGCTTGTGCCGCGTCATCGCAGCTCGGAGCACGGTGCGCCGAGCGTCCTTAAAGCTGTAGTAACAGTCATTCTCTGTGAAGCCCGTAAAATTTTCACCGAAAGCCAGATAAATTTTTCGAATGGTTTCCAGGTGCCAGTTTCTAACAGCTTCTGGAAAAACAGTCCTTTTCATTCCGCCATTTCCAGACAATGAAAATCCGACGAGGGGGGCGGGACCACTCCTTCCCAAGGTGTGCTCACAGGCGAATGACATAACCGACAGGCGTGGAAAAACTCACGCATGCGCACAAGGGTTCAAGCATGTCTGATGTAAAAACATATGAATGAAATCCATATAGTTAAAAAATAAAAAAGGACCGTTACGGGGTCTGTCAAAGTATTTCACATATTGGAAAATACTGATCAATCAGCATCATTTTGTGATACTAGAGAAGAGCCACTGTGAATCCTCTGAACTCTGCGATCTGATGTTCCCAGCCCTGACAAGGAAGCAGTGTGTCCCACTTGTACATCTTCAAACCTGAGTGCCGTTTGCTTTACTGTTTTGAGAATGGCGTGTGCATTTTTACGACGCAAAAAACACAAAAAGGCAGAGTGTGGCAAGGTCTACGCTAGGGTGGCCCTTATTTTTGAAGCATTGAAAACTCTTGCTCTGACCCTCTCAAATGTTTCCAAATAATAAAAGAAAAATTCTGGTAAAATATGAGGGCATTTTAACAGGTTGCTCAGTGTCCACCTAATTAGTGCTATAATGCTGCTATATAGACACAATAGTCACACTATACATACAATATTTGAAAAGTGCCATTTGTCTCTTCAGTGTTCATCTCTCATGTAGGGCATTGTAGGCCTGCTTTTTTGATGATATCTACTACATATATTGGGTCTTGACTCAAACACAGAGAATGAATACAAAGACATCTAAACGTCAAAGGACATACCTGCCATCACCTGAAGCAGATATTACGGGTGCAAAGTTGCCTTCTAAGAAGCAGGTTTTAGGATACTTTCTCTACTGCCATAGTGAAAACAAATGTCCAGTAAGAGAATCTGCAACTAATACTGTTGAGAAAGTAGAGACATTTTGGAAGAAAGCAAGAATTCCTGTTCGGCACAAACAAGACATGATTAAAAAAGTAGAAAATCTTTACCACACTTGGAAGGCTTTAAAGAAGAATGCATATAGAATGAATGAATGAATGAATGAATGAATGAAAACTGTTTATTTCGAACATTTGATACAACAACAATTACAAGATAGATCAGTAAAGACAACAACAAAAAAGCTCCTACTGTGTACCCAACATGTCCGAAAAGGGGTAGGGTGAAGCATCAGCTTATTTATCCCTACCCCTTCTTCCCCACAACCAGTAATACCCTTTGCCACATACACACATAAACTCCTACACACCTAAACCGATATCAATACATATATATATACATATATATACACACACATACATATACACATCAACATACACATATATACACATATACATATATACACGTATATATACACAAACATAAATATACACCTACACATACCTACTTACATACAAAATACTATACATTTACAAGCCGAAGCAAACAACAAAAACACCCTAACCCTCATTACCCTTCCTCCTCCCTATACCCAGAAAAAACCATATTTTTGTACCGCTGTTTGAACTGGTTCATGCTTGGACATTGCTTGAGCCCCACTCCCAATCTGTTCCACATCCTCACCCCACAGACAGAAATACAGAAACCTTTTAATGTTGTTCGTGCCCACTGATGCTTTAAATTAAATTTCCCCCTCAGACTGTAATCCCCTGATCTGTTAAAAAACATATTTTTAATATTTGCTGGAAGTAAATTGTTTATTGCTTTATACACAATTTGTACTGTTTGAAAATGAACCAAGTCTGTGAATTTTAATAATTTGGATTGTAAAAATAGTGGATTTGTATGATCTCTATAGCCAGTATTATGAATAATTCTTATAGCTCTTTTCTGCATTACTGATAGTGATTGTGTTGTACCTTTATAAGTATTACCCCATACCTCTGCACAGTACTGTAAATATGGTAAAACCAGTGAGCAGTAAAGAATGCGGAGTGAGTTGTGGTCCAGAATATGTTTCGCTTTGTTTAGAACTGAAATGCTTCTTGACAGTTTACTTTGTATATGTTTTATATGAGTCTTCCAGTTTATCTTATCATCTATTATCACCCCCAGAAACTTATTTTCATGTACCCTTTCAATATCTACCCCCTCGACTTGTAACTGAACCTGTATGTCTGTATTACAATAGCCAAATAACATGTATTTTGTTTTACTTAAGTTTAATGATAATTTATTTCTGTCAAACCATATTTTCAATTTTCCCATTTCTATACTGATCCTCCTCAATAACTCCTGCAAATCCCCCCCTGAACAAAAAATGCTTGTGTCATCTGCAAATAATACTAATTTTAATATTTTGGAAACATTGACAATATCATTTATATAAATTAGAAACAGTTTTGGACCCAATACTGACCCCTGTGGGACGCCACAAGCATTGTCCAAGCATGATGATGTATATTCCCCCAACTTCACAAACTGTTTTCTGTTACTTAAGTAGCTTCTCACCCAGTGCAACACCAACCCCCTAATCCCATACTGTTCAAGTTTACTGATTAATATGTCATGATTGATTGTATCAAAAGCCTTTTTAAGGTCTATAAATATTCCAACTGAATGTAATTTGTGGTCTATGGCGTTTGTAATCTCCTCAACTGATTCTATTAATGCAAGTGATGTTGAACTATGTGCTCTGAATCCATATTGACTATCAGTAAGTAATTTATGTTTATTTATGAATTTGTCTAATCTATTATTGAATAACTTTTCTAATAATTTGGAAAATTGTGGAAGCAAAGAAACAGGTCTATAATTTGTGAAGTGGTGTCTATCCCCAGTCTTATACAGCGGCACAACCTTAGCTATTTTCATTTGATTGGGAAATTTACCGGTTTGAAATGATAAGTTACAGATGTATGTTAATGGTTCTACAATCCATTCAATGACCTGTTTTACCACCACCATATCAATTTCATTTAAATCGGTAGATGTTTTATATTTACAATTATTCACAATGTCTATAATTTCATTTCCATCCACTGCTGTGAGGAACATTGAACAGGGATTTCTTTCTATGAGATTATTATCCCAATCCTCAGGTTGGGAATCGGGAATTTTTTCTGCCAAGCTTGGTCCAATATTTACAAAAAAATTATTAAAACCGTTGACTACCTCATCCTTATTTTCCTTCTTGACATTATTATCAATGAAATACTGAGGGTAACTCTGTTTTTTATTACCATTTTTGATAATGCTATTTAATATATCCCATATTCCTTTAATATTGTTTTTGTTATTATATAATATGTTACTATAATATTCCTTCCTACATACCCGTATAATATTAGTTAATCTATTTTTGTATTTCTTATATCTATTTTCTGCCTCTTTAGTCTTTAGTTTTATGAATTCTCTATACAGTGTATTTTTCTTATTACATGCATTTCGTAACCCTTTCGTCATCCATGGTCGAGCTTGGATTTTTTGTTTTCTGTAGTCTTGTTTAATTGGACAATTTTTATCATATAATGATGTAAATATTTGTAAAAAAGTTTCATATGCACTATCAACATCACTTTCACTGTATACCTTTTCCCAGTTTTGCTCCTGTAAATCCTTCTTTAGTGTGTTCATGTTTTCCTCTGTCCGCACTCGCCTGTATTTTATTTTCTCCTCTGGCTGATTCCGCCGATGGTTTCTATTATAAACGATGAAAACTGGTAGATGATCACTAATGTCATTGATTAATAATCCACTCACAGTGTTATTCTCAATATCATTGCTGAATATATTATCAATTAAGGTAGCACTATGGGATGTAATTCTGCTTGGCCTGGTGATTTTTGGATATAAACTCATACTGTACATTATACTGATAAATTCATCTGTTATTTTATGCTTATTTGGATTGAGCAGATCAATATTTAAGTCACCACAAATGAACACAGTTTTTTGATTAGTTTTTGAGAACATTTTTCCCATACAGTCAGTGAATGTTTCAATACTAGATCCTGGTGCTCTATATATACAGCTGACTAATACATTTTTGCTTTTTTCTTCACATATTTCAATAGTTATACATTCTAATAAGTTATCAATCACAGTTGTCATATTGTCTACTATTTTATAATCCATGTTCTTATCCACATACACAGCCACTCCTCCTCCACTCTTATTTTTTCTGTTTACACAATTAAATTCATATCCATCCAGTTCAAAATCCATTCCTTTATCTTCATTGATCCATGTTTCTGATATAGCAATTATGTTAAATATTTTTTTAAACTGACTTAAATATTCTTTAATGTTGTTAAAGTTTGCATATAGACTTCTGCTGTTGAAATGGATTATTGATAATTTGTTATCCGTTTTAATGATCCGATTAAACTGTTCATCTGTATAATAGCAACAACTGTCATTGATATTTGCGAAGAAATTATTGTCCGGGTCTATATCGTGCTCCAAGTCCAGTACATTGTGGTCTGTAGAAGCTGAAAATGAGATAGCATTCACTGAAGATTTTTTTGATGAACATCCCTGAAGATAAAGACTTTTTGATTGCCCAAAGAGAAAAGGGACGTAGAGGTTGCATGACTTCACTGGACAAGGTGTTGGAGAAAAAAAAGAATATGCAAAGAGAGAAACTGGATAGAGAGAAGAGGAAGTCTAAAGCAGCTGAAAATTTAAAAAGAATGACTGAAACAGTGAGCCTGGATATAGCACCACATCTCAGTCTGGCACAGAATCAGAAACTGAGCAGACAGAACCAGTGAACCAAAAGCTAAAAGGGGTCATAAGCAGTTCGTCTCTTCTGAACTTGCAGTGTGTCTTGACCGAACAGGTTTGTCGGACAGGAAAGCTATGATGGTTGTGACTGAAACTGCAAAAAGCCTGGGGTGCAACCTTGAAGACTATGCTTTAAATCGTAGCACAATATAGAGAAAACAAATCCGCAAGGATGAAGCAGCCCGTATCCAGGACAGCTTTGACCCAGATGTTCCACTAGTTGTTCTCTGGGATGGCAAACTTCTAGAAGACCTCACAGGAGCTGAAAAGGTAGATCGATTGCCAGGCTTGGTGACAGTAATTGGTGTCTCAGTTGCTGGCTGTTCCAAAACTTGCGAACAGTAGTGGAAAGGCTCAAGCTGAAGCTGTTATCGATACACTAAAATCCTGGAACATAGAGCAGCAAGTTTGTGGCATGTGTTTTGACAAGTTCTAACACAGGGCGGAGAAATGGGGCCTGTGTTCTGGTAGAGCATCTCCAGGCAGACAGCTACTGCATCTTGCATGTCGCCATCATATAATGGAGTTGATAGCAGCTGCAGCATTCACTACATGCTTTTGGCCAAGTTCTGCTCTAGAAGTTGCAATATTTAAGCAATTCAAAGCACACTGGAGTGACATTGACAAAACTTCCTATCAAGATGCAACCACTGATCCTTACACTGCAGAATGTGTTAAAGAATTCAAAAAGGACAGAGACATTCATTAAAGAACAACAGCAACTGTTTCATGCGAGGGATGACTACAAGGAGCTATTACAGTTGGTGTTAGTCTACATCGGAGCAACTGCCACACGGTCACAGATTTCTTGCACCTGGTGCAGTTCATCATGCAAGATGGATGGCCAAGGTCCTGTACACCTTCAAAATCTGGTTGTTTCGAGCACAGTTTCAGCTTACAAAACAAGAAGAAAAAGCTCTTCGTGACCTCTGTCTCTTCTTCTCAAAGCTGTATATAAGGGCATGTTTCACCTGCCCTGATGCTGTTAGTGCACCGAGACATGACCTCTCCTTTCTCCAAGCACTGCTAAACTATGGAGATAAACAAACCCATTTCTGACTCCACATCCAAGAAGCTGTCAAAGCATCTCTGGTATGTCAGAGCATCTAGTTGGGTTAGCACTATTTGACATGGAGGTACCAAATGACACAAAGGCCCTAATAGTTGCTGCCATGAATGAAGTTCAGAGTGACAACACTAATAATCATCAAGCAGTTGTTGATCTCCACTGTTCCTAACATGTGCCTTCAAGACTTCACAACCAAAAGCACAGTCAAACTTCTAGAAGCCTTGAACATTTCAAAAAGTTCCTTAGTAGTCCACCATCTACATGGCAAGAAAGGGACGACTTCCAGGATGGCACCAGAAAAGCTTCTGCTCTTTCGGTTGTGAATGATCATGCAGAAAGAGCAGTAGCCTTGGTGCAAGATTTCAACAAAAAAAAGAACGAAGAGCAGCTGCAGTATCTGCTTCAAGTGGTAGCTGATCGGAAGCAATATCCAAATGCTTTGAAGACTTGAACTTTGCTATAAGTGCACATTACATGGTCTATTAGAAAAGTAACCGACCTTTATTTTTTCAAAAACTATATGGATTTGAATCACGTGCGATTACGTCAGACAAGCTTGAACCCTCGTGGGCATGCGTGAGTTTTTTCACGCAGGTCGATTGTGTCATTCGCCTATGGGCAGGCTTTGAGTGAGGAGTGGTCCACCCCTCCCGTCTATTTTTTCATTGTTTAGGAATGGCTCAGACTGCCACTTTGCTTGATCAAAATTTTTTCAGAAACTGTAAGGCACATCCAAGTGGACACCATTCGAGAAATTCAGCTGGTTTTCGGTGAAAATTTTAAGGGCTGATGAGAGATTATGGAGCGTTACTGTCGCTTTAAGGACAACCCACGGAGCCGAAGGGCGCGCCGCACTCCGAGCCGCCGTCGTCAGCCTGTTTGAGCTGAAAACTTCCTAAACAATGAAAAAAAAAAAAAAAATAGACGGGAGGGGTGGACCACTCCTCACTCAAAGCTTGCCCACAGGCGAATGACGCAACTGACAGGCGTGAAAAAAAAAAAAAAAAAAAAAAAAAAAAAAAAACCTCTTGCAAGCCCACGAGGGTTCAAGCTTGTATGATGTAATCGCACGTGATTCAAATCCATATAGTTTTTGAAAAAAATATGGTCGGATACTTTTCTAATAGACCTTGTATATATGAACAAAGTACATACATTTGACAAGTTTACCATTACTTGATGTATTAACAAACTAAATGTGATTTCTTACTTAGTAAATTAAAATAAAATATGATTCATAATTCTTGTGTCTATTGATTTTGAGCAACCTGTACAATTTGTTCAAATTAAAATATTTTTGTGGAATTATTTTCTAGGTAAATGGAAACTTTCTAGAGCAGGGGTATTCAACTCCAGTCCTCGAGGGCCGGTGTCCTGCAACTTTTAGATGTGTCCCTGGTCCAACACACCTGAATCAAATGGCTGAATTACCTGCTCAGTATGCAGTCAGGTTCTCCAGAGTGCTGCTAATGGCCTTATTAGTTGACTCAGGTGTGTTGAAGCACAGACGCATCTAAAAGTTGCAGGACACCGGCCCTCGAGGACAGGAGTTGAATACCCCTGTTCTAGAGGGTCAGTAACAATTCAAACTTTTAATTTTTCGTTATATAGTACGGGCCATCCTAGTCTACACAAGACAGAATGCATACATTAAAAGCAAATACACAGTTGCAAGCAAATCTACAAACAATGACTCGTGAAAAACCCTGAGTACGTGCACATTTTGGGTGTACAGACAGCAGTTAGAGCTTTGGTATTTGAGAAATATTTGACGTGTTTGCAGTGTGTATAATTTTGGTGGAGTATTTAGTGTGTGGTGTTTTATGAATGTTGAGCAAGCACTTCAGTTTTGTTTCCCTTTAACTCATTGAGTGCCAGCCATTTTCAAAGTTCAGAACATCCCAGTGCCAGGATTCTTCAGCATTTGACTTTTTTCAAGACCCATAGAAAATTGAGTTTTATGTCCATGTCAACAACAAACATACCACAAGAAAAGAAAAAAGAAAAGAAATTGGCTCGATGATGCGTCTTTGGCGCGGGGCGTTACTATCGGAAAAGACGCGTTTTAGAGTCAATGGCATCAAATGAGTTAATTAAAATTGTAGCAAGCCGGAGCACGCAGCAGGTCGTCAGAGTCTGAACTAGACAGTAAGGATTCTGATAAAGAAGGATGATCCCCCTTTCGTTCTGGGCAAGGAACCAAAGCAGGTGGATCCACTGACGTGCGCACAGATCTCCACAGTGGGTCGGATCACACACACTTCTATTTGTAGTTTCTCCAGGACTCGGGACTACAGAGCTCTGTCCCAGCACCAAGTCCTGAAACGCAGAGATGCAGACATGCACTGCTCCAGCAGTGGCTCCAGGCATGTTTCTTTTAAAGCGTTGAGATCAACGTTTGCTTCAGTTTCATTTTGTTCCTCTTTTCATCTCTTTTGGGCTCTTGATTCGCAGGCTATGCGGTGATGAAGCTTGTTCATCCACTTTTTCCTCAGTGATTTGTGACTTCCCCCCCTTCGTTCAGAAATCGTATGTTGTGTGACTGGGCCATGAGTACATACAACTGTCAGGGCTGTGAAATAAAAATTGTAAAATCCGAGGAAAATTCACAGGGGTCTGGGGGGCACAGCTCCCCAGGAGCTGGGGTCTAGGGCCTTGTGGGGCCCCAGAAACCAAATTAAATTTTCATCTACTGATACATTTTCAACATCTCCTGGAAGAACAAATCTCAAAATTAGTACATATTTAAATAATCCATTGACCCATCAATGATCATGTTGAAATAACAATACGATGTTGAAGTGGGACCTGGTATGATTTTCCTTTTAATTGTAAACCAAATTATGCATTAACTCAGAACAATTAAACTACATGAAATTCTTGAAGACTGAAAAGACTGTTAAACCATGTCAAAAACCACAGCTAAAGGTTGTAGAATATTTTAAAAATCATGGTAAAATAACAACATACCTTATAGTAAAAAAGCCACACATTCTTGTGTAAATTCCTGTAAATCCACAGTGTCTTTTTTCCCATGAAAAAAAGTCTACATTAATAAAGACTAATTTACATTGTTGTGTAAATTCATGTCGCCTAAATTCATTCAAAGCCACAATGTCTTTTTTCTCAATGAAAGAAAGTCTAGATTAATGAAAGAAAAAAAAAAAGGCACAAGCTTTTCTGAAATCCTGTTTGAACAGCACAATGTTTATTTTCCAGAGGAGAGAAAAAAAAAAAAAAAAAAAAAAAAAAAAAAAAATCTTACCAGTTCGCTTTTCCCGTTTATCTTTCAGATGTGTTCATGAAACCAGCAACAATTCCACGGATTCTTGTCCTTAGACTTTTTCAAACCGTCTCTCGCCATCTTCGCTCTGTCTGATGTCGCTCCGTGACAGACATGGTGCAAAATTCTTCTTTTAAAAACTTGAAAGTTCTAAAAGTGTGCGATGTCCACATGCTACGTTTAGCTAAGCTTCACACAGGAGCCACACAGCGTCACCGCAGCAACCAACCAGTCCCGCTTTACGACAACTGTCATAACAGCCAGGCTTTGAGTGGCATTTATTCTCCTCAAAACTCCATGGATCCAAGGAAACTGATATGTATCTGTAACACAGATCAGTGTCCACGGACTTATAAAACTTGCATGATGTCAAAAAACCCAGTAACGATCATGATTAAAGAGTACAACACCCCCCCTCCCCCGAAGAAATCCGGAGTTTTCACAGCCCTGAACTGTAAATGCGCTACAAATACATGAACAAAAAACTGAAAACATTTCCACTGTGGTCAATTTAAAAATCAGACAACAGAATAAAATTGACAATAATAAATATGATAAATCTAAGTTTAAAAATACATTAAGACCTTAAATTATGCAATTAGCAGAAAACAAAATGGTTGAGTTCTAAAGACTATTTAGACCATTCCAGCTCCTTATAGAAACTGTGCATAATTTATTACTACCCTTAAAATTTTAGCTACCCATTTTATAAACTCTACCCAATTGAGAGCCCGTGGATCCCCACAGGCAACATGCTAGTAAATTTATATATACATGAATATAAATAAACAAACTAGACCTGCCAGCAGTTATACACAGGGTCCAAGTTCTGTATGCAGAGCACCTCCTGAGCACCCCCCCCCCCCCACCACATGCATTAAGTGTTGTGCATCCAGATAACTAGGCTGTAATGCACTCTGTCAGTGTTCTACAAAATAATAATTCATAGAAATATTGTCTATAGTACACATAAGGGTCGGGTGATTGGGCAATGGTTTGAGTTGAATTTTTTTTTTTTTTTTTTTTTTTTTTTTTTTTTTTTTTTTTTAAATATGACAATATTACTAGGGGAGCTATCACCACCACTTTTGCACCCCCCTCCCAGGACCAAACCAACTTTAGGTTGTTAGATGACCCCAAAACACAATCAGGATGTTCCCTCAAGCCAGTTACCCAAGATGGCCACCAAAATAGGGTTTTTCAGTAAAACACCTTAAAACATATAAACTTAAATATCAGAGATTCAATGAGAAGACCATTGTAGGTCACAGCAAACTCATTTGTGCCTAAACTAAATTCATTCATGGGTTTAAGATTCAAAATGGCGTCCAAGATGGCCACCAATAGACCCTTATCATTGAATCTCTGAAACACTCCCGGTTTGTTTGGTAGGTGTTTATCCATTCATGCTTTAAAACGTCAAGCATTACTGCCCCCGAGGGAGTCTGCTGTCTCACCACAAAGACGGAGCAGAGACAGAGGAAACGGACAGCTACAAGTCTGACTTTTAAATTCAAGCTACCTGAAACGTTAATGACCCACACACACAGTTTATTAGGTGAACAGCTGCTAAGCAAGCATGCTTTGATCAACAGTTCTCATTCACATTAGGAGCCAATGTTTGCCAAGTATTTGGACACTGCAGACAACATATAGGTCCATATTTGGAGATTGGCCCATCTCACTGTTTATACGGGGGATGTTGTGGTTACTGTTGCTTGGCAACAAGCCAGTCAGAAGCAGACATGCATCTGACATACGATTAGCAGAGAAAACTACCAAAAAAAAACAAAACAAAAAAACCACACATACACACACCTTCCCCACTAACACAAGCCTCCTGCCCGATTGACAGGGCTGCCAAACTTTGACCATTTTGAAGCTCATGCAGTTCTTGCACTAGTCTGGAACAGCTATAAACATTTGTGCAATTCATCCAACAAAGTAAACAGTGTTCAGCTGGCTGTGTTGACTAACCTGTGGCAACAGTCACGCCTGTTAAAGCATGTGACAATAAAAGCTTTACACGGAAAACCGCCTCAGGAACAAATGTGTTTACATTGATCACCTGGTGTCCTGGTACAGACATAATCCGAAGTTAACACCCTCAAGACAGAGATTGTTGTTTACATCAGAAAGAACCCAGTCCTGGCCAACTCCGTCAACCAAGTGTGACTCCCCAGTCGCCACTGTGGATCACCATCACCCAGGACCTCAAGTGGGAGCTGAATGTCTGCTTTCTCATCAAGAGCAGAAAGGATGAACTTTCTGCAGCAGCTGAGGAAGTTCAACCTGCCATAAACAATGATGGTGAACCTGTACACCGCCACTGTTGAGTCCATCATCTGGTGCCCAAACAACATAAATCCCGATAAACAGTTTCAGCCTGACGTAACAAACTTCATTCAGAACAGCGCAAATCGTCTGGTCTCATGTTGCCAGTCTGAACTTTTGCATGAAATCCATTTTTTACAACATCAAGCTTCATTCAAAAGTAGCTTGAAATGGAATTTGAGCAGCATCTTTTGCAAAGAAGTCTGTCTTTCTTCTCAGATTACTGCCACACTACCAAAGTCTGGAGGACGGAGAGGACGCAGTTCAGCTGCAGGTTCTGAGTTGTGTTAAAGCAGGAAGACGGCCTGTTTTTGGACTACATTTAAAAAAAAAAAAAAAAAAAAAATTTGACACACACACACAAAAAAAAGACCATTATGAGACAGCGAGTTTGAACGTGTTACTAGTCCGTTTCATGAAGAAACAATCAGATCTGAGATGTATCACTGCTGTCAAGATCCATTACTGAATATAAGGAGCCTCAAGGACAAAAACCCGACTGAGCAGCTCCGAGGCCTCCTTTAAGAGACAGCTGACCAGACACCTACTACGTTATCTGAAGCTGGAGGTCACCAATGCACGTATCATACAAATGTTTAGATAATGCTGGGAGATGCATCTTAATGTGACAGAACAGTTTGTGGAATTAACTGGAGTCCGAGTAGCTCTCGAGTGTCGACAGCCGAGCAGATCCTGTTCCACCCTTTAAGAAATGTGAAAGATTTATTTCAAATTCCTTATTAACCTCTGTTTCTGTACAAGCTGTGGTTCTGTTGTATGCAGGATTTGTTTCGACCATGCGGGCAGACACAAAGCATTTGGGGGGCTGAACGTGTGAGGGGTCTGCCCCCCCATCCCACAGGAAAACATGACAGATCACGTGGAGGTTTCTGTCTGGTGTGACAATACTGAGAAGGACACCGACAGCCAATCTGTCATGGAAAATTTCGTTACTCATCTTCAACCACTTAGTCCAATTAAGGGTTGTGGGGGGCTGGAGTCTATCCCAGCAGTCAGAGCGTAAGGCGGGGTTCACCCTGGACAGGACACCAGTCTGTCACAGGGCCACATATAGACAAAAACACACCCACAGACAATTTTTAAAGTTTCCAATCCACTGAACCTGCGTGTCTTTGGATCGTGGAAAACTCTTCTATATAAATCTTTTTCACATATTTTGTAAACCTTAGAAAAAGAAGCACATTTAAATCGAAAAATGCTTTGAAACCAGATAACACCTCCGAAGTGATTGATAAGACATCTTACAGATGTTCACATGCACACCCAGCATATGCACGGCCCCAGCATATGCACGGCCCCAGATAAACATGTTCGTCATTAAAATGAGCTGCAATTTTGACAAGTTAAACAAAACATTTGAATTTGGGCAGAAACTGAGTCTTGTGAAATTTGAAAAGCTGTGCAACTTTGTTTTTTTTTTCCTGCCGACACTGGCTGGTGCCAAGTTGGTGCTTGAGGGAGTTTGGAATCTGGTCAACTTCTGAACCTTTGATGAACCAGTTTGAGTTTCCACAGTGGCGTGACATCAGCGTCTACAGCCTGGTGAGTCTCTGGTTTCCCGGCACCACTCACATCAAGCCTTCAGCAAACACTGGATGACTGTAGTCTCCAATTAACGTGCTGCTCCCAGGTTTATGAGAAAACAAAAAAACAAAAACATGCTCTTCACGATCCCTGTGGCTGTAACGAACATAAAATGTTTGATGTTACGCTTCACTGGCCTGTACCCACCATTTATCAAACTGCAGTGCATTATACATATACACACAAAAATATAAGCACTTTTGCTTTTTCCTCCCATTTTTCATGAGCTGAACTCAAAGATTTAAAACATTTTTATATACACAGAAGACCCATTTCTCTCAAATACTGTTCACATATCTGTCAAAACCAAGAGGATTCTTGGTTCAAATCCCAGCCTGACCAGAAAAATCACTAAGGGCCCTTGGGCCATGTCCTTAATCCCCTAGTTGCTCCCAGTGTGTAGTAAGCATCTTGTATAGCAGCACCCTGACATCAGGGTGAATGTGAGGCATTATTGTAAAGCGCTTTGAGCATCTGATGCAGATGGAAAAGCGCGATATAAAAGCAGTTAATTTACAATTTCACAGCATGATTACTGCACAGGTGTGCCAGACTGGCCACAATAAGAGGTCACGCTAAAATGTTCAGTTTTATCACACCACACAATGCAACAGATGTTGCAAGTTTTGAATGAATTTTGGAATTGGCATGCTGACTGCAGGAGTGTCCACCGGAGCTTTTAACCAAGAATTGAATGTTCATTTCACTACCAAAAGCCATCTCCAAAGGAGTTTCAGAGAATTTGGCAGTCAGTTGGGTTCACAATTGCAGAACCTGTGTAACCACACCCTCCCAGGACCTACACATCCAGCATGTTCACCTCCAAGATAGTTTGAGACCAGACACCCAGACAGCTGCAACAATCGATTTGCAGAACCAAAAAATTTCTGCACAAACCATCTCAGGGAAGCTCATCTGCATGCTAGTTGTCCTCATCGGGGTCTCGGCCTGACTGCAGTTCGTCGTCCTAACCAACCCGAGTGGGCAAATGCTCATATGATAGCGTCTGGCTGCAGATCAACTCTGCGATGCTGTAATTGCAGGCAAAGGCACATCAACCAAGTATTGTGCAAAGGCTGTGAATAATTATGTACATGTGATTTTAGTTTAATACGTTTGTTTAAAAAAAAAAAAAGTGTTTTCTGGTCATTTTATGGTACTGTGTGCCGAATTTTGGAGGGAAAAATCATTTTCATCCATTTAGGAATAAGGCTGTGCCATAAAATGTTGAAGAGGTGAGGTGAATATTTTCTAGATGCACTGTATCTGAGGTTTTTTTTCCCCCCACCATCAAAGATATGTAGATAACCCTAACCTGAAAGTGTGATTTTGTTGTTCTGTGCTGCAATTCCACAGCACTGAAGTCAAAACATGTGCACTTTAAACACAGACATGTATATGTTAAAAGATTAATACGAATATCAAACAATTAAAAACCTGAAGCTGTAATGAAGTGGCTCACAGCAAGAAGATTCTACAACCCCTGGCAAAAATTATGGAATCACCGGCCTCAGAGGATGTTCATTCAGTTGTTTAATTTTGTAGAAAAAAAGCAGATCACAGACATGACACAAAACTAAAGTCATTTCAAATGGCAACTTTCTGGCTTTAAGAAACACTAAGAAATCAAGAAAAAAAGATTGTGGCAGTCAGTAACGGTTACTTTTTTAGACCAAGCAGAGGAAAAAAATATGGAATCACTCAATTCTGAGGAATAAATTATGGAATCACCCTGTAAATTTTCATCCCCAAAACTAACACCTGCATCAAATCAGATCTGCTCATTAGTCTGCATCTAAAGGAGTGATCACACCTTGGAGAGCTGTTGCACCAAGTGGACTGACATGAATCATGGCTCCAACACGAGAGATGTCAATTGAAACAAAGGAGAGGATTATCAAACTCTTAAGAGGGTAAATCATCACGCAATGTTGCAAAAGATGTTGGTTGTTCAGTCAGTTGTGTCTAAACTCTGGACCAAATACAAACAACATGGGAAGGTTGTTAAAGGCAAACATACTGGTAGACCAAGGAAGACATCAAAGCGTCAAGACAGAAAACTTAAAGCAATATGTCTCAAAAATCGAAAAATGCACAACAAAACAAATGAGGAACGAATGGGAGGAAACTGGAGTCAACGTCTGTCACCGAACTGTAAGAAACTGCCTAAAGGAAATGGGATTTACATACAGAAAAGCTAAACAAAAGCCATCATTAACACCTAAACAGAAAAAAACAAGGTTACAATGGGGTAAGGAAAAGCAATCGTGGACTGTGGATGACTGGATGAAAGTCATATTCAGTGATGAATCTCGAATCTGCACTGGGCAAGGTGATGATGCTGGAACTTTTGTTTGGTGCAGTTCCAATGGGATTTATAAAGATGACTGCCTGAAGAGAACATGTAAATTTCCACAGTCATTGATGATATGGGGCTGCATGTCAGGTAAAGGCACTGGGGAGATGGCTGTCATTACGTCATCAATAAATGCACAAGTTTACGTTGATATTTTGGACAATTGAAAGGATGTTTGGGGATGATGAAATCATTTTTCAAGATGATAATGCATCTTGCCATAGAGCAAAAACTGTGAAAACATTCCTTGCAAAAAGACACATAGGGTCAATGTCATGGCATAGGGTCAATATCAACAAGCAGATCTGATTTGATGCAGGTGTTAATTTGGGGATGAAAATTTACAGGGTGATTCCATAATTTTTTCCTCAGAATTGAGTGATTCCATATTTTTTTCCTCTGCTTGGTCTAAAAAAGTAACCGTTACTGACTGCCACAATCTTTTTTCTTGATTTCTTATAGTGTTTCTTAAAGCCAGAAAGTTGCCATTTGAAATGACTTTAGTTTTGTGTCATGTCTGTGATCTGCTTTTTTTCTACAAAATTAAACAACTGAATGAACATCCTCCGAGGCCGGTGATTCCATCATTTTTGCCAGGGGTTGTATGTTTGTTTCCTGCACTGCCGTTGGGGAGTTTGTTTCTCCCCATGTTCATGTGGGCTCCCTCCACACGCTCTGGCTTCCTCCTGCTTCCACAAACATGCAGGTTTAATCATTCATGTGCTGTACAGTGGACAAGCTGCTGCGTAAAAAAAAACAAAAAAAAAAAAACTACTACAACACTTGGGCTAAGTATGTTTGTCAACCTGCAAGTTGACAAGTTAGAGATGTGGAAGAAATGAATCAATTGCTATATAATTTTATTTACAGTGGTATGTAAAAGTTTGGGCACCCCTGATGATTTCCATGTTTTTCTTTTATAAAATGATTGGTTGTTTGGATCAGAAATTTCAGTTAAATATATACATAGCAGACGAACACTGATATTTGAGAAGTGAAATGATGATCATGGTTTAGGGGAAGGATACAAAAAGCTATCTCAGATATTTCAGCTGTCAGTTTCCACTGTGAGGAAATGGAAGACCGCAGGCACAGTACTAGTTAAGGTCCAAAGTGGCAGGCCAAGAAAAATCTCATAAGCTGATGTGAAGGATGGTGAGAACAGTCAGGCAACCCACAGACCTGCTCCAAAGATCTACAACATGATCTTGCTGCAGATAGCGTCTCTGTGCATCATTCAGCTATACAGCACACTTTGCACAAAAAGATGCTGCTGTAATGCAGAGGAAGCCTTTTCTGTGTACACGAAACAAACAGTTGCTTGAGGTATGCTAAAGCACATTTGGACAAGCCAGCTTCATTTTGGAATAAGGTGCTGTGGACTGATGAAACTAAAATTGAGTTATCTGACATAAGGGGCAGTATGCATGGCTGAAAAAGAACAGCATTCCAAGAAAAACGCTTGCTACCTTGAATCTTGTTAAAGTTGAGGGTCACATGGATTCCACTCAATATCAGCAGATTCTTGAGAACAATATTCATGAATCAGTGACAAAGTTGAAGCTGTGCCGGGGCTGGATCTTTCACTAAGACAACGACCCTAAACACCGCTCAAAATCTACTAAGGCATTCATGCAGAGGAACAAATACAACATTCTGGAATAGCCATCTCAGTCCCCAGACCTGAATATTGAAAATCTGTGGTGTGATTTTAAGCGGGCTGTCCGTACTCGAAAACCAACAAACCTGACTGAACTGGAGATGTTTTGTAAAGAAGAATGGTCCAAAATACCTTCAACCACAATCCAGACTCATCGGCAGCATTTAGAGGCTCTACTAAATATTGATGTATTTTTTCTGTTACCTGCCTAATTTTGTTTAAAGAATTATTGCACTCTGTAAATCCTATGAAGTTCATTTCACTTTTCAAATATCACTGTTCGTCTGCTATATGATATACAGTGGGGAAAATAAGTATTTGAACACCCTGCGATTTTGCAAGTTCCCCCACTTAGAAATCATGGAGGGGTCTGAAATTTTCATCTTAGGTACATGTCCACTGAGACGTAATAAAAAAATAAATAAAAAAAAAAATCCAGAAATCAATGATTTTTTTGAAAAAAATTATTTGCATGTTACTGCTGCAAATAAGTATTTCAACACCTGCCAATCAGCAAAAATTCTGGCCTCAAAGACCTGTTAGTCCGCTTCCAAAAAGTCGACCTCCACTCCACTTATTCCAAATTAGAAGCACCTATTTGAGATCGTTAGCTGCATAAAGACACCTGTCCACCCCACACAATCAGTAAGACTCCAACTACTAACATGGCTAAGACCAAAGAGCTGTCTAAAGACACCAGAGACAAAATTGTAGACCTCCACAAGGCTGGAAAGGGCTAAGGGGTAATTGCCAAGCAGCTTGGTGAAAAAAGAACTGTTGGAGCAATTAGAAAATGGAAGAAGCTAAACATGACTCAATCTCCCTCGGACTGGGGCTCCATGCAAGATCCCACCTCGTGGCCTATCAATGATCCTAAGAAAGGTGAGGAATCAGCCCAGAACTACACGGGAGGAGCTGGTCAATGACCTGAAGAGAGCTGGCACCACTGTTTCCAAGGTTACTGTGGGTAATACACTAAGACGTCATGGGTTAAAATCATGCATGTCACGGAAGGTTCCCCTGCTTAAATCAGCACACGTCCAGGCCCGTCTTAAGTTTGCCCATGACCATGTGGATGATCCAGAGGAGTCATGGGAGAAAGTTATGTGGTCAGATGAGACCGAAGTAGAATTTTGGTCTTAATTCCACTCACTGTGTTTGGAGGAAGAAGAATGCTGAGTACCATCCCAAAGACACCGTCCCTACTGTGAAGCATGGGGATGGAAGCATCATGCTTTGGGGGCGTTTTCTGCACATGGGACAGGACGACTGCACTGTATTAAGGAGAGGATGACCGGGGCCGTGTATTTCGAGATTTTGGGAAACAACCTCCCTCAGAGCATTGAAGATGGGTTGTGGATGGGTCTTCCACCATGACAATGACCCAAAGCACACAGCCAGGATAACCAAGGAGTGGCTCTGTAAGAAGCATATCAAGGTTCTGGAGTGGCCTAGCTAGTCTCCAGACCTAAACCCAATAGAAAAATCTTTGAAGGAGCTCAAACTCTGTTTCTCAGCGACAGTCCAGTAACCTGGCTGATCTAGAGAAGATCTGTGTGGAGGAATGGGCCAAAATCCCTGCTGCAGTGTGTGCAAACCTGGTGAAAAACTACAGGAAACGTTTGACCTCTAATTGCAAACAAACAAACTGCCGAATAACAGCAGGTAGATCGTTCCAAAGAGTCAGACCACGGTAGGAGAAGGCTCTATACCCCACAAACTTCTTGTTCATCCTCGGAATACACAGAAGCCCTGCACCCTGCGAACGCAAGGGCCTCGCAGGTATGTAGGGCTTAACCAAGTCTGCCAGGTAAGAAGGTGTCAGTCCATGAAATCTAATCTGGCAGAAACCAGTAGCCAATGAAGGGATGCCAGAATGGCAGTAATGTGGTCAAACCTACTTTGTGTCAAAAGTCTGGCAGCAGCATTCTGTACCAACTGAAGTCCTCGAATGCTAGACTGCGGCAGGCCAGAAAATAAAACATTACAATAATCCAGTCTGGATTAAATAAACGAATGTATCAAAATCTCAGCATCAGCCATAGACAGGATGGGACGAATCCTTGCCACATTTCGCAGATGAAAGAAGGCAGTCCTCGTAATGTCTCTAATGTGGGGACCAAAAGACAATGTAGGATCAAAAAGTACTTACATTGAACTTACTAAATACAATCACACATGCATGCTTTTAATATCTAGGTGATTTAACGCCCCCTGTTGGAACAGCGTTAGAGTCCAGAACAATTGTCAGCAACCATTGTTCAGGGTTTGCCAACACCCATACTTTCTCAAAAAAAAACAAAAAAAACAGCTCTACCCAGTTTGTAATTGAACCTGTATGCATGCACTAAGCGTTTGTTTTTCCTGAATTGGACTGCAAGCAGGTACTTTTATTTATTCACACACACACACACACACACACGTAAACACAGACTGAGATGAAGACATCAAAAGCACTACACTTTCACTCATGGTAATGGAAACCTGACAACTGACTAAGCCAATTGAACTATGAAAATGCAATAAATCACACACTAAGAACACAGCTACTTTGTCAAGAACCCTTAACACTTAAAACCCCCAAACTCCCATGATGCACTGCAAATACATTCATACTACACAATCTAGAGCCTGTGGATCCCCACAGGCTGTAGATTGGGTAGTGTTTATAAAATAGGTAGCTGACATTTTAAGGGTGGTAAATTATGCCAAACTTGAATACTGATTTGGAATAGTCTGCGACTCCAGAATGTAATTATCAACATCAACTGTTCACTGTTGTTGGCCAATAACCATTTCTCCAAAAATTAGTCCTATCAACTATTTTCACAGCGTTTATCCTTGACCAAAAATACATAAGGATTACAAACTGCAAATCTCAGCTCTCTGCAATTTGTCCGTGATTGAAGCCACACACACACCCCACTTGGCTATTATAGATGCATGGTTACATTGCCAAGTGATTAAGGGTAAAAATCTGCCTTCATTTTTCATGACTAACAAGAGACGAAGACATTGAATTTACTCTAAGGATCCGAGTAATGAAAGTATGATGTGCACCTTCTTGCTCATTGTGTTGCATCAATCATGTTCTCATCTGAAAAGGAAAACACACTAGTCTTGTTTTTAATGGCTGAAAATGCACCCGGAATACTGTATTATAACAGACTTCCTAAAGGGGGGGGGCTTTATCCACAAGCAATTTCCACGATAAAGAATTCAAGCATTTGTAAAAAGGTCTTCTGTGAGTAACAGTTTTCCATGGACTGATGAATACAGCTTAACATTTTATTTTCAAACATTCCACCAAAAGTGACCAGAACATCAAAATCAACACATACAAGGTCTATTAGAAAAGTATCCGACCTTTTTTTTTTTCAAAAACCATATGGATTTGAATCACGTGTGATTACATCAGACATGCTTGAACCCTCGTGGGCACGCGAGAGTTTTTTCACGCCTGTCAGTTACGTCATTCGTCTGTGGGCAGTCTTTGAGTGAGGAGTGGACCACCCTCTCGTCGATTTTTTCATTGTTTAGGAATGGCTCAGAGACTGCTGCTTTGTTTGATAAAAAAATTTTTAAAACTAAGGCACAACTGAGTGGACAATTCAATAAATTCAGCTGGTTTTGCTAAAAATTTTAACGGCTGATGAGAGATTTTGGTCTGGTAGTGTCGCCGTAAGGACGGCCCACGGTGCCTGACGGCGATCTGCGCTTCGAGGTGGCAGCGTCTCACCATTTCAAGTTGAAAACTTCCACATTTCAGGCTCTGTTGACCCAGGAAGTCGTCAGAGAACAGAGAACTTTCAGAAGAAGTCGGCATGAGGAGTTTATTTGGACATTCCTTAAATGTTAACAGACATTTTGTAATGAAAGAATGTGCGGGCAGAGTCGCATGTCGGGCCGGACCCGACCGCGGGGGGGTCGCAACAGGAAAAACACCTCTGTTGGAAACCTTAACGGGCAAGTTGGAACATGCCCAAGCTGTTAAACAATTTCTCAGTTACTCACTTGTTGAAAGCCATCAAAAGCCGCCTGAATTTTACAAATGATTTTCAACACTGAGGTGTTTTTCCTGTCGCGGCGCACACAGATTCGCCGAGTCGTCACGGAAACAACTCTGCGAATTTGCGCGCACGTCTTTCATTACAAAATGTCCTTAAACAGTGGAATGTCCGCATAAAGTCCTCATGCCGGCCTCTTCTGAATCTTCTCTGTTCTCTCACGACGTCCTGGGTGAATTAAGCCTTAAATTAGGATGTTTTCAGGTCGAAACAGGCCGACGACGGCGCCTGGAAGCGCTGCAGGACGTCCCGTTCTGTGGGAAGTCCTTACACTGACAGAAACACCCCATAAGCTCTCAGCCGTTAAACGTTTCACCGAAAACCAGCTTAATTTCTCGAATAGTGTCCACTCGGATATTCCTCACAGGTCCAGAAAAATTTTGATAAAGCAACGCGCGCCGTCTCGAGCAGCGTGTGAAACAAAGGAATTCAGCCGAGAGGGCAGGACCACATCTCACTCAAGGCCTGCCCACAGGGAAATGACGTCACCGACGCGTGAAAAAAAACTCATGCATGCGTACGAGGGTTCAAGCATGATTGGTGGAATCGCACGTCATTCAAATCCATATCGTTTAAAAAAAAAAATAGAAGGGTCGGTTTATTGTCTAATAGACCTTGTATACCTATTCTTTAGTATTAATACAAACACATATACATTTACAGTAAAACTCACCTCACTTCGAAGCCAACAGTCACTGCCACGGATTCGTGGGAGTACCAGATGTCAATATTCCACCGTTTCCTCCTCCAGACATCAATCAATCAACTTTTTTCTTATATAGCGCCAAATCACAACAAACAGTTGCCCCAAGGCGCTCCATATTGTAAGGCAAGGCCATACAATAATTATGAAAAACCCCAACGGTCAAAACGACCCCCTATGAGCAAGCACTCGGCAACAGTGGGAAGGAAAAACTCCCTTTTAACAGGAAGAAACCTCCAGCAGAACCAGGCTCAGGGAGGGGCAGTCTTCTGCTGAGACTGGTTGGGGCTGAGGGAAAAAACCAGGAAAAAGACATGCCGTGAAGGGGGGCAGAGATCGATCACTAATGATTAAATACAGAGTGATGCATACGGAGCAAAAAGAGAAAGAAACAGTGCATCATGGGAACCCCCCCACAATCTACGTCTAAAGCAGCATAACCAAGGGATGGTCCAGGGTCACCCGATCCAGCCCTAACCATAAGCCTTAGCGAAAAGGAAAGTTTTAAGCCTAATCTTAAAAGTAGAGAGGGTATCTGTCTCCCTGATCTGAATTGGGAGCTGGTTCCACAGGAGAGGAGCCTGAAAGCTGAAGGCTCTGCCTCCCATTCTACTCTTACAAACCCTAGGAACTACAAGTAAGCCCGCAGTCTGAGAGCGAAGCGCTCTAATGGGGTAATATGGTACTACGAGGTCCCTAAGATAAGATGGGACCTGATTATTCAAAACCTTATAAGTAAGAAGAAGAATTTTAAATTCTATTCTAGAATTAACAGGAAGCCAATGAAGAGAGGCCAACACGGGTGAGATATGCTCTCTCCTGCTAGTCCCCGTCAGTACTCTAGCTGCAGCATTCTGAACCAACTGAAGGCTTTTTAGGGAACTTTTAGGACAACCTGATAATAATGAATTACAATAGTCCAGCCTAGAGGAAATAAATGCATGAATTAGTTTTTCAGCATCACTCTGAGACAAGACCTTTCTGATTTTAGAGATATTGCGTAAATGCAAAAAGGCAGTCCTACATATTTGTTTAATATGCGCTTTGAATGACATATCCTGATCAAAAATGACTCCAAGATTTCTCACAGTATTACTAGAGATCAGGGAAATGCCATCCAGAGTAACGATCTGGTTAGACACCATGCTTCTAAGATTTGTGGGGCCAAGTACAATAACTTCAGTTTTATCTGAGTTTAAAAGCAGGAAATTAGAGGTCATCCATGTCTTTATGTCTGTAAGACAATCCTGTAGTTTAGCTAATTGGTGTGTATCCTCTGGCTTCATGGATAGATAAAGCTGGGTATCATCTGCGTAACAATGAAAATTTAAGCAATACCGTCTAATAATACTGCCTAAGGGAAGCATGTATAAAGTGAATGTATAATGTATAAAGTCCTAGCACAGAACCTTGTGGAACTCCATAATTAACTTTAGTCTGTGAAGAAGATTCCCCATTTACATGAACAAACTGTAATCTATTAGACAAATATGATTCAAACCACCGCAGCGCAGTGCCTTTAATACCTATGACATGCTCTAATCTCTAATAAAATTTTATGGTCAACAGTATCAAAAGCAGCACTGAGGTCCAACAGAACAAGCACAGAGATAAGTCCACTGTCCGAAGCCATAAGAAGATCATTTGTAACCTTCACTAATGCTGTTTCTGTACTATGATGAATTCTAAAACCTGACTGAAACTCTTCAAATAGACCATTCCTCTGCAGGTGATCAGTTAACTGTTTTACAACTACCCTCTCAAGAATCTGAGATTCTTGATGTCATTAAAAGGTGCATTATGCAGACACTAACCCTTTTGCTACCGCACACATGGACAGTTTTATACATAGTACACCAGCTACATCCAAACCAGAAGCAAAAGCACTGCCCGTGTCCTATCCATGCATCTATCCAGCAAAGACTGTTAACTATGGACATTCTTCAGTAAGCAACCCCCGTCACTCAGCTCTATCTAAGAGCCGGCCTGCGCCCTGTTTTCCTCCATTATCGGACAGCAATGAGGACTATGACCCCAAAGAGAAAGTCCCCACGCTTCGCCCTGGCCAGTACGATGGCAATACACCATGGAGAGAGTTTCTTCACAATCAATCAATCTTATTTATATAGCGCCAAATCACAACAAACAGTTGCCCCAAGGCGCTTTATATTGTAAGGCAAGGCCATACATTAATTACGTAAAAACCCCAACGGCCAAAACGACCCCCTGTGAGCAAGCACTTGGCGACAGTGGGAAGGAAAAACTCTTAACAGGAAGAAACCTACAGCAGAACCAGGCTCAGGGAGGGGCAGTCTTCTGCTGGGACTGGTTGGGGCTGAGGGAGAGAACCAGGAAAAAGACATGCTGTGGAGGGGAGCAGATTTGAGAGCTGTGGTGAGGCAAACCTGGGACCTGGTGACTTAGGCCAGACCAGCCTTGTGCAGCACGATATCATCACCCGGCCTGGGGCTCCAGTGAAGCAACAACCTCGTCGGATGGCTGGGGGCAAGCAGCAGGATGCAGACCAGCAGATCCGTGAGAATCTCCAAAGCGGCCTCGCCTCCCACAGCCACAGCAGTTGGACCTCACCGATTGTTATGGTTCGTAAAAAGGATGGTATGTACCGCCTGTGCGTTGATTACAGGGCCTTCAACGCCCGCACCATCACCGACGCATACCCGCTGCCCCGCATCCAAGACACCCTGGACACAGTTGCCACTGCCAAATGGTTCAGCACCCTGGATCTTGCCTCAGGCTACTGGCAAGTCAAACTAACACCCAGAGCCCGATGTGCTGCTGCCTTCTGTACACTAAATGGACTGTTTGAATGGAATGTCATGCCATTTGGCTTATGCAACGCGCCAGCGACGTTTCAGCGCCTCATGGACCTCGTCCTAGCTGGCATGCAGTGGGAGACCTGCCTCGTCTATCTGGACGACATCATCGTGCTGGCCAAAGGTGTGCCCCAGATGCTGCAGAGGTTGCACCAAGTGTTCCAGAGACTTAAGCAAACCTCAAACTAAAGCCAACGAAATGCTGCCTATTTCGCTGCCAAGTCGCCTATCTAGGTCACATTGTGTCCGAGCGTGGTGTAGCCACCGACCCCAATAAGGTCCACAAAGTCCAAACTTGGCCTACTCCCACGTCTGTCCAGGAGGTCAGACGTTTCGTGGGCCTCGCTTCCTACTACCGCAGGTTTGTGAAAGACTTTGGCTCGATTGCTGAACCGTTACACAACCTGACAAAGAAAAATGCACACTTTCAGTGGCACGCGGAACACCAAGAAGCCTTTGACACACTCAAACACTGCCTTACCACCGCCCGTCTTAGGCTACCCGCTGGACCATGGTGAGATGATCCTTGACACCGACGCTAGTGACACAGGCATCGGCGTCGTCCTATCACAAATGCAAGATGGCGCTTGAACGTGTGTTGGCTTACGGCAGCCGCAAACTCTAAGACTGAACAGAACTATTGCACTACAAGATGAGAGCTGCTTGCCATTGTAGATTTCACATCACATTTCCGTCAGTATCTGCTTGGGCGGTCCTTCAAGGTGCGTACTGACCACAGCAGTCTCCGTTGGCTAACCAAAATGAAAGAGCCAGAAGGTCAGTTAGCCCGGTGGCTTGAGAAGCTGGCGGAGTACGAGTTTGACATCCTTCACCGCCCAGGTCGTTTACACACTAATGCTGACAGCCTCTCTTGCAGGCCCTGCCGCCAATCCTGCCCTTGTAGCCTGCAGGAGCACTCCTCACAGCAAAATGCTAAAAGTCACCAAGCGATTCAGTATGATTTGGACTGCAACACCAGCTCCCTGTCATTGAGTCCAGTCAGGTTAGTGGCATGCCCTACAACCGCAGCCTTGAGTCCGGTGGGGGTAAGCGAAAACATTACTGCCACTGACATTTTAAAACAAAAAGAGACAATCTATGTGACTGATACAAACGAGACTACACTGTTTCCCGGCTGGACCATGGATGAGTTGCGCCAGGCCCAAGCATCTGATCCAGACATTTCCCCTGTCAGATCCTGGTTAGAGGCCAGCAGTGAGCGACCCCCCTTGGACTACCGTCGCCCCATGCAGCCCAGCCACCAAAACGTACTGGAGTCAATGGAAAAGACTGTACTTCCGAGATGGAGTCCTGGTTCATCGTTTTTATTGTTTGGATGGCATAGTTCTATCCACAAATTGTCCTGCCACACAAAATGCAACCCGATGTTATGCGCCAATTGCATGAGGGGCCAGTAGGTGGACATTTTGTTATTGAACGGACTGGCCAGACTTCAAACCCGATACTACTGGTACCACATGAGGGAAGATGTCGCCCTCTGGTGCCGGACTTGTACAAACTGTGCGTGCAGAGCCTGACCCCACAAAACCCCTCAAGTGCCCATGGGAACTGTCAGGGTTGGAGCCCCCATGGAACGCATTGCACTGGACATTATGGGCCTACTTAACGAGACAGAACGCAAAAACTGTTATGTGCTTGTCATACAGGAATACTTCACTAAATGGACTGACGCTTTCGCCATCCCTGATGAAAAAGCTGTGACAGTGGCACAGGTTACTGCAACCGAATGGGTGTGTCATTTCGGAATGCCTCACTCGCTACACAGCGACCAAGGACGCAATTTTGAATCCAAGGTTTTTCAGGAAATGTGCCATCTGTTTGGCATTGAGAAAACCCACGACACTTTTCAGACCACAGTCCGACGGCCAAGTTGAACGTTTCAATGCCACTCTACAAAAGATTCTGGCCTCCACTGCGGAACGTTGTCACTGGGATTGGGACTTGATGATCCCACATGCAGTTATGGCCTACAGAACAACCAAGCACAGTTCTACTGGCTTCACCCCTAACTACATGATGTTCGGACGTGAAATAAATGAGCCTGTGGACCTGGTTGGTGGTCTGCCCCCGGACTCTGATTGTGCACTTTCAGCCCCAGAGTTTGTGCAACAAATGCGTGAGCGGCTGGAACTGGCTCACAGCATCACTCGTGAAGCCCTGGGTGAATCAGTCACATGTGCTAAAAGACAATATGACAAAAATGCTTGCCACGCACAGTATAAAGTCGGAGATGCTGTGTGGTATCTGATCAAAGGAACTCGTCATGTCAGAAACAAAGTCAAAAAGTTTCTCACCTCCTATGAAGGACCTTTCTTTGTCATGGGACAGCTGGACGATCTGGTCTACAGGATCCAAAAGAGCCCAAGAGCCAAAGTCAAAGTCGTCCACCATGACCAACTGAAACACTACCGCAGCCGCGAGCCCCTGGACAACACTTGGGTACTGGACCAAGCCCAGAACTGGACACCTTCTGAGATCCAGCCACCAGCCTTGGACGAAGACCCAGCATTCCAGGAACTCAGCCTGCACCACCTCTACTCTACTGCCTCCAGTGATGGCCCCAGCAGCTCTCAGCCATCTACTCCACCTGCCAACGACTCCCATGTCATCGGGTTGCTTCCATCCACTCCTTCCCATGTGATATTTGACCATGGTGGGGGTGCGGTGGAGGAGCCAGACCACCAGAGTCAGCCCGTGTCACGTCCTGAACGTCAGCACAGGAGACCAAATCGGTATGAGGACTGGGTCACTGAGTACGTCACTTTCGAGGTTAATATTTGCACTAGAGACGTTATAGTTCTGTTGACACTAGTCTTGTTCGCAATGTTTTGCATTTCCGCTACAAAGCACTTTTTCATTGTTAAAAAAAAAAGCTGAAGAGACAATGTTTTATATTCTTGCAGTAACATTTGCATGTATTGTGGTTATAAGACCAGTCAGTTATTCCCGACCGTCGTAGAAGTGCAGCTTAATATGTAATGTACTCTTTTCCTAGCAAAGTCAATATACACACATATACACACACACACACACATATATACACACACACACATATATATATACATACACTCACTTGTTCACTGTGAAATGAGCTAAAATTTATCACTGCTTAGACACTTGTGCTTACAGTTAAACCTACCTACTTTAATATTTACATTAGAATGTACTGGTTGGACACAGCTATCTCTTCACATATTTAAGCCTACATTAATAGAGATTGTGTGGTAACTTTTCTTTATAATATGGAATGGAATCATTGCTAATTGCCAGTCCATGGTGGGGGTAGTGTTGTGGGATGTGTCTAATGTGTTGTGTTTAGCTCAGTGAGTGTGTGTGTGTGTGTGTGTGTGTGTGAACGCGAGTGAGAGAGTGTGCGCGTCACGGTGGCGCACGCTGCCGAGAGAGCGAGACTCGGCAGAGTGACATGATGCATGTAGCAGCAGCAATGACGTCACCGACAGGCGTGAAAAAACTCACGCATGCACACGAGGGTTCAAGCTTGGCTGATGTAATCACACATGATTCAAATCCATATAGTTTTTTAAAAAAATAAAACTGTCGGTTTCTTTTCTAATAGACCTCGTATACACTTGTAGATTAGTAAATGGCCCATTCTGGAGTAGCACACTGAGGAGTAGCACACTGTGAGGCTAGTGAAGTCCAACACATTCAGTAATTTCAGTGTTCATGTTTTCATCCTCTGAAAATCATTTCAGAATAGTGGGACAATTCATAAAAGTTTGTCCTGTCTCAGAGGTTAATGTGATAGTTTTGTTGAATCCCTGGAATCAAAGCTAAAACTCAACAGCACATCTTCATAGTTTCATTTTAACCAGTTGTGCACAGAGGTGACATCACAAAGATTATGTGAATGTCCAAATACTTATGGTCCTCACTGCAGCCTTACAAGACCATACATCAGAAATGTTTCCCCACAACATGACTCTATAAATTGTGTAGCCTCATTTCACACTGAAAATTTAACACTTTCAGTTACATGCAGGAATGTCCATCATGACAAACGCTGCAAACTGGGTGGACACGGTGTGCCAAGAGATACAGACTCGCCAAGGACAGCATGCTGGTACATTACATCCCGCCATCAGCACCCATTTACAGCTGGGTAGACCCGGACGATGAAGACTGGCATCCCAGAGGTGACACAGCTGGAGTGGAACCCCATCCACACCCACAAAACCACAGACCGCTGTGGACACCTCCAAAACAAAGAGGAGTGGAACCCACGCCGATCTGACCCAAACGCCACCGAACGGAACCCACGCCGATCTAACCCGAACACCCCACTGAACTTTCTAAAGCATCTTGCATGCATGTTCTGTCAGGAAGTGGACTTTTGGAAACAGGTTACACAAAACAAGTAGGTTTTTAATCATCTCTGCCACCTGCACGTTAACAAAATACTGAGTCTGCAGAGAATTATACTGCAATTTAGTTTTAGATTTTAAGTGTTAATTTGGTACAAAATATGTAATATTCTGTGGTACCATTAAAGTTTTATTTTTGGCCTGTGGTCTCCACCCAGATTCATTCTTGCCCCTTCATAGAAAATAATTTGGCCACCACTGGTATGTTTAATTTTGAGCAATCACCGGACTAATACATATATATGAATGAATGAATGAATTTATTCAGCACGCACATAAAACAAAATACCAACATAAACTCTTACTAACATACATAAAAAACAAACAAAAGAAAAATACAACAATAACTCAGTTTCTTAAATTAGGTGCAGCCGAAAGGGCATGGGCTGAAGCAAAAGCTTGTAAACGCCCACCCCGTACACCCGTTACCATCCACAGTTAAATACACTCAAATAAGATAGAAATCAGAAAATAACATAACTAAACAGAATAGAACAATTTCATATTTACATTTTATATCTACATTAGAATATAGTTAGGTACTAACAATTGCATCAATGGCATTCCATTACTGACATAATGTCATACACCAAGTACTGTTCAATGTCTATGGAATCGTCTACACTTCTTACTAACTCTATTAACATTTTTACTCGTTTGTGTACTGTGCTATCATAATTTCTTTATATTTCTTTTTGAACTTATAAATGTTTCCACACAATTTAATGTGGTTATCCAAATGATTCCATAATTTAACTCCACATACCGACACACACCAACTTTTCAGAGTAGTTCTTACATAATTTACTATAAAGTTACCACATCCCCTCAATCCATACTGTCCTTCTCTCTTACAGAAGAGTTTCTGTATATTACATGGCAGTTCATTTTTATTGGCTTTAAACATTAGTAATGCAGTATGAAACTTTACCAAATCAGTCATTTTTAATAATTTTGACCTGATAAACTCATTTGTGTGGTCTAGATATCCTACTTTATGCAAAATTCTAACTGCGCGTTTTTTGTAATATAACGAGGGGATGAAGTGAACTCTTATAGTTGTTACCCCATACTTCTATACAGTAAGTTAAATAAGGCAAAATCAATGTACAATATAACACTCGACGGGCATCATGCTCCAACAAATATTTAACTTTATTAATAACTGCGAGACTTTTGGAAACTTTACTCTGTATATATCTAATGTGCTTTTTCCAACTTATTTTTTCATCTATTATTACACCAAGAAATTTACATTCTGATACTCTTTCAATTTGAACACCATTTATACATATCTTTATCTCAGAGTTTACTTTGTAATTTCCGAAAAACATTATTTTAGTTTTATCTAGATTTAAATATAATTTATTTGTGTCCATCCAACTTTTTAGTTTATTCAATTCCTCATTAATAATACAGGTAAGTTCACTATAATTTTCATTTGCATAAAATATGTTTGTGTCATCCGCAAATAAAATCATTCTCATCACTTTGGATATATTAAATATGTCATTTATATATAAATTAAATAACTTTGCTCCCAAAATTGAACCTTGGGGTACTCCGCATAAAATCTCCAAGTTATTTGATGTAAACTCACCCATTTTCACAAACTGCTTTCTCTCCGTTAAGTAACTCTGTATCCATTGCAGTGCAACTCCCCTAACACCATACATTTCTAATTTTTTAATCAAAATTGAATTGTTAAGAGTATCAAAAGCTTTCTTTAAGTCTATAAAAATGCCAACTGCACATTTCTTTCTCTCTATAGTATTGGTTATCTCCTCTATGGTTTCAATTACTGCCATTGAAGTGGACCGCTTACTCCTAAAACCATATTGGCATTCATTAAGAATTTCATACTTTCCTATATATATATATATATATATATATATATATATATATATATATATATATATATATATATATATACACACATATACACACACACACACACATATATATACATATGTGTAACGGAGGCCAGCAGGTGTTGCTGTGCAGATGTAGTTAGTAAACCTCACTCCCAACAGCTCAAAAGAATTCTCTGGTCACAAGGTCAGAGCCCTGGGCTTTAGCCTTCTGGTTAGAGAGTCCGACTCCCATGCCGAGGATCGTGAGTTCACATATAAAAATAACTTTAAGTCCACTAACATTGTTTATGCCGGTAAAGTGATCAAAGTTTAATGGTCAAAAACATTTGAAACCCTAAAATCAAACATTTTAGTCCCTGTTGTGTGTTTGTGTCAGACTGGCCGTCGCTTGTTGATGACATCATGAAGATGTGATTGGCCGGTCGACACGGAGCATTGTGGGTAGTGTAGTTTAGGTTCACTTTGGACTTTACAGTGTTACCATCCGCTCGACACAAACAAAACAGACTAATTTTAACATATTTCTTTGTGGCTGACTGGATAATTTCATTGCCAAGACTCAGTGGGAGAGAGGAGAGCTCACGGCGCAGCTGTGTTACAGAGGGACTTTTCTTCACCGTTTTAGACCATCAGGGCGCTTTATGTGGATTATTTTCTCACAGTAAGAATTTATATTTACTATGTGTCTTTTACTCTGCCAATCAATGCATTAATACTTGTATTTCGCTTGTTTAACCCGCAGGGTTCAAAGCGTGTGAAAAAAACAGCAGTTTTTTTTCGTTCGTAAATGACGGTGTAGCTAATACAGAGAAACTGTGACTTCTAATACTGTGTTTTACTGGTTTTGAAAGACGATGACAGCGTTTGGGGTTTTATTTTTTATTCATTCATTCATTTTTCATGCATTCTTTTTGTGTTTGTGATCCTTGAATTTACCCAGCAGCCCCTGCGGCGCTTAAAGTGTAACTGGTTTATCAGAAGCCGACAGTGTAATCTGATGTGGCCGCGTCCAAATCAATACTAAAAGTTATCGGTTATATGGAATAAAGAAGTTTTTTTAGCAGTTTATTGGTTTAGCGTCATAAAATATAACTGAAGTTATCGGATTAATGGTTATCGAAGCCAACACACACACACAGATGACAGCCTCATTTACTGAAGATCAAAGTCTGCCAAAAACAAAAGACAGCACAAAAGTGAGAATTCCCCATCAATGAAATGTTTGTGGTCCACTGCAGCATGAAGCTGTGCCTGGTCATTGTGCACACGTCAGCACAGTCTGGGGCTTTTTGAGTGCTGCACACTTCAAACAGATTTAACATGCAGTTTGGACTTAATGACTTCAGTCTAACACAAATAATTGGAAATAAAAGCTATCGTTAAGATACCTTAAGAAGCCATTTAACCAGCTGGCTGCTTGGACCATAAAATGATAAAAGGTTAATGTGTTTAAGAAATCAAGAATTTCCTCAAAAGGCAAATAGGTCCCACTCTGTGATTCGGCTGTGACGTTCGCTTTGAGCGTCACAGTCACCGCGTCGCGTGCCTCCAGTTTTCTGCTCTCTGATTGGCTGAAGTCGCTCTAACAGCAGCTGTACCTAATGAAGTGGCCGCTGAGTGCGCGTGCCTGGCTCCGGCGGACTCACCGATGGTGGTGACCAGCGTGTTGGAGAAGAACATGGCAGAAACCAGGTCCCAGTTGGAGGCGGCGGTGGCGTTGGTCAGCACCGACACGCCGTACTTGTTGGCGCCGAGCACTTTGCGCAGAAAGCGGTCCAGAGAGTCGGTGCTGACGCAGCTCTGGTTCAGGAAGTCCCGCTTCAGGGCCTCCGTGTCCCGCCGCAGCTGGTACTCCAGCGGCCGCTCGATGCTGGAGAAGACCAGCGCCCCGAACAGCAGGTAGACCACGTAGAGGAGGAAGAAGGCCGCCAGCAGCAGCCAGGAGCGGCTCACAGAGTCCATCCTTCCCGCTCCCTACCGCGAGGGGGCGGGACTCAGGGTACTTGAAGCCCGCCGTGACCCCGCCCCCTGAGAGGGCGTGTCCGCCTTGCACTTCACCAGGTGCGTACCGCAGTTGCCAAATCTGCCAAAAATACAGCTTCTTCTTCTTCTTGTCGTCTTTTTCTTTGTTTTTCTTGTGTTTTTTTTGTGGGGGGGACTTGTTTTTTTTAAATGGAAATTTCCTTGATACGCAAACCTGACAATGTGTCAATCATATCAGCTGATATAATCATCAGAAATAATATTATCACTCACTCATTCATCAACTGCTTACTCAGGTTAAGGGTAAGGGGGGGGGGGAGGCTGGAGCCAATCAGCAGTCACAGGGTGTGAGGCGGTAGAGGTGGGCGATACTGGGAATTTTGGTATTGATCCGATACCAAGTAAATACAGGCCCAGTATCGCCGATATTGATACCGATACCGATACTTTTTCATATTTAAACTTCATAGAACCAAAGGATCCAAAAGACCTAGGATAGAATTTCGCCAAACATTGTACGTGACAACAAAATACTTTATTATTACAGTCAACATTTTTGGTTGAAAACATATCACTCAACACAACTTAAAACAAAATCTCCTGAGGTAGAGGGCTGACAAACCACAATACAACAAAATTAACATACCACAACAAATACTGTAAACAGTTTCAAACTTATTCTGTTTTTCAACTCGAACAATACAATAAAATAATACAAAAAATAAGGAATTTCTTCCCTTCATTGCACTTCTCTATGTTGTTTCTTAAATAAAGAGTGCAAAAAAATAGAACTTAAAGCAAATTAAAACAATCTTCTGAGGTTAGAGAGCTGACAAACCACAATAGAGAAAAACTAACACACCACAACAAATATTGTAAACAGTTTCAAACTTATTCTGTTTTTCAAGTTGAACTATACAATAAAATAATGTATGCACTTCTGGCTTTAAACAAAATAAAAACATTATGTGAAAATTCAATAAAGAAACTATAAATAAAGAAAGAGAGCGTTGCGACGTTGATGAATCTGCGTGCGCAGAAGTCAGTGTATGCGGGAGAGAAAAAAGCTTGAGTATTGATCTTTTTACACAAGGATCGTTCAATATCAATATCAGCATTGGTATCGATATTATCGATATTAAGATTGATCCACCCACCTCTATGAGGCGGGGCACAGCACTCTGATATTATCACTAATCTGCAGATACTAATATCAGATGAATAATTACATTTATGTTCAGTCATGCACATAACTGGTACTCATGGTGCTTGTGCATGTGCTAAAAATACATAAATGATGTGCAGCAGAAAACACGAAGGCAGCGCTTCATAAGAGGAAAGCAATGACAGACTGCAGGAAAAGTGTTTCCCTCTGAGTACATCACACAATCACACACACCAGCACGATGAGTAGTAGTCATGTGCATCCCTGTTTATGTTTTATTATTATAGTCATATGTTGATCATATTAGCGCTGTAGTGTGGTCCTGCCACTGCCTGTCAGCTTTACTTGATGATTTTGTGTGTGTGTGTTTAAACTCCAAGTGGATTCAGTTCCATGTGTTCTTATACTCCGAGGCTGTGTTTGTTGGGTGTCATGTGTCACCTGCTGTTCATTTTGTCATAAAAAAACAAATCTGGCACACATTCTGAATTTACTAATATTCATTTTCAGATTTGGAGGCATCCTGGAGCTGTGCTATAATGACCTACAGGGGTCATGAATAATTACACAGAGGTCAAAATTAAAAAATGTTCCAATCAAATTGAAAGGTACACCACATTGTCTGTATAATAAATGTTTAAAGGATTAATAAATGAAATAGTTTTGACCATGCTGAATGCTTCGTCTCCAAAGTAAATGTAAATGTCAGGTCACCCGTAACTAAGTGTGAAAGATGATGCAAAGTATTATTTTTTACAACCAGATTAGCTCAACGAATAATTTGCAGCACGTTTTACTGAAATTGGCTCTCACTGCGGTATTGTATCACTTCCTGTTCCGGAGCACAGCGGTGTTTTTCTGTATCTGTTAGCTGTTTAATCTGCGCAGTTAGATTGATCTAGTTATCTAGATTACGATTTGTTTCCCAGTGTAATCTTTACGTGCCTTAACTAAAGCACTCCTTCTGCTGAATCACTTCTAAATTATTTACACATTATTCACTTTGCGTGTTTTTAGGAATCCGCTAGCTTAGCGTAGCTACTAGCTCTTAGCCGATTTAGCTTGGCGGCTTCTCCTGTCTCTCCCGCACTTTTCTGCTCTGGGTGTGAAATGTTTAGTTATTCCTCGGCCTCCTTTAGCAGTAACGGTACTTGTAATAAGTGTAGCTTATTCGTAGCTTTGGAGGCCAGGCTGGGCGAATTGGAGACTCGGCTCCGCACCGTGGAAAATTCTACAGCTAGCCAGGCCCCTGTAGTCGGTGCGGACCAAGGTAGCTTAGCCGCCGTTAGTTACCCCCTGGCAGATCCCGAGCAGCCGGGAAAGCAGGCTGACTGGGTGACTGTGAGGAGGAAGCGTAGCCCTAAACAGAAGCCCCATGTACACCGCCAACCCGTTCACATCTCTAACCGTTTTTCCCCACTCGACGACACACCCGCCGAGGATCAAACTCTGGTTATTGGCGACTCTGTTTTGCGAAATGTGAAGTTAGCGAGACCAGCAACCATAGTCAATTGTCTTCCGGGGGCCAGAGCAGGCGACATTGAAGGACATTTGAAACTGCTGGCTAAGGCTAAGCGTAAATTTGGTAAGATTGTAATTCACGTCGGCAGTAATGACACCCGGTTACGCCAATCGGAGGTCACTAAAATTAACATTAAATCGGCGTGTAACTTTGCAAAAACAATGTCGGACTCTGTAGTTTTCTCTGGGCCCCTCCCCAATCGGACCGGGAGTGACATGTTTAGCCGCATGTTCTCCTTGAATTGCTGGCTGTCTGAGTGGTGTCCAAAAAATGAGGTGGGCTTCATAGATAATTGGCAAAGCTTCTGGGGAAAACCTGGTCTTGTTAGGAGAGACGGCATCCATCCCACTTTGGATGGAGCACCTCTCATTTCTAGAAATCTGACCAATTTTCTTAAATCCTCCAAACCGTGACTATCCAGGGTTTGGACCAGGAAGCAGAGTTGTAGTCTTACACACCTCTCTGCAGCTTCTCTCCCCCTGCCATCCCCTCATTACCCCATCCCCGTAGAGACGGTGCCTGCTCCCAGACTACCAATAACCAGCAAAAATCTATTTAAGCATAAAAATTCAAAAAGAAAAAATAATATAGCACCTTCAACTGCACCACAGACTAAAACAGTTAAATGTGGTCTATTAAACATTAGGTCTCTCTCTTCTAAGTCCCTGTTGGTAAATGATATAATAATTGATCAACATATTGATTTATTCTGCCTTACAGAAACCTGGTTACAGCAGGATGAATATGTTAGTTTAAATGAGTCAACACCCCCGAGTCACACTAACTGTCAGAATGCTCGTAGCACAGGCCGAGGCGGAGGATTAGCAGCAATCTTCCATTCCAGCTTATTAATTAATCAAAAACCCAAACAGAGCTTTAATTCATTTGAAAGCTTGACTCTTAGTCTTGTCCATCCAAATTGGAAGTCCCAAAAACCAGTTTTATTTGTTATTATCTATCGTCCACCTGGTCGTTACTGTGAGTTTCTCTGTGAATTTTCAGACCTTTTGTCTGACTTAGTGCTTAGCTCAGATAAGATAATTATAGTGGGCGATTTTAACATCCACACAGATGCTGAGAATGACAGCCTCAACACTGCATTTAATCTATTATTAGACTCTACTGGCTTTGCTCAAAAGTAAATGAGTCCACCCACCACTTTAATCATATCTTAGATCTTGTTCTGACTTATGGTATGGAAATAGAAGACTTAACAGTATTCCCTGAAAACTCCCTTCTGTCTGATCATTTCTTAATAACATTTACATTTACTCTGATGGACTACCCAGCAGTGGGGAATAAGTTTCATTACACTAGAAGTCTTTCAGAAAGTGCTGTAACTAGGTTTAAGGATATGATTCCTTCTTTATGTTCTCTAATGCCATATACCAACACAGTGCAGAGTAGCTACCTAAACTCTGTAAGGGAGATAGAGTATCTCGTCAATAGTTTTACATCCTCATTGAAGACAACTTTGGATGCTGTAGCTCCTCTGAAAAAGAGAGCTTTAAATCAGAAGTGTCTGACTCCGTGGTATAACTCACAAACCCGTAGCTTAAAGCAGATAACCCGTAAGTTGGAGAGGAAATGGCGTCTCACTAATTTAGAAGATCTTCACTTAGCCTGGAAAAAGAGTCTGTTGCTCTATAAAAAAGCCCTCCGTAAAGCTAGGACATCTTTCTACTCATCACTAATTGAAGAAAATAAGAACAACCCCAGGTTTCTTTTCAGCACTGTAGCCAGGCTGACAAAGAGTCAGAGCTCTATTGAGCTGAGTATTCCTTTAACTTTAACTAGTAATGACTTCATGACTTTCTTTGCTAACAAAATTTTAACTATTAGAGAAAAAATTACTCATAACCATCCCAAAGACGTATCGTTATCTTTGGCTGCTTTCAGTGATGCCGGTATTTGGTTAGACTCTTTCTCTCCGATTGTTCTGTCTGAGTTATTTTCATTAGTTACTTCATCCAAACCATCAACATGTTTATTAGACCCCATTCCTACCAGGCTGCTCAAGGAAGCCCTACCATTATTTAATGCTTCGATCTTAAATATGATCAATCTATCTTTGTTAGTTGGCTATGTACCATAGGCTTTTAAGGTGGCAGTAATTAAACCATTACTTAAAAAGCCATCACTTGACCCAGCTATCTTAGCTAATTATAGGCCAATCTCCAACCTTCCTTTTCTCTCAAAAATTCTTGAAAGGGTAGTTGTAAAACAGCTAACTGATCACCTGCAGAGGAATGGTCTATTTGAAGAGTTTCAGTCAGGTTTTAGAATTCATCATAGTACAGAAACAGCATTAGTGAAGGTTACAAATGATCTTCTTATGGCCTCGGACAGTGGACTCATCTCTGTGCTTGTTCTGTTAGACCTCAGTGCTGCTTTTGATACTGTTGACCATAAAATTTTATTACAGAGATTAGAGCATGTCATAGGTATTAAAGGCACTGCGCTGCGGTGGTTTGAATCATATTTGTCTAATAGATTACAGTTTGTTCATGTAAATGGGGAATCTTCTTCACAGACTAAAGTTAATTATGGAGTTCCACAAGGTTCTGTGCTAGGACCAATTTTATTCACTTTATACATGCTTCCCTTAGGCAGTATTATTAGACGGTATTGCTTAAATTTTCATTGTTACGCAGATGATACCCAGCTTTATCTATCCATGAAGCCAGAGGATACACACCAATTAGCTAAACTGCTGGATTGTCTTACAGACATAAAGACATGGATGACCTCTAATTTCCTGCTTTTAAACTCAGATAAAACTGAAGTTATTGTACTTGGCCCCACAAATCTTAGAAGCATGGTGTCTAACCAGATCGTTACTCTGGATGGCATTTCCCTGATCTCTAGTAATACTGTGAGAAATCTTGGAGTCATTTTTGATCAGGATATGTCATTCAAAGCGCATATTAAACAAATATGTAGGACTGCTTTTTTGCATTTACGCAATATCTCTAGAATCAGAAAGGTCTTGTCTCAGAGTGATGCTGAAAAACTAATTCATGCATTTATTTCCTCTAGGCTGGACTATTGTAATTCATTATTATCAGGTTGTCCTAAAAGTTCCCTAAAAAGCCTTCAGTTAATTCAAAATGCTGCAGCTAGAGTACTGACGGGGACTAGAAGGAGAGAGCATATCTCACCCATATTGGCCTCTCTTCATTGGCTTCCTGTTAATTCTAGAATAGAATTTAAAATTCTTCTTCTTACTTATAAGGTTTTGAATAATCAGGTCCCATCTTATCTTAGGGACCTCGTAGTACCATATCACCCCAATAGAGCGCTTCGCTCTCAGACTGCAGGCTTACTTGTAGTTCCTAGGGTTTGTAAGAGTAGAATGGGAGGCAGAGCCTTCAGCTTTCAGGCTCCTCTCCTGTGGAACCAGCTCCCAATTCAGATCAGGGAGACAGACACCCTCTCTACTTTTAAGATTAGGCTTAAAACTTTCCTTTTTGCTAAAGCTTATAGTTAGGGCTGGATCAGGTGACCCTGAACCATCCCTTAGTTATGCTGCTATAGACGTAGACTGCTGGGGGGTTCCCATGATGCACTGTTTCTTTCTCTTTTTGCTCTGTATGCACCACTCTGCATTTAATCATTAGTGATTGATCTCTGCTCCCCTCCACAGCATGTCTTTTCCTGGTTCTCTCCCTCAGCTCCAACCAGTCCCAGCAGAAGACTGCCCCTCCCTGAGCCTGGTTCTGCTGGAGGTTTCTTCCTGTTAAAAGGGAGTTTTTCCTTCCCACTGTAGCCAAGTGCTTGCTCACAGGGGGTCGTTTTGACCGTTGGGGTTTTACATAATTATTGTATGGCCTTGCCTTACAATATAAAGTGCCTTGGGGCAACTGTTTGTTGTGATTCGGCGCTATATAAAAAAATTGATTGATTGATTGAAATTGACCTTTGTCATCCTTTTTGCTGTTTTTTTACCCCATAAATCCATAATATTCAGTCATGGTCATAGATAGCCCAAACTATACCTTTTTGAGCAGACAGATAATATGGTATATCTTTTAATATGATTGGAACATTTTTAAATTTGACCACTCTATAATTCCTCATTGACCCCTGTAGGTCATTAGAGGTCAGCTTCAGGATGCCTCGACATCTAAAAATAAACATTAGTTAATTTAGAATACATGTGCCAAATTTGGTGCCTTTATGAGAAAATGAACAGTTGTTATGGAAATTTTGGCTGAGCTGCACCACCAGGCTGGAAAGTGAAACTGCTGCTTGTTTGTAAGGTACAACATGGCAACCCTAATTCATCCAGGATCACGAACGCAACACGGTAGCCAGCATTCACACAGGAAAAAGAAACATCTTAAAGGTAGTGATGGATTATTCACGTTTGTTTTTCTCATTTATGATAAATAACCATCCAACAAGCGCTTTTCAGCGAGCTGAACGGGAGCCGTCAAGGATCATACAGTGCTGCGTTCAAATGCAAGTGGGAACTTAATGTTTTCCAGTTAGGAGTAATCAAAACGCAGCCAGAATTTCGATTTCCCACTCAGTGTATGCTATATTCACTATACCTCACAAGTGGGAAGATGGAACGCAAAATTACCTCATTTTTAACATCAAAATGTACAAAATGTGGGAAACCCATGAAAGTCCCCAGATTTGCTTTGTTGTTTTTCTAAGAACAAATGCTTCCTGATAAACATGTAGTTCAGTTTACTGAAGAAACAGACCAGTGGAAAAGGTGAAAAAAGTACACGGTCTAATGTTACCTCAAATATAAGAAAAGAAAGTTTTTGTGTTGGGGTGACGTGCTGGATAATGCATATGGGCCATATTATGATGTTTATTTCATCACTTGAGCCATGAAATAATCGTTTTTTTTGTTGTTGTTTTTTTTTAAAATCCAGCATTGTTGAGAGAATGATGTCAGATGTGAAAGTCAGGGTTGAGAAACCTTTCCAGAATGACATAGCAGGAAACCCAACTTCTACTGGCATGTTTTTTTTTTTTACATCAGTTTTAGCAATTTTCAGTTGTCAGTTTCCATTCAATGCAGCAATCACGCAGCTCCTCCCTCAAGGCCGGTGTCGCAGACACCACAGTTTTTGATTTGGGTGATTATTTCACTGGCATTCACCATATTTTGATTTCACATGTTAATAAATGCAGATTCCTTAAACATATCACACATTGTTATCAGGTGTAAAGGGCCGATCATTGATGTCATTAACAAACTGTAGCTAACTGGTATGTTCACGTTCACAGTGTGATGACTTTCTGAAAATATTATCACATCCAGCATTATTAAAAAAAATAATAGTGATTTTAACATTGGACAATTGCCACATCACAACACGAAGTACGATCAACTTCTGCAGCTCCGCTGACGTAAACATCCTGAAGAACAAAGATAAATGAGACAAGAAGAACCAGAACTGAACCTAGTTCCTCTTTTTGAGAGGCAACTTCATTTTATTTACATCTGTTCCAACGAAAGCCTCACATTAATACATCATTTCAGCTCATGGACATCAGCTGTCTGAATAACAGGTATTAAAGTTTGTGGGCAGAGACGCTCCACAGATATTTAGGAGGTGCATTCTTAAGGGCCTTCATAGTACGAAAGACGTAGAAACCGAAAGAAAACACAGTGCGAGCAGCTGGAACGTGTTGCACCACATCACACCTCTGCTGTGGAGAAAAAAACACACACACCATAAAAAAACACTACAAATTATTGAATCCCCCTTATCGAGCAGACAATACAAGTATGAACCGTCTGTTACCAAGAGGAAACGAGGTACCAAGAGGAACCGTCTGTTCTGCTGTAGATGACCCATGGTCACAGACGTGCAGTAATGACATGACATGAATGAAGCAGTGCACTCTTATCATGTCCACATCTGCTAGTCCAGCGTGTCCAGTCAGTCCAGCATGTCCAGTCGGCCCCGTGTGTGTGTCCTGCCTGGCACGCGTGTCCTGTGAGCATTGTGCCACAGGACAGACACCGTGTCATGTGGAACAGAGCTCACATGGGTGATGTGACATTCAGATCGCCTGCTGCGTTTTCACATGATCTGACGGTCCGTTTCACCTGGGGCAGCCTGTCAATGTGCGCGTTGTGCGCTCGTTCGCTCGTTCGCTCTAGCCCATCACAAAAGCAATATGTGTTTTTATGTATTTTCATGTGAGGACAGCAGGCATACACACGTGCGTCATGGTGGGCAATTGTAAGGTCATGTCCTTCAAAACACGGTATGTGTTCTACAGCTGTGACGTCCAGGACAGAGATCTCAACACCAACATGTCACTCTCTGTTTCTGTGTTATATGGTCATTCATTTTAGTTATTTTGTTATGTATTTGTGTATGTAGTTTTTGTAGTACTTATTTATATACCTGTCCTAGCTGTGGTTTCTGTGTTTTTAATGTGACACGTCGTGTGCACTGAGTCGTCATTTGCAGCTGTCAGTAAGTCTCAGACCGGCGATCAGCTGAGAGGCGCCTTGCCATGCTGTGTGCGGTCAGATGTGCCTGGCCAGTCCCCATCTGTACATACATATCAGCATTTCATGCAAGTGTCACCCCCCGAACGCCACGTGTTGGGGGGGCGGGGGCACAAAACACACACACGCGCCACATGTGTTGCAGAGGGAGCGGGGGCGTGAAACACACGCACACCACATGTGTTGGGGGAGTGGGGGGGGGGGGGGCGTGACACAGAAAAAGATGATGGTGACCTTCTATATTTATATGATATAAAATGTTTGTTTTCAGACAGGTGCTGTCCGGTAGACAGCTGTATCTGCTGAGACATGGAAAAACAAACAAACAAACAATAATGTACACATGCACACACATGCACAAGTGTTGCCCAAACTGAACGTGCAATGTAAAACGGTCAGAAAAGCCACCAGAGTGCGGAATAAAGTGTGCAGTGTGTTGCACATGTTAGGAAAGCAAGTATTTTCTTTGTCTTTTGCTTTAAATGGAAATGATCTGCTGCTGGCCACGCCCGGTTTCAAGATGAAACCTGAAACATACAAAAAATAAATAAATAAAACCATTTTGCACAACATGACGACTTTAAGGCAGTGATTGTGAACACTGGGGGCACATTTAGGGCAGTGATTATGAACACTTGGGGAACATTTAGGACAGTGATTGTGAACACTAGGGGAACATGTAGGGCAGTGATCGTGAACACTGGGGCCACTGGTGGCCTGCTGAGTGGAGAGTCATCCTGTCCGTAGCCATGGAAATCAGGATGCTGCAGGTTTCTGTGCCAGTCTTGAAGGAGAACTGAAAACTTGGAATCTGGGACCAGGACCAGGCGGGGACGCAAAGAGCCAAGACCGGGAGCTTGAGTTTATCATCGGGAAGCTCCGACATTTTAGGCTCTTGGAAGCTGCAGGAACATGCGATCAAGGTCACAGAGGAATCAGGCTCGGTCCTCACATGATCAATCTCTGGATCATGGGTCTTGGATCATGGAAGCATCTGGAAAGGCTCATGGATCGTCAGCGTAGACTCTGGCCTCAGGGCAGGAAAACCAACCAAGGATTCGGCCACAATCAACTCAATCAACTTTTTTCTTATATAGCGCCAAATCACAACAAACAGTTGCCCCAAGGCGCTCCATATTGTAAGGCAAGGCCATACAATAATTATGAAAAACCCCAACGGTCAAAACGACCCCCTATGAGCAAGCACTTGGCAACAGTGGGAAAGAAAAACTCCCTTTTAACAGGAAGAAACCTCCAGCAGAACCAGGCTCAGGGAGGGGCAGTCTTCTGCTGAGACTGGTTGGGGCTGAGGGAAAAAACCAGGAAAAAGACATGCCGTGAAGGGGGGCAGAGATCGATCACTAATGATTAAATGCAGAGTGATGCATACGGAGCAAAAAGAGAAAGAAACAGTGCATCATGGGAACCCCCCCACAATCTACGTCTAAAGCAGCATAACCAAGGGATGGTCCAGGGTCACCCGATCCAGCCCTAACTATAAGCCTTAGCGAAAAGGAAAGTTTTAAGCCTAATCTTAAAAGTAGAGAGGGTATCTGTCTCCCTGATCTGAATTGGGAGCTGGTTCCACCGGAGAGGAGCCTGAAAGCTGAAGGCTCTGCCTCCCATTCTACTCTTACAAACCCTAGGAACTACAAGTAAGCCCGCAGTCTGAGAGCGAAGCGCTCTAATGGGGTAATATGGTACTACGAGGTCCCTAAGATAAGATGGGACCTGATTATTCAAAACCTTATAAGTAAGAAGAAGAATTTTAAATTCTATTCTAGAATTAACAGGAAGCCAATGAAGAGAGGCCAACACGGGTGAGATATGCTCTCTCCTGCTAGTCCCCGTCAGTACTCTAGCTGCAGCATTCTGAACCAACTGAAGGCTTTTTAGGGAACTTTTAGGACAACCTGATAATAATGAATTACAATAGTCCAGCCTAGAGGAAATAAATGCATGAATTAGTTTTTCAGCATCACTCTGAGACAAGACCTTTCTGATTTTAGAGATATTGCGTAAATGCAAAAAGGCAGTCCTACATATTTGTTTAATATGCGCTTTGAATGACATATCCTGATCAAAAATGACTCCAAGATTTCTCACAGTATTACTAGAGATCAGGGAAATGCCATCCAGAGTAACGATCTGGTTAGACACCATGCTTCTAAGATTTGTGGGGCCAAGTACAATAACTTCAGTTTTATCTGAGTTTAAAAGCAGGAAATTAGAGGTCATCCATGTCTTTATGTCTGTAAGACAATCCAGCAGTTTAGCTAATTGGTGTGTATCCTCTGGCTTCATGGATAGATAAAGCTGGGTATCATCTGCGTAACAATGAAAATTTAAGCAATACCGTCTAATAATACTGCCTAAGGGAAGCATGTATAAAGTGAATAAAATTGGTCCTAGCACAGAACCTTGTGGAACTCCATAATTAACTTTAGTCTGTGAAGAAGATTCCCCATTTACATGAACAAACTGTAATCTATTAGACAAATATGATTCAAACCACCGCAGCGCAGTGCCTTTAATACCTATGACATGCTCTAATCTCTGTAATAAAATTTTATGGTCAACAGTATCAAAAGCAGCACTGAGGTCCAACAGAACAAGCACAGAGATAAGTCCACTGTCCGAAGCCATAAGAAGATCATTTGTAACCTTCACTAATGCTGTTTCTGTACTATGATGAATTCTAAAACCTGACTGAAACTCTTCAAATAGACCATTCCTCTGCAGGTGATCAGCTAGCTGTTTTACAACTACCCTCTCAAGAATCTTTGAGAGAAAAGGAAGGTTGGAAATTGGCCTATAATTAGCTAAGATAGCTGGGTCAAGTGATGGCTTTTTAAGTAATGGTTTAATTACTGCCACCTTAAAGGCCTGTGGTACATAACCAACTAACAAAGATAGATTGATCATATTTAAGATTGAAGCATTAAATAATGGTAGGACTTCCTTGAGCAGCCTGGCAGGAATGGGGTCCAATAAACATGCCGATGGTTTGGACGAAGCAACCAATGAAAATAACTCAGACAGAACAACCGGAGAGAAAGAGTCTAACCAAATACCGGCATCACTGAAAGCAGCCAAAGATAACGATACATCTTTGGGATGGTTATGAGTAATTTTTTCTCTAATAGTCAAAATTTTGTTAGCAAAGAAAGTCATGAAGTCATTACTAGTTAAAGTTAATGGAATACTCAGCTCAATAGAGCTCTGACTCTTTGTCAGCCTAGCTACAGTGCTGAAAAGAAACCTGAGGTTATTCTTATTTTCTTCAATTAGTGATGAGTAGAAAGATGTCCTAGCTTTACGGAGGGCTTTTCTATAGAGCAACAAACTCTTTTTCCAGGCTAAGTGAAGATCTTCTAAATTAGTGAGACGCCATTTCCTCTCCAACTTACGGGTTATCTGCTTTAAGCTACGAGTTTGTGAGTTATACCACGGAGTCAGACACTTCTGATTTAAAGCTCTCTTTTTCAGAGGAGCTACACCATCCAAAGTTGTCTTCAAAGAGGATGTAAAACTATTGACGAGATACTCTAACTCCCTTACAGAGTTTAGGTAGCTACTCTGCTCTGTGTTGGTATATGACATTAGAGAACATAACGAAGGAATCATATCCTTAAACCTAGTTACAGCGCTTTCTGAAAGACTTCTAGTGTAATGAAACTTATTCCCCACTGCAGGGTAGTCCATCAGGGTAAATGTAAATGTTATTAAAAAATGATCAGACAGAAGGGAGTTTTCAGGGAATACTGTTAAGTCTTCTATTTCCATACCAATGAACTACCAGCCTGGGATTATATAGCCCGCTCCTCATCAGAGGCTTATACACGGCAGGTGAGTGGCCGTGATGAGCGGTGATGCGCAGCAGGTGAGACTCGGCTCTGTGTGTGCCATCTGGGGGAAAACACTCAGAACTACACACAGGGTAAAAAGGCAAGAGAGAGAGAGGCAGGGCAAAGGCTAACCATGACACCTGCACAGTAATAAGGTCGGCCCTGTTCTGGTCAAAGAGGTCTTGGGACACAACTTATTTACCTTAAGGCAGACGTAGAGGCCAGCAGAAGCCTTAAAATCCCTCATCACAGAGCCTGGGTTTGACTTTCAGCATCAGGTGAAATACAGCAGGGTGTTCATGCAACACAGGTCAAGGCAGATCTCCAGGTGGGTAACTTTTGTTAATTATAATGAATGAACTAATGTGACAGAATACATGTGAGCCTTCATTAAAATGAACTAATTTTTTTTACATTGTTCATCTCTTCAGTTATTCTACATGTAGTAGCGACTTCTTGTAATCACTCTGGTAGTCCATCGCTTTAGATGATGACATCTGTGCCAGACCCTCAAGGGGGATGGATCCTCTGATGACTTCTCAACCCAAAGGCTGAAGCACACAGCTTTTCACACCTCCTGCACTGATGGGTTGATGTAGCTGGGTTGGCCGATGCTGCTTTATGCCGCCTGTCCCTTGCAGCTTCTAGACGTTTCCTCCTCTCTTCCTTGAACATAGTTGTGGCTTTAGAGATGGCAGCCCTCCAGGCTGGTTGATCAGCGGCAGCTACTTCAAACTCAGATGGCTGGATACCGCACCACTGAAGGTTGTTCTTCAGAAGGTCTTTGTACCTCAGTTTAGGTCTACCCCTCCGGCGGGAGCCCAACTTGAGCTCCCCGTACATCAGCTGTCTGGGGATACGGCAGTCATCCATCCTGCTGACATGACCAGACCATCGTAACTGAGCCTTCAGTAGCAATGCCTCAATGCTTGTTGTGTGGGCTCTATCCAGTATTTCCTGGTTGGTAATTTTGTCTTGCCAGCAGATGTTCATGATTGTACGCAGTGACCTCATGTGGAATTTTGTAGTTGCTTTATGTGGCGGCGGTACAGAGTCCATGTTTCACATCCATACAGGAGTGTAGGGATTACTACGGCCTTGTAGATTTTAAGTTTTCTGGACAGTTTGACTCCTCTGTGCTGAAGAACCTTAGCTCTCAATCTGCCCAATGTCTAACTGGATTTCCGGATTCTGCATGTGATTTCTCTATCCAGCGATCCGTCTGCTGAGACTGTGCTTCCAAGATATGTGAAGTGTTCCATATTTTGCAGTACAGCTGAGTCGATGATGATATTAGGTGCAGGTAAAGTTCTATTTGGTGCAGGTTGCACTAACACCACAGTTTTTCCAAGGCTGATTGTTAGGCCAAAGAGTTTTGACGCTTCCACAAAATGGTCTATAATGTGTTGTAGGTGATTTTTCATGTGTGCCATGAGAGCACAGTCATCTGCAAACAGAGCTTCTAGGATAAGTCTTACCACAGTCTTTGTTCGGGCTTGCAGGCGGCGTAGATCAAAGACCTATCCATCTGAGTGGTATTTAATATATATCCCGAGGTCAAGCTCTTTCACAGTGTGTAGAAGGACTTGTGTGAAGAACAAGTTGAATAGCACTGGTGCAAGTATGCAGCCTTGCTTCACACCTGTTGAGATGTTGAAGGGGTTGGAGAAGTCCCCACCGACCAGAACCTGTGCTGTCATGTTGTCATGGAATAGCCTCACAAGTGTAAACTTTTGTGGGCATCGCAGTTTGGTGAGGATAGTCCACAGTGCGTCCCTGTTGATGCTGTCGAAAGCCTTGGTTAGGTTGATAAACACAGCATAGAGGTCCATTCTCTGCTCGATGCACTTCTCCTGGACTTGACGCAGAGCAAACACCATGTCTGTGGTGCTACGACCTGGGTGAAACCCACATTGTGCCTCGGGGAGGTTGCTCTCAGACACGTTGCTGATCAATCTGTTAAGGAGGATGCAAGCTAGGATTTTTCCAGTGATGGAGAGCAGAGGTATTCCTCTGTAGTTATCACAATCTGATTTTGATCCTTTGTTTCTGTACAGTGCTACAATTGTGGCATCTCTGAAGTCTCACGGCATGCATTATTTTTCCCAGATTGTAGATAGGATATCATGGAAAGCTTGGAAAGCTGCTGTACCCAAGGACGTGTACAGTTCTGCTGGGATTCCATCTTTTCCTGGTGCTTTGTGTCGTGCCCCGCCCAGTTCCAGGCTTCAGTCCTTATTTTCCCTCTTTCTTTGGTTCTACTTCTTCTGCCCCAGCCTTGTTTTATTAATTGCCATTTTCATCGTGTGTTTATTCTGTTCTATTTTTGCTTTGGCATATTCTTCTTTGTTACTTTTATACTTCAGCCATGTTCCAGTTCCGTTCTATCAATCAATCAATCAGTTTTATTTATATAGCGCCAAATCACAACAAACAGTTGCCCCAAGGCGCTTTATATTGTAAGGCAAGGCCATACAATAATTACGTAAAAACCCCAACGATCAAAACGACTGGATGGTTCAGGGTCACCTGATCCAGCCCTAACCATAAGCTTTAGCAAAAAGGAAAGTTTTAAGCCTAATCTTAAAAGTAGAGAGCGTGTCTGTCTCCCTGATCTGAATTGGGAGCTGGTTCCACAGAAGAGGAGCCTGAAAGCGGAAGGCTCTGCCTCCCATTCTACTCTTACAAAACCTAGGAACTACAAGTAAGCCTGCAGTCTGAGAGCGAAGCGCTCTATTGGGGTGATATGGTACTATGAGGTCCCTAAGATAAGATGGGACCTGATTATTCAAAACCTTATAAGTAAGAAGAAGAATTTTAAATTCTATTCTAGAATTAACAGGAAGCCAATGAAGAGAGGCCAATATGGGTGAGATATGCTCTCTCCTTCTAGTCCCCGTTAGTACTCTAGCTGCAGCATTTTGAATTAACTGAAGGCTTTTCAGGGAACTTTTAGGACAACCTGATAATAATGAATTACAATAGTCCAGCCTAGAGGAAATAAATGCATGAATTAGTTTTTCAGCATCACTCTGAGACAAGACCTTTCTAATTTTAGAGATATTGCGTAAATGCAAAAAAGCAGTCCTACATATTTGTTTAATATGCGCTTTGAATGACATATCCTGATCAAAAATGACTCCAAGATTTCTCACAGTATTACTAGAGGTCAGGGTAATGCCATCCAGAGTAAGGATCTTGTTAGACACCATATTTCTAAGATTTGTGGGGCCAAGTACAACAACTTCAGTTTTATCTGAGTTTAAAAGCAGGAAATTAGAGGTCATCCATGTCTTTATGTCTGTAAGACAATCCTGCAGTTTAGCTAATTGGTATGTGTCCTCTGGCTTCATGGATAGATAAAGCTGGGTATCATCTGCGTAACAATGAAAATTTAAGCAATGCCATCTAATAATACTGCCTAAGGGAAGCATGTATAAAGTGAATAAAATTGGTCCTAGCACAGAACCTTGTGGAACTCCATAATTAACCTTAGTCTGTGAAGAAGATTCCCCATTTACATGAACAAATTGTAATCTATTAGATAAATATGATTCAAACCACCACAGCGCAGTGCCTTTAATACCTATGGCATGCTCTAATCTCTGTAATAAAATTTTATGGTCAACAGTATCAAAAGCAGCACTGAGGTCTAACAGAACAAGCACAGAGATGAGTCCACTGTCTGAGGCCATAAGAAGATCATTTGTAACCTTCACTAATGCTGTTTCTGTACTATGATGAATTCTAAAACCTGACTGAAACTCTTCAAATAGACCATTCCTCTACAGATGATCAGTTAGCTGTTTTACAACTACCCTTTCAAGAATTTTTGAGAGAAAAGGAAGGTTGGAGATTGTCCTATAATTAGCTAAGATAGCTGGGTCAAGTGATGGCTTTTTAAGTAATGGTTTAATTACTGCCACCTTAAAAGCCTGTGGTACATAGCCAACTAATAAAGATAGATTGATCATATTTAAGATCAAAGCATTAAATAATGGTAGGGCTTCCTTGAGCAGCCTGGTAGGAATGGGGTCTTAGTGAGATGCCATTTCCTCTCCAACTTACGGGTTATCTGCTTTAAGCTGCGAGTTTGTGAGTTATACCACGGAGTCAGGCACTTCTGATTTAAAGCTCTTTTTCAGAGGAGCTACAGCATCCAAGGTTGTCTTCAATGAGGATGTAAAACTATTGACGAGATACTCTGTCTCACTTACAGAGTTTAGGTAGCTACTCTACACTGTGTTGGTATATGGCATTAGAGAACATAAAGAAGGAATCATATCCTTAAACCTAGTTACAGCGCTTTCTGAAAGACTTCTAGTGTAATGAAACTTATTCCCCACTGCTGGGTAGTCCATCAGAGTAAATGTAAATGTTATTAAGAAATTATCAGACAGAAGGGAGTTTTCAGGGAATACTGTTAAGTCTTCAATTTCCATACCATAAGTCAGAACAAGATCTAAGATATGATTAAAGTGGTGGGTGGACTCATTTACATTTTGAGCAAAGCCAATTGAGTCTAATAATAGATTAAATGCAGTGTTGAGTCATTCTCAGCATCTGTGTGGATGTTAAAATCGCCCACTATAATGATCTTATCTGAGCTAAGCACTAAGTCAGACAAAAGGTCTGAAAATTCACAGAGAAACTCACAGTAATGACCAGGTGGACGATAGATAACAACAAATAAAACTGGTTTTTGGGACTTCCAATTTGGATGGACAAGACTAAGAGTCAAGCTTTCAAATGAATTAAAGCTCTGTCTGGGTTTTTGAATAATTAATAAGCTGGAATGGAAGATTGCTGCTAATCCTCTGCCTCGGCCCGTGCTACGAGAGTTCTGGCAGTTAGTGTGACTCGGGGGTGTTGACTCATTTAAACTAACATATTCTTCCTGCTGTAACCAGGTTTCTGTAAGGCAGAATAAATCAATATGTTGATCAATTATTATATCATTTACTAACAGGGACTTAGAAGAGAGAGACCTAATGCTTAATAGACCACATTTAACTGTTTTAGTCTGTGGTGCAGTTGAAGGTGCTGTATTATTTTTTCTCTTTGAATTTTTATGCTTAAATAGATTTTTGCTGGTTATTGGTGGTCTGGGAGCAGGCACCGTCTCTACGGGGATGGGGTAATGAGGGGATGGCAGGGGGAGAGAAGCTGCAGAGAGGTGTGTAAGACTACAACTCTGCTTCCTGGTCCCAACCCTGGATAGTCACGGTTTGGAGGATTTAAGAAAATTGGCCAGATTTCTAGAAATGAGAGCTGCTCCATCCAAAGTGGGATGGATGCCGTCTCTCCTAACAAGACCAGGTTTTCCCCAGCAGCTTTGCCAATTATCTATGAAGCCCACCTCATTTTTTGGACACCACTCAGACAGCCAGCAATTCAAGGAGAACATGCGGCTAAACATGTCACTCCCGGTCCGATTGGGGAGGGGCCCAGAGAAAACTACAGAGTCCGACATTGTTTTTGCAAAGTTACACACCGATTCAATGTTAATTTTAGTGACCTCCGATTGGCGTAACCGGGTGTCATTACTGCCGACGTGAATTACAATCTTACCAAATTTACGTTTAGCCTTAGCCAGCAGTTTCAAATTTCCTTCAATGTCGCCTGCTTTGGCCCCCGGAAGACAATTGACTATGGTTGCTGGTGTCACTAACTTCACATTTCTCAAAACAGAGTCGCCAATAACCAGAGTTTGATCCTCGGCGGGTGTGTTGTCGAGTGGGGAAAAACGGTTAGAAATGTGAACGGGTTGGCGGAGTACACGGGACTTCTGTTTAGAACTACGCTTCCTCCTCACAGTCACCCAGTCGGCCTGCTTTCCCGGCTGCTCGGGATCTGCCAGAGGGAAACTAACGGCGGCTAAGCTACCTTGGTCCGCACCGACTACAGGGGCCTGGCTAGCTGTAGAATTTTCCACGGTGCGGAGCCGAGTCTCCAATTCGCCCAGCCTGGCCTCCAAAGCTACGAATAAGCTACACTTATTACAAGTACCATTACTGCTAAAGGAGGCCGAGGAATAACTAAACATTTCACACCCAGAGCAGAAAAGTGCAGGAGAGACAGGAGAAGCCGCCATGCTAAACCGGCTAAGAGCTAGTAGCTGCGCTAAGCTAGCGGATTCCTAAAAACACACAAAGTGAATAATGTGTAAATAATTTAGAGGTGATTCAGCAGAGGGAGTGCTTTAGTTAAGGCACTTGAAGATTACACTGTGAAACAAATCGTTATCTAGGTAACTAGATCAATCTAACTGCACAGATTAAACAGCTAACAGATACAGCAAAACACCGCTTTGCTCCAGAACAGGAAGTGATACAATACCGCAGTGAGAGCCAACCACCAGTAGAGGCAAGCAAGCTAGTTTTGTTCTATCAGTCTGTTTTCATGGTTTATTAATTAGTTAGTGTAATATGTAGTACTTTGATGCCAGGTTTTGTCATCACTTAGTTTCTGTTTTTCTTATGGTTTTGTCTGTCTGTGCCACTTAGTTTTGTCATAGTGTGTTATTTCCCATGATTCTGTTTATCATGTTCTGGTATGCTTTTCAGTCCTGTTCGAGTTTAGATTCCTATTCATGTTTTTCTTGTATGATCTCTAGTTGTCTTGTCTGTAATTCTCTTCACTGCTCACTTGCACCTGTCTGTCTCATCCTGTCCTCGTCTGCTCGGTGTCTGCACTCTTCTCAGTTCTCACGTGTTCACTCCCAGCTTCATTGTTATCAGAGAGTAAGCTGAGCGACCTTATGTCAAAAACTGATTTATGGCCCTGTCAGCCAATCAGAATTGACTACGTCACTAAGCCCCACCCCTAATCCCGCCCCTTATGACATCACAGCCAATCAGAATCGATTACATCATTATGTCCCGCCCCTAGCCCCTCCCCTAGCCCCGCCTCCAAGCCCCGCCCCTGGCTCCTCCCCTAGCCCCACCCCAAGCTCCGCCCCTAACCTCCCCTCCCACCCGGGTCTAATATTTTAATGTCATTTTATTTCATGAATTAAAGAACGATTAAAAAAAATACCTAGATCTTTTTTAATGTATTAAAGAATTAACTAATTCTGAAATAATTAAACATAAATCAGTGTCTAATATTTAATACCCCTTTAATATTTTTTAATTCTTAAATTAAAGCGCGTCCTTTTATGGTTTTTAATGCCTCAATTAAAGAAGGATTTAAAAAATACCCGTATCTTTTGCACAATTATGGGAGGTTTTCTTCAATTTAGTGATTAAACATGAATATTTTAATACCCCTTTAATATTTTTTAATTCTTAAATTAATGCGTCTCCTTTGCTGTTTTTTAATTCTTAAAATAAAGAAGGGTTAAAAATAACCGTCTCTCGGCTGTAACGGCTGTAAGTCTTTGCAGCAAGACGGTCAAATACCCACGCATAGAGCTCCTCACGGAAACATGACCCCACGGCTGTAATACCTGTTACAGACGCTAGCTGTGTGCGTGTGTGTCTGTCGGGGGGTGTGTGTGCATGTGTGTGTGTGTGTGTGTGTTTCGGAGGTGTGTGTGTGTGTGTGTGTGTGTGTGTGTGTGTGTGTGTGTGTGTGTGTGTGTGTGTGTGTGTGTGTGTGTGTGTGTGTGACCTGCGCAGCGGGGGTGTCACGCCGGATGGTCTTTTATAACATAGTAGAGAAGCTTGAATCTTTGGTTGAAGCTTGAATGTTTTATTACATCCGATTTCCTGATGACGGGGTCGTTCGCTGGGCTTGTTTGAAGACGGAAAAACAAAGCTTATTCTTAGTCACGATAGATGCAGTTTCTTTTAAGATATTACCCGGTCGATCAGGGGCTGCGGGACACCCGCTGATCGGAGATGCCGCCCGAGGTGATGAAGACGGAAAAAACAAAGTTTCTTCTCAGTCACGTCCCCCTGTGGGAAGGAGTCACCGCTCATTTCCACTACGACTGGTGAAGAGTGAAGGCGTCTGGACCCCGCGATGGGTATAAAATAGAATTAATTTGCGGTAAAAAAAAATCCCCTGGTCCTGAAAAACCATGTTGTTTAATTAAGTTTTGCAGAGTGCGAAAACCACATCAGCTTTCAGGGTAAGTGATTTAAGTAATCTTTTTTGATAGAAATGACTGTTTTTAAATGATGCACGCGGTCTGAAACTGTGTCTTTTTTAGACAAAACCATGCACACGCTCCAGAGTGCGTTCGGACCCGGCCTCGGTAATATATTTGAAATATCAGAGAATATCTGCTTGCGAGGGTGATGCTTTTTATTTATTTATTTATTTTAATTCTAGAAATCAAGTCAGAGCCCCCTGAAGAAGTTCGAAGGCTGGAAGCTCCGACTTCACCACGCAGATGTAAGTACACCGACCGAAATTAAATCACGGTTAAAACTCTGGAATAACCCGATTTTTTCTGTTACAGCCCGTGGAGAAGCGGGTCAGCGGCAGAGAACCGTAAAACGATCCACGGATTTACACGGTAAGGAGTCGGAGTTTATGTATTTATTTATTTAAAATATTTAATAACTAAAGTTTTTCTCCTTTTTTTTCAGCACGCGGTGGAGGGAGACCGTCTATTTTCCATCGAGACGCAAGGCTCGAAGATATTCTGAGCTGGGATTAATTTCATCTCGCAACTTTTTTGAAAATGTGTATTCTGTTTTTTTCTTATTCCGATGGAACGGGAGAATTCATTTTGAAGAGGTATATTAATTGATTTTCTTGAAGTAGATTCATCCTGGTACGGATTTTAAAAGATGGAAGGAGAGAATTCAGGTCGGGAAAAAACTTCGGACGTGTATTGGATTTAAACGCTTAAATAATCGACTCAGCGGGGAGCGCTCCTGGAACAGATGGCCCATTACCCGAGGCGTTAAATTCGCCGCCTCGAAATAACATCGAGTCCGGAGAGAGACTTTTAAGCCGTGTTCGTTTAACACCGCTAAATGATGCTCTTAACAATTTGGCGGCTGAACGAGAATTGGAAGAAATTAACCCCTACATCATTTCTGCGATTAACGCGATAAATTCGACGGTCCAGTCTGATACTGAAGAGCCCCCTGACCCCCCGCACACCCTGCCTCCAGACGAGTCCGGTCCCGCGGCGTTGAACCAGGTACGTCTGACTCCTCTAAATAACGCCGTAAACCTCCTCGCGTGTGAAGTTAATCCTCACGTCCAATCCGCAGTGGATGAATTAAATCAAATGCCTAATGACGCGCGCGTTTTTTCACCTTTAAGAAGTCCATCCCCACGCAATGCGCACGGAGAAGATATTTTAAACAGAGCTCGTTTAACCCCGATAAACGCGGCAATCTCTGTTTTGATGGAAGGCGGGAATGATGCACGACCGGGGTCCAGCCGACACTCTCCCATGACGGGCGGTGGGGCTGCTAACGTCATCAGGAGACCGGCTTTTAACAATATCGAAATCAGGCAGCCTCTAAATTTCCACCGTGTCGACGAAATTCCGGACTATGCGGAATTTTATCGTAATGTCATTGGGACTCTTCAGAACTCAGTCGAAAAGGCTTTAACACACGCCAGGGCCGGGGACTTTATCCAAATGGAGATTCGTGGGGACTCAGTCTACAACGAGGCCACTTTGATCAGCTCATATAACGACGCGGGCGATGTGACGGCCTTCCAAAATCTGCTAGAACGATTGATACAATCGAATTCCAACGTTTTATCCGACGACCACTAATGTCCAAGTCATCCGCAACCAGAACGGCATGGGGAAACGCAGAATAGATGACCTTCTCCATCACGAGGTTCTGAGGAAAAAATCCAAATGCCTTAATATCGTGTATAATCCTGACAACAGTTTATGTTTCGCGATAAACCTCGTTCAGTTATTGAATCCTCATCTGACTACGCACGAGGCGGAGCAGCGCGGGCTGGCGTTACAAATTAGCGTTGGATTAACGGCTGCTACGCCGGTATCTTTAGAGCAGGTGGGAAAATTTGAAAACGTTCTGGGTTGTAAAATTGTGGTGTTTTTCAGAGCTGAAGGGGAGAGAACGCTGACAAAATTCCAAACAGGAATACCGGCGCAGCAGAAAACTCTTTTCGTTTTTCTGTTTAATAATCATTTTTACGGAATCACCGATTTAAAGAGATTTTTGGGAGTGAGATATGTATGCGAGTTTTGCTTTGAGGGGTACAATAACCCCGCCTCCCATAATTGTCCGTCATATTGTAAAATTTGTGAATCCACGCAGTGTTACGAGAAAAATAACCCGGTATTCTGCAGCGAATGTAACAAGAAGTGTCGCTCGCCCGCCTGTTACAGCCTGCATAAACAACCGAAGTATCGTCCTTTGTAAGTTTGTTAATGTGTGTGATAACAGAAAAAAATGCCCTCGATGTAAACGCGAGTATTACGTAGCATTTTCTAAAAACAGCGCTCCGCACGTGTGTAAGCAGAAGAGGTGTCATATATGCGGCGAGGCTCTCCAGGAGCCGGGCGAGGGTCACCTCTGCTATATGACGCCGGTCAAAGCTGAAGAGACGCATTCAGAGAAATATGTTTTTTATGACTTTGAAACGTATGTCGATAATAACGGGGAACACGTGCCGTTTTACGTCAGCGCTGTAACAAAGACGGGTGATTTTTGGAGCGCATGGGGGACAGACTGCGTAGCCCGCTTCTTTAAACATTTTAGAACGAGAAAATTCAAGGAATACGTGTTCATCGCTCACAACTCAAAAGGTTTTGACGGCTATCTGCTTCTAAAGTATTTAGTCCAGCAGGGCGTAACCCCCGCTGTGATTATGACCGGGAGTAAACTATTACTCATGACAGACGCCGCCTTTAAACAGAAATATATAGATTCGTTATCTTTCCTTACAATGCGCTTATCTCAGATGCATAAAGCTCTGGGAATCCGGCTGAAAGACGAAATCGTCCGCAAAGGTTACTTTCCGCACCTGTTCAGTTCAGAAAAAATCTGAACTATGTCGGTCCGTACCCTGACTCTGCAGCTTACGGGGTCGCAAATATGTCAGAGGGAGAAAGAGAGGAATTTAACGCGTGGTACGTGAGCAAAAAAAACGCGATTTTTGATTTCCGTTATGTATTGTGATAACGATACAAAAATCCTGGCTGTAGCCTGCTCCAAATTTATGGCTGATTTCATCGCTGAAACACACGTGGATCCTTTTACCTGCGTTACAATCGCCTCGGTGTGTATGAAAGTCTTCCAAACTAACTTTCACGCTCCAAAAACGCTGGCGATCCCCTCCGCCGACAATTATAGAACGAAGCATAAAAAATATTCAGACGTGGCCGTGCAGTGGTTAGAATGGGTTGCTGAGACGCGAAACATTACCATCGATCACACTCTAAACAGGGGCGAGAAAAAAATAGGAGGTTATTATGTTGATGGGTATGCTCAGATTGACGGGCGGATAAAAGTGTGGGAGTTTCTCGGGTGTTTTTACCACGGGTGTGCAACGTGTTTTACACAGCACGAAATAAACCCTCTCACAAACACCTCATTTGGAGAGCTCCACGCAGCGTGTCAGAAAAAAATAGCCTTTCTGCGGGCTATGGTGGGCGTCACCCTCAGCGTAATTTGGGACATCAGTGGCTTGAAATGAGGCTGAGGGATGAGAACGTTCGCCGTTTCCTCAGCCGCAGGGGGTTACCGCGGCCCCTCGAACCTCGCGACGCTTTATACGGAGGTCGGACTTGCGCGTCCCATCTGAGGTACACGGCTAAGCAAGATGAGAGGGTCTATTACGTCGACGTGACCTTGCTGTATCCTTACGTTAACGTAAATTTCACATATCCTACGGGGCATCCGGAAATTATCGAGAGAAATTTCCGAGACCCCAGGACTTATTTCGGGCTCATCAAAGCCATCGTGTATCCACCCCGGGGGCTAAAATTCCCCGTCCTCCCACACAGAACTCCTCACAGTAAACTGGTGTTTACTCTGTGTCGCACCTGCGCTGATGAAAATAATCAAGCGGGAGCGTGCACATACAGTCTGCAGCAGAGAGCTCTGTCTGGGACTTGGACGACCCCGGAATTCCACAAAGCTCTGGATACAGGCTACGTTGTAGCTAAGATTTTTGAAGTCTGGCATTTTGAGGAAAAAAGTGATAAAATCTTTGAGGGGTACATAAACACCTTCTTAAAACACAAGCAGGAAGCCTCCGGTTTCCCTCCCGAATTTGATAAAGACCCCGAGAGCAGAGAAAAATATATCACGGACTACTGGCTGAATCAGAAGATTTGTTTAGACCCAGAAAAAAATCAGTCACAATCCGGCAAAACGACAGATGACTAAGATCTGCCTCAACTCCTTCTGGGGGAAATTCGCCCAGAGGTCAAATCTGACGCAGACCGCGCTCGTTAAAAACGCTGACGATCTGTTCAGGTATCTGTTTTCTGAAGAGTACGAGGTCACATATCTAACATTCCTCAGCAGTCAGGTGGCTATGGTTCAATGGAGGTACGGCCCGCGGTACGTCAGCCGACCGGGTAAAGCCGTCAGTATTTTCATCGCAGCGTTTACAACGGCGTACGCGCGTTTGACCTTGTACAGTTTTATGGAGGCTGTGGCAAATCCTGACAGGATTCTGTATTATGATACCGATAGCCTGATTTACGTTTGTAGGTGGGGTGAAACCCCGCTGCCTACCGGTAATTATCTGGGGCAGCTCACCGATGAGTTGAACGGCGACGTCATCACAGAGTTTGCAGCAGCGGGGGCCTAAAAGTTACGCATATAAAACCGTACGAGGTAAAACGGTCATGCGTGTGAAGGGGATCACTCAAACCCACGAGAGCTGTCAGAAAATAAACTTTGACACCGTCAAAGATCTGGTCGAGGGTTATATAAAAGACCCCGCCCTCGCTGCATCTATCAAAACACTGCAGCAGGGAATTAAACGTCATAAAAGCAGTTTCAGTTTGACAAACGTGTCATTTCAAAAATCCTTCAGGGTGGTGTATGACAAGAGGCGTCTTTTAAAGGACGGGGAAACCGAACCGTTCGGATTTTGAAACATGTCTCACTCGGGAAATACGGTGGAGTTTGACCCCAGACTTCAGCCCCCATTCTCCTGTCTCATCGTTGGACCGAGTGGTTCGGGAAAGAGTGTGTTTGTGAAAACATTGCTGGAAAATTGTTGCCACGCTATGAGATATGTGCCTGACAACGTTGTATGGCTGTATACATCTGAACAACCTCTGTATTCTGAACTGAAGAATAAAAATATTAAATTTGTAAGAGGACTCCCTGACTCATTTCTGGACGAACGCCTTTTCCCTGAAGGTCAGAGCCATCTGGTTATTTTGGATGATCTCATCTTTCAAGCAACGGATCATCCTGAAGTTGTAAGAATTTTCACCCAGTACAGACATCACCGGAATATGAGCATCATCATGATCACACAGAACGTGTTTCATAAAGGGAAATACAATCGAACCATCAGCTTGAATTGTAATTATATGGTGCTGTTTAAAAACCCCAGAGACAAGTTACAGATGAACATTCTGGCTCAGCAAATGTTTCCCGGCAGAAAACAATTTTTTTTGGAGGCTCTTGATGATGCTACGAGCGTACCTTACGGGTATTTATTACTGGATTGCACGCAGGAGTGTCCAGATCAGTTCAGACTCAGATCGGGATTACTCCCGCACGAGTGGCCCACGGTTTATTTACAGAAAGATAAACGGATATGAGCTCTCTTTTAAAAAGGAATGCCCCCGCTCTTAAAGCGCTAATCAGAGCCGGGGCGAGGAAGCGTCACCACAGCCTGAAGACCTGCAGGCCGGAGCTTCTGAAAACTTTATCCGAGGTCGCTTTGAATATATTAAAGGGGAATATCGCCTTGAGCGACTCTCAATTCCGTGCCTTGAAAAAACGAAAAAGAGTTTTACGTCTTCTGGCCGATAGAAAAACCAGTTACAAAAGGAAGCGGGGAGCGCTGATTCAGACGGGCGGCTTTCTCCTGCCTCTGCTCGCCGCCCTGCCCGTTATAATGAGTCTAATACTGCCCAGAGGATAATGGCGTTCAAAGCGGCGCAAAAGATGTTTTTACTGACTCCTCAACAGATGCTTCAACTCGGACATTCCGTTCCGCCGAGCGGAAATAACATCAGACAAACGGCGGAAAATGATTTAGACTCGCGAATGCGGGCCGTGCTGGAGGAACGTACTCACTCCCCTTATGAAAAAAAAGTATGAGGCTCTGCTGCAGCGCTATTTAACCCTGATCAAACAGGGGGAACTCAAATCACACGTTTCACCCCCGCAAGAGACTTGCGTCGCTAAGCAACCTGAGGAGGAGGGGGTGGAGGAGGAGGAGGAGCTGGATGAGACTGTGACAGAGGTCCTGAAGAATATCCCCTCCAGAGAGCGTAGAAACGCTGAATATATTATGAGGAAATTGTTGATGGGTGATACACGCTGGAGTCCGTCGGGGGAATTTATTTACAAGGGGAAAGTCGTGAGGGGGTCTCACGCCATAGATCTTATGAAACATCTCGGATCCTCGTTCAAGAAATCGAGCCCTCCTACAGGTTGGGTGAAGTTCCTCAATATTTTACAGGAGCGGAACATTCCGGTGGCGTGCGTATCAAACCCGCAAGCCCGCGAGCAGTTTCAGAAGCTTAAAAAAGGACGGAGCAGCTCGCCGGATGAAACCCTTCTTTTAACCGATTCGCCGGCCAGGAAGAAACTTAAGAAAAAAAAAAGACTTCCAACGCTGGGAAGGTTTCTCCCCATAAAAGGAGGTTGTCGAATTAAAAACTGACTGGATATTATGATCAAGATTTTTAAAATACATCGCAGTCAGACACGTTTTTGTATATTGTTACTAATAAAACACCGACTGAAACTCATCTCCGGGCTTCATCACTTTTATTCGGCATATGGTTTAAAAACAACTTTCACCACTTCTCTACTTAATAACAACGATGCAAAAAAAACGAAAAACATTAAAGATATGATCGGGAGGTTGTCCTAAGACGGGGGTTACATTTCCACGTGAAAAAACATTTAAAAAAAATTTAGTATCAAAGGTTAACACAAGCTGTCACAGCATTTAAAAGTGTGCGAAGGTCCTGGTAGCTGGATACAGGAGGTATTGCCCCTTTTCTTAAGGCAATTACGATATCTTTTCACAAAATCAGAAACCAAATCATCATTTGCGATAGTATTTTCGGTGTATAAAGACAGCACATCTTGGTATGTCACCCCGGTGGCGCTGATATATATTTAATACACGCAGTGACCTTTATTTTATTTGTAAATATTCACAAAAAGGAAACATGGAAATAGAAATGGAAAAAATATGAGTATGTACATATGTATGTACGGATATATTTAAATCTCTTTGGTGTTAAAGATATGTAGATGTTTTGTTCATGTGGTTTCTGACATGTCTGGAATAAATTAAAGTGAACCGGAATCTTGGAACCTGAGCTTTATAACTTATATTAGGCTGAAGCTGGGAAAACTAATTCTCCTGTAAGTAGCGTTTTATTCTTTTAGTGCAACTATTAAAAGGTCCACTATTTCTGTATTATCCGTCATGACTTTGCTATCCATCCACTTTTGTTCATAATATGGGACCACTACACGCGTGGGGCTGGGGATATTTGCATCTTAAAGTGTGTGTCTGTGTGTGTATTTGGGGTGTTTAGCGCAAAAGGTCGCACCTCTTTTGACAAACCGGGCCAGCGTCACAGGTCCCGTTTGAAGCAATATTTTTATGAGGTCCTGCTGTGTCCCTCGGTCCGAGGTGTCAGGTTAAATCCCCTGATCGATGATTACGTGTGTTTTTTGGGTCCACCATAAAACCTGATACTGGTGGGAAATGAGCTTGTTTTGGAGGCTGGTCCAGTTTTCTGTCCCGCCTCCTGCTGCAGTGTTTTTCAATCTTCTTCACAGACTAAAGTTAATTATGGAGTTCCACAAGGTTCTGTGCTAGGACCAATTTTATTCACTTTATACATGCTTCCCTTGGGCAGTATTATTAGACGGTATTGCTTAAATTTTCATTGTTACGCAGATGATACCCAGCTTTATCTATCCATGAAGCCAGAGGATACACACCAATTAGCTAAACTGCAGGATTGTCTTACAGACATAAAGACATGGATGACCTCTAATTTCCTGCTTTTAAACTCAGATAAAACTGAAGTTATTGTACTTGGCCCCACAAATCTTAGAAGCATGGTGTCTAACCAGATCGTTACTCTCTGGATGGCATTTCCCTGATCTCTGGTAATACTGTGAGAAATCTTGGAGTTATTTTTGATCAGGATATGTCATTCAAAGCGCATATTAAACAAATATGTAGGACTGCCTTTTTGCATTTACGCAATATCTCTAAAATCAGAAAGGTCTTGTCTCAGAGTGATGCTGAAAAACTAATTCATGCATTTATTTCCTCTAGGCTGGACTATTGTAATTCATTATTATCAGGTTGTCCTAAAAGTTCCCTAAAAAGCCTTCAGTTGGTTCAGAATGCTGCAGCTAGAGTACTGACGGGGACTAGCAGGAGAGAGCATATCTCACCCGTGTTGGCCTCCCTTCATTGGCTTCCTGTTAATGCTAGAATAGAATTTAAAATTCTTCTTCTTACTTATAAGGTTTTGAATAATCAGGTCCCATCTTATCTTAGGGACCTCGTAGTACCATATTACCCCATTAGAGCGCTTCGCTCTCAGACTGCGGGCTTACTTGTAGTTCCTAGGGTTTGTAAGAGTAGAATGGGAGGCAGAGCCTTCAGCTTTCAGGCTCCTCTCCTGTGGAACCAGCTCCCAATTCAGATCAGGGAGACAGATACCCTCTCTACTTTTAAGATTAGGCTTAAAACTTTCCTTTTCGCTAAGGCTTATAGTTAGGGCTGGATCGGGTGACCCTGGACCATCCCTTGGTTATGTTGCTTTAGACGTAGACTGTGGGGGGGTTCCCATGATGCACTGTTTCTTTCTCTTTTTGCTCCGTATGCATCACTCTGCATTTAATCATTAGTGATCTATCTCTTTTTCCTGGTTCTTTCCCTCAGCCCCAACCAGTCTCAGCAGAAGACTGCCCCTCCCTGAGCCTGGTTCTGCTGGAGGTTTCTTCCTGTTAAAAGGGAGTTTTTCCTTCCCACTGTGGCCAAGTGCTTGCTCATAGGGGGTCGTTTTGACCGTTGGGGTTTTTCATAATTATTGTATGGCCTTGCCTTGCAATGTGGAGCGCCTTGGGGCAACTGTTTGTTGTGATTTGGCGCTATATAAGAAACAAGTTGATTGATTGATTGATTTTTCCTTCATTCCAGCCGCTGACCGGAGCAGACGTTCATTCTCTCGGAATGAAGTTTTCTTTTTCTTCAGAGTGCGAAAGTCTTTCACGGCAAGTGATTTAAGTAATCTTTTGATAGAAATGCTTCTGTTTTTTTTTTTTTAAAAAAAACAGCCTCGGCGGTAAACATTTTTAAATGATGTTTTTTTGTTAGATAGAGCCCCACCGTGAGAAAAGTTTATTCTGATGGAGCAGAAGAATTCACCCTGACAAATTAACCCCAGAGGATCATTTAGACGACACGACGCACCAGGGACAGACTCTCCTTTATGACGTAAGAAAATCAGCTCATAACTTTTTAAAGTGTAAATATTTCATTAATAAGTATGGTCTGTGTTACAGTTTGTGGATATTCTGTTAGGAGTTTATTTAACGCTGTTTAATCAAGTTTTTTCCCCCAGACACAGCAGCAGAGATGTAGTAAACCCTCTGAAATCTCATTTATATTAAAAATACAGGTTAATAACACGGAGCTGGTGTGTTCTAACCGACGGAGGTCTGTCGAACCGTCAACAGGGCGCCGCGGGGACGGACTCGTGTTACACGGTAAGAAGAAAAAATCACATCATGACGTTTTTTTTAAAGTGTAGGCTAAATATTTAATAAGTCGCATCTTTTCTTTCAGTTTGTGGCGAGACGTGACCGTCGCTCCTGCAAGATGCCCGGAGGTTCGAGGATATTTTGGACTGGTATTAATGAATGTTTTTGAGAGAGAATAATTGCGATGCATAAAAAGTTTATTCTGGTTTAACGAGAAGAAGAAGAAGAATTCAGGCCGACAAATTAAGCCCAGAAGGTTATTAGACGACACGGGGAGCCGGAGAGAGAGTCGCCTTCATGAGGTAAGAAAAAAGAAAAACAATGATTTAGTAATATGACTAAAGTTTTTAAAGGGCCATAAAGTAAGAAAAAAAACATATTGGCTATATAATGTCAGACGTTTCCCCACTCAGCCAAAAATTTATGCAAACAGTCAGCATCAGCTCGAAAAGTATAAGTTTTTGTGGAGCTTTTCACAACCAAATAAGCGTTTAAAGCGTAAAACCCTCCGCCAGTTAGATTTCTCAAAAAATGACCACCGACTGTTTCTATCAAAGATACGGCGTGTGAATTGTACAAATTACAGCTTCTGTGTGTTTTCAGTGGAACTTCTGCAAAACAACCGCATTTAAATCTTTATCCACGTTAAAACGACTTGAGATTTATACCCAGCTAACAATGGAACGTTGCCTGAACGTTGCCTGAATGTTACATCAAAGTGGCAGTAACGTTGCATCACAACGTTGTAGGAACGTTCATTTGTAGACTCTCCAGAACGTTCCAGGAATTTTGCCAAGAACGTTGCCAACCAACCAACCTAGAACGTTCTCAGGAGGTTGTGACACAACTTTGCTGCAACGTTGTTGCAATGTCCCCCAACACGAAGGAACACTGTGAACATTGCATGAGTCTGTAAATCGCAAGTTTATTACTTTAGAAGTATTATTACAATAGCAATGCATTAAGCCATGGACAAGTTCTCAGTAACTTGATTAGTTCTCATCCGCCCTCCAGTATTATTACAATTACAATAGCATTAAGCCAGGGATCAGTTCTCATCCGTGATGTGACCCATGACTAAGGTTTAAAGATTGTTGTTATTTTCACTGTGCAATTGTATACACTAGAAAATGAAATTTCTTTTCTCAATCAGTGACTTCAGTGCAATAAAACTTCAATAGAATAATTTACCTTACATAAATAAATAAACATATAAAATAATACAGTCATAGAAACAGGTAAAATACACTCCAATCTCTCAGGTACTAAGCCAGGTGACATCATCCAGTATTATTACAGTTACAATAGCATTAAGCCATGGATAAGTTCTCAGTATAAAATGAACTAGAAGGGTCAACGTTAAACAAAAACTGAAGATGTCGCCACCGTCCACCCTTTAAAGCAGCAACATCAGTCCCGGATCCAGACCGGTTTGGACCGATGTAGTTGCATCGGTCAGATTTTTTTACGCATTGTTCGTCATCGGTAAAAAAGAAAAACCCAAATAATCCTGAATAGTGCCGAACGTGTCCCCGTGGTGAACACAGCTTTTGATTTGTTCCCACAATGGTGGGTGGATCACAAAGGTGGATCAAAACAAACATAGTGTCAGTCCAGTCGAGTTGATGATCATGACATCCAGGAAAAAAGTTGTGCAAGGAAAATTGGGTACTTATTTCATGTCTCCCCCGCACCTTACAGAGGGGGAGGCATAAGTTCTCAGTATAAAATGAATCACTTCTCATCTGACCCATGACTAATTGTGGCATCATCACTCATGGCACTGCCGTCCATGGCGTCATCATTCACTACACAATGGTCCATGGCATCGGCATCCACATCGTCGCCCAGGGCTTCATCCACCCCAGCATCTGAGTCAGCATTAACACCAGTACCAATTCTTTCATCCTCCTTCTTTGCCTAAAAAACAAAGAAAACCATTCATAAAAATACTATACAATAACTTCTATAGTGCCAGTCCCCTCAGCACAGTGAAGTTCAAGGGCGCTCAACCAGTCCATGTATTAATATGCAGAATCCTTAATTCAATATCTCAATTTTTACAATTCATATTTTAATTTTTCAGAGGATACTATTCAATGGTTTCAATCCTATCTTTCAAACAGAAAGCAGCGTGTTGTTGTGGATGGTGCCACATCCTCGTATCTCCCTAGTTATGTTGGTCTTCCACAAGGCTCAATATTAGCCCCTCTATTATTCTTTCTGTATAGAAATGATCTCCTTGATGTGTGCTCTGAACTAAATATGCAAATGTATGCAGATGATGCAGTAATCTTGACCCAGGGAAAGAGTGACAAAATATCTGTAGACCTCACAAATGCACTATGTAAAATACACAAATCAATCAACTTCAATCAACTTTTTTCTTATATAGCGCCAAATCACAACAAACAGTTGCCCCAAGGCGCGCCATATTGCAAGGCAAGGCCATACAATAATTATGAAAAACCCCAACGGTCAAAACGACCCCCTATGAGCAAGCACTTGGCAACAGTGGGAAGGAAAAACTCCCTTTTAACAGGAAGAAACCTCCAGCAGAACCAGGCTCAGGGAGGGGCAGTCTTCTGCTGAGACTGGTTGGGGCTGAGGGAAAAAACCAGGAAAAGGACATGCCGTGAAGGGGGGCAGAGATCGATCACTAATGATTAAATGCAGAGTGATGCATACGGAGCAAAAAGAGAAAGAAACAGTGCATCATGGGAACCCCCCCACAATCTACGTCTAAAGCAGCATAACCAAGGGATGGTCCAGGGTCACCCGATCCAGCCCTAACTATAAGCCTTAGCGAAAAGGAAAGTTTTAAGCCTAATCTTAAAAGTAGAGAGGGTATCTGTCTCCCTGATCTGAATTGGGAGCTGGTTCCACAGGAGAGGAGCCTGAAAGCTGAAGGCTCTGCCTCCCATTCTACTCTTACAAACCCTAGGAACTACAAGTAAGCCCGCAGTCTGAGAACAAAGCGCTCTAATGGGGTAATATGGTACTACGAGGTCCCTAAGATAAGATGGGACCTGATTATTCAAAACCTTATAAGTAAGAAGAAGAATTTTAAATTCTATTCTAGAATTAACAGGAAGCCAATGAAGAGAGGCCAACACGGGTGAGATATGCTCTCTCCTGCTAGTCCCCGTCAGTACTCTAGCTGCAGCATTCTGAACCAACTGAAGGCTTTTTAGGGAACTTTTAGGACAACCTGATAATAATGAATTACAATAGTCCAGCCTAGAGGAAATAAATGCATGAATTAGTTTTTCAGCATCACTCTGAGACAAGACCTTTCTGATTTTAGAGATATTGCGTAAATGCAAAAAGGCAGTCCTACATATTTGTTTAATATGCGCTTTGAATGACATATCCTGATCAAAAATGACTCCAAGATTTCTCACAGTATTACTAGAGATCAGGGAAATGCCATCCAGAGTAACGATCTGGTTAGACACCATGCTTCTAAGATTTGTGGGGCCAAGTACAATAACTTCAGTTTTATCTGAGTTTAAAAGCAGGAAATTAGAGGTCATCCATGTCTTTATGTCTGTAAGACAATCCTGCAGTTTAGCTAATTGGTGTGTATCCTCTGGCTTCATGGGAAGCATGTATAAAGTGAATAAAATTGGTCCTAGCACAGAACCTTGTGGAACTCCATAATTAACTTTAGTCTGTGAAGAAGATTCCCCATTTACATGAACAAACTGTAATCTATTAGACAAATATGATTCAAACCACCGCAGCGCAGTGCCTTTAATACCTATGACATGCTCTAACCTCTGTAATAAAATTTTATGGTCAACAGTATCAAAAGCAGCACTGAGGTCCAACAGAACAAGCACAGAGATAAGTCCACTGTCCGAAGCCATAAGAAGATCATTTGTAACCTTCACTAATGCTGTTTCTGTACTATGATGAATTCTAAAACCTGACTGAAACTCTTCAAATAGACCATTCCTCTGCAGGTGATCAGTTAGCTGTTTTACAACTACCCTCTCAAGAATCTTTGAGAGAAAAGGAAGGTTGGAAATTGGCCTATAATTAGCTAAGATAGCTGGGTCAAGTGATGGCTTTTTAAGTAATGGTTTAATTACTGCCACCTTAAAGGCCTGTGGTACATAACCAACTAACAAAGATAGATTGATCATATTTAAGATTGAAGCATTAAATAATGGTAGGACTTCCTTGAGCAGCCTGGCAGGAATGGGGTCCAATAAACATGCCGATGGTTTGGACGAAGCAACCAATGAAAATAACTCAGACAGAACAACCGGAGAGAAAGAGTCTAACCAAATACCGGCATCACTGAAAGCAGCCAAAGATAACGATACATCTTTGGGATGGTTATGAGTAATTTTTTCTCTAATAGTCAAAATTTTGTTAGCAAAGAAAGTCATGAAGTCATTACTAGTTAAAGTTAATGGAATACTCAGCTCAATAGAGCTCTGACTCTTTGTCAGCCTAGCTACAGTGCTGAAAAGAAACCTGAGGTTATACTTATTTTCTTCAATTAGTGATGAGTAGAAAGATGTCCTAGCTTTACGGAGGGCTTTTTTATAGAGCAACAAACTCTTTTTCCAGGCTAAGTGAAGATCTTCTAAATTAGTGAGACGCCATTTCCTCTCCAACTTACGGGTTATCTGCTTTAAGCTACGAGTTTGTGAGTTATACCACGGAGTCAGACACTTCTGATTTAAAGCTCTCTTTTTCAGAGGAGCTACAGCATCCAAAGTTGTCTTCAAAGAGGATGTAAAACTATTGACGACATACTCTAACTCCCTTACAGAGTTTAGGTAGCTACTCTGCTCTGTGTTGGTATATGACATTAGAGAACATAACGAAGGAATCATATCCTTAAACCTAGTTACAGCGCTTTCTGAAAGACTTCTAGTGTAATGAAACTTATTCCCCACTGCAGGGTAGTCCATCAGGGTAAATGTAAATGTTATTAAAAAATGATCAGACAGAAGGGAGTTTTCAGGGAATACTGTCAAGTCTTCTATTTCCATACCATAAGTCAGAACAAGATCTAAGATATGATTAAAGTGGTGGGTGGACTCATTTACTTTTTGAGCAAAGCCGATAGAGTCTAATAATAGATTAAATGCAGTGTTGAGGCTGTCATTCGCAGCATCTGTGTGGATATTAAAATCGCCCACTATAATTATCTTATCTGAGCTAAGCACTAAGTCAGACAAAAGGTCTGAAAATTCACAGAGAAACTCACAGTAACGACCAGGTGGACAGTAGATAATAACAAATAAAACTGGTTTTTGGGACTTCCAATTTGGATGGACAAGACTAAGAGTCAAGCTTTCAAATGAATTAAAGCTCTGTCTAGGTTTTTGATTAATTAATAAGCTGGAATGGAAGATTGCTGCTAATCCTCCGCCACGGCCCGTGCTACGAGCATTCTGACAGTTAGTGTGACTTGGGGGTGTTGACTCATTTAAACTAACATATTCATCCTGCTGTAACCAGGTTTCTGTTAGGCAGAATAAATCAATACGTTGATCAATTATTATATCATTTACCAACAGGGACTTAGAAGAGAGAGACCTAATGTTTAATAGACCACATTTAACTGTTTTAGTCTGTGGTGCAATTGAAGGTGCTATATTATTTTTTCTTTTTGAATTTTTATGCTTAAATAGATTTTTGCTGGTTATTGGTGGTCTGACAAATGACAAATGACTACATAAAAATTGTCTTCTGCTGAAGACCAAAAAACTGTATGTATGATGTTCACCAAAAGACCAATTAAGTTAGCCAGATCCCATGTTTTCTTGGAAGGGGAAGAACTGTGCTTGTGAACCAATTCAAATATCTCTGTGTTGTGTGGGCCGCCAGAAGAGGTACTGCTGGCCCACCACCAGAGGGCGCCCTGCCTGAAGTGCGGGCTTCAGGCACGAGAGGGCGCTGCCGCCACGGACTCAGCCGGGAGTGACAGCTGTTCCTCATTACTTCCTGACAGCTGTCACTCATTCTTCATCATCTCACTCCATAAAACCCAGACGTCATCTCCACCTCATCGCCGAGATATCATACTTCATTGGAGGTAATATCCTCAGCCTTTTTGTGATATTCTGTAGATCAGTTTATTGTGAGTGTTTGCAGGAGTACCGGTCCTTTTTGTGGAGGCTGTGCAAGACGGCACTCTTTTTCCTCTGAGGGATCGCTGCAAGTATTGAGTGAGAGGTGGAGGTGGCATTCCCACCGCTGTTGTTACTGGGTGTACACACACCCACACTTGACTGTCTTTGTTCTTCGCCAGCAGTACCAGATCCGACAGTCGGGGACGGTGATCACCTGGGAATTCGGGACTTGGCGGCTCCAGTCTTCACCAGGTTCTGTGGCTGGCGGAAATCGTGTGGTTCCGGCTCTTCTCAGGACGGATGTCTTCTATCCTCGAGCCTGCCCACACGTCACCTTTGTGGATTGACTGTAATGATATTCTGAGATTGTCTGTATGTTCGTTGTGCACAATTCACAACATTAAATTGTTACCTTTTGGCTCATCTATTGACCGTTCATTTGCGCCCCCTGTTGTGGGTCCGTGTCACTACACTTCCCCAACACTGAGTGATATTAGACCCAAATCTTACATTCAAAAAACGTATCAAAAATGTAAAATCACACTGTAAAGTTCAATCGATCTAATTTTAAACAGATAAGACCGTTTATTACAATAGATGCGGCCAAATCTTACTTACACTTCATGTCACATATAGAGTATTGCATTACAACATGGTCCTTTGCAGGAACAACTGTACTGAAACCAGTAGAACAATTGTACAAAAAAATCCATAAAAATATTGGACCAAAAAAAAAAAAAACGATTTCTCATCACCGTCCAGTCTTAGAAAAATATAAGCTTTTAAGTTTTGAGAATTTCATGCTATTTAAAATGTGTTGTGCTTTGTACAGGTCCCTGCACAATTTGGCCCCACTCCCTCTGAGGAACAATATTAACAGGAAAAGTAACAATGAAATTAACACCAGATCCTCTGCTAGGTGTGATTGCGAGATCAAATTTTGAAAAACTGTCTTTGCTCAAAATGTACTCTCTATTAGGGGCAATAGCACATGGAATACTCTGCCAACGACAATCAGGTTCAGCCCCACATTTGCTTTATTCAAGACACAGCTTAAAACATGACTGAAAGATAACCAAACCTGTAATCATTACGAGTTAAAGACATGCGAAAGCAATATACTTTCATATACATGCACACAACAACACATAGGTAAGCTTATGCACACCAGCACTTCAAAGAGATACTGCAGCTGTATCGAGCACTTTACTATCACGACAAAGCACTTTAATTCAGCATCTTATAATAAAACTGACTGTACCTGTACACACCTACAACTGAATTCTACCTCAGTACTTTCCTGCACTTTATATTGAGACAACAGCATTTTAACCTCCATCTTGACAGGAACAGATAACTCCTCCTTTATATGGCTCTGGGTTATATTAAAATATGACAGTGTATTATATTGTAAATTATCAATGTTTTTATGCTTGTTAAATGCTCTGTGTTTTATATTTTATGTCTGGAGACTACGGATGGAAATTAGTATTATGCTAAAACTGGCATATTTACGTTAAAGTGTGTGCCCTATATATATGTGTGTGTGTGTGTGTGTGTACGAGGGCTGTCAATAAAGTATAGGTCCTTTTTATTTTTTTCAAAAACTATATGGATTTCATTCATATGTTTTTACGTCAGACATGCTTGAACCCTCGTGCGCATGCGTGAGTTTTTCCACGCCTGTCGGTGACGTCATTCGCCTGTGAGCACTCCTTGTGGGAGGAGTCGTCCAGCCCCTCATCGGAATTCCTTTGTCTGAGAAGTTGCTGAGAGACTGGTGCTTTGTTTGATCAAATTTTTTTCTAAACCTGTGAGGCAATACATGTTCTGACGTATGTCATTTGCTTTTATTTTGGCGGGTAGCCTCTTAAGTTTGAACAGGATGTGATATTGCCCCTGTTGGTCCTTTGTAGTAGCGCATGCAGAAAGGCAGAAAATTCTCCGATGGCTTGCATGTGTTAATCAGTGTGTTTAGTTCATGAAAGGCATTCCATGTGAGTATACAATAAATAAGTCTTAAGGTTTTACATAAATAAGAAGTGTTTAAAGGTAATTTCATGAGGTTAAAAACAAACTATTTACAGGTTATTTACAACAAGCTATGCTAACGTGTGGTTCTTTTAAGTGCATTTGGTTAGCATTAGCATATACAAATGTGGTTGCTGTTTTTCTGTGCATTTCCACTCATGTATACTGTATTGTGTCATTACAGTTTCACACCTGCCATATAAAGAACAGTCTAAACCCATCCTGGCGTCAGTGACTTATTGTGTGGAGGTGTTTAACTCCTGGATAGTAGAGGTGGGTTCTACGAGGCCAGTACAGTGAAAAGGGACACCCTGCATCGAGCTGCACCGCTACAAGTCGTATCCAGGCCAGCACGATAGATGCAGTGACAACGACACCACACATCCGCTCAAAAATGGAGAATGAAACGTATGAAATCAGATCTACAGCCTCAAAGAGATCTAGCCGATCCTCTGCCTCAAGTGTCATCTTAGCAGCTGCAGCCGCACGAGCCAAAGCTGAAGCTGCTCAAAAGAGAGATGAAGTTGCAAAGAGAGAAGTTGAAATTAAAGTGGAAAAGGCCAAATTAGATGCGAAGCTTGATGTTTTAGCAAAGGAAAGTGAAGCTGAAGCCGCAGCCGCTGAGGCAGCAGTTTTAGAGTCTGCTGCTGCTGGTTTAGACACAAGTGAGGAACACCTGTTCCTGCCCCAGCAAACACAAAACCCCTATGAGCGAACTGCAGAATACGTAAAAGAGCATCAGGAACACAGTTGAATCAGGTAGATCAAAGGACATTAAAATTGAAGTTGAAGAATGTAACAAGATACCAAAAAACTACCACTCATTTAGACCCCAAGATCAAAGTAATTCACTTGAAAGACAGAGAGCAGCCACAGTACCAGTGCCACAAAGGCCACGAGACTCCTGAGTATATGTCTCCATCTGCTGGACATTTTCGGTATAACTCCCCTGCTCAAAATAATTCCAGTGAAACAAATGAGCTTGCCAAATACTTAGGAGTCAGTTGTTGACATCAGAACTTACCAAGTTTGACGACAAACCTGAAAACTATTTGTCCTGGAAATCATCCTTTTTCAACTCTACTGAGTCGCTTGAGCTTAAACCTTCAGAAGAAATTGACCTCCTGGTAAATTCACTTGGTCCAGAGTCAACTAAGCACGCACAACGTATCAAAGCTGTCAACATCAACAAACCAGCTGCTGCATTAGAGCTCATCTGGGAGAGATTAGAAGAGATCTACCAGAGGCCATAGAGGGCGCTCTTTTTGCCAAACTTGATCAGTTCCCCAAAATAGGGCCCAGAGACAATAAAAAACTAAGGGATCTCAGTGATTTGTTACAGGAGATTGACTCTGCAAAACAAGAAGGATACTTGCAAGGACTCTCTTATCTTGATACAGCAAGAGGCATTGCTCCCATTGTGGACAAGCTGCCATTTGGGCTACAGGACAAGTGGATGATGGAAGGCTCTTACTACAAGCAGCGTCACCATGTGACCTTTCCTCCATTCGCCTTCTTTCTACACTTGATACAAACACAAGCAAAGGCACGCAATGACCCGAGCTTCAATCTGCTGTCCCCATGCACCCCCGCGGTTAAAAAGGACAGGTATGGAGAGACCTTTAACAATAACCGCAGAACAGTGTCAGTGCACAAAACTAATGTTACAGATCCTGCCACTGAAGGACCAGATAAATACTGTCCTGTGCACAACAAGCCACATGCCTTACAACAATGCAGAGCCTTTAGGGAAAAGCCACTTCACGAAAGAAAGACTATACGAGGTCTGTGATAAAAGTAACGGACCTTATTATTTTTTTCAAAAACCATATGGATTTGAATCACGTGTGATTACATCAGACATGCTTGAACCCTCATGGGCATGCGAGAGTTTTTTCACGCCTGTCGGTTACGTCATTCGCCTGTGGGCAGTCTTTGAGTGAGGAGTCGTCCACCCTCTCGTGATTTTTTTCATTGTTTAGGAATGGCTCAGAGACTGTTGCTTTGTTTGATAAAAATTTTTTCAAAAACTGTAAAGCACAACTGAGTGGACACCATTCGATAAATTCAGCTGGTTTTCGGTAAAAATTTTAACGGCTGATGAGAGATTTTGGTCTGGTAGTGTCGCTTTAAGGACGGCCCACGGTGCCTGACAACGATCTGCGCTTTGAGGCGGCAGCGTCTCGCCGTTTCAAGTTGAAAACTTTCACATTTCAGGCTCCGTTGACCCAGGAAGTCGTCAGAGAACTTTCAGAAGAAGTCGGCATGAGAAGTTTATTCAGACATTCCTTAAATGTTAAATGTTAACGGACATTTTGTAATGAAAGAACGTGCGGGCAGAGTCGCATGTCGGGCCGGACCCGACCGCGGGGGGTCGCCACAGGAAAAACACCTCCATTGGAAACCTTAACGGGCAAGTTGGAACATGCCCAAGCTGTTAAACAATTTCTCAGTTACTCACTTGTTGAAAGCCATCAAAAGCCACCTGAATTTTACAAATGGTTTTCAACACGGAGGTGTTTTTCCTGTTGCGGCGCACACAGATTCGCCGAGTCGTCACGGAAACCACTCAGCGAATTTGCGCGCACGTCTTTCATTACAAAATGTCCTTAAAAAGTGGAATGTCCGCATAATGTCCTCATGCCGGCCTCTTCTGAATCTCACGACGTCCTGGGTGAATTAAGCCTTAAATTAGAATGTTTTCAGGTCGAAACAGGCCGACGACGGTGCCTGGAAGCGCTGCGCGACGTCCCGCTCCGTGGGAAGTCCTTACAGCGACAGAAACACCCCATAATCTCTCACCAGCTTAATTTCTCGAATAGTGTCCAGAAAAAATGTTGATAAAGCAATGCGCACCATCCGCAGCGGCTATTCAGACAGATTCCGATGGGTGGGGTGGAGCACTCCTCACTCAAGGCCTGCCCACAGGTGAATGACATCACCGACACGCGTGAAAACTCACGCATGCGCACGAGGGTTCAAGCTTGTCTGACGTAAAAACATATGAATCAAATCCATTTATTTTTTGAAAAAAATAAAAAGGACCGCTTTTTTCATCACAGACCTCGTATTAAAACAACACAAAATCTGTTACAAGTGCTGTGCATCCAATAAACACATGGCTCGTGACTGTGAGGCAAAAGTTAAATGTTTAGAATGTAACTGTGATAAGCATCCAACAGCCTTGCATCAAGGAGCTCCTCGCTTCCCTGAAGCCCCCCAACCTCCAGCAGAGCATGGCGGGGAGAAACAGGAGGGGCAGGAGGAAGCAGTTGTTTCGAGTTGCACCGAAGTATGTGGAGAAGGCTTCTCTGGGAAGTCATGTTCGAAGATATGTCTGGTTAATGTCTACCCTGCCAATGATTCCAGCAAACGCCAAAGAATGTACGCCATGCTGGATGACCAGAGTAACGTATCGCTTGCACGCTCTGAGTTTTTTGACACTTTCAAGGTTAATGGTAATGCAGCTCCATACACCCTCCAGACATGCAGTGGTGTAGGCCTCACTTCTGGTAGAAGAGCCCATGGGTACGTGATTGAGGCTATTGACGGCTCTTTTGCTATGCCCCTGCCCATGTTAATTGAGTGCAACATGATTCCCAACAAAAGAGGAAATTCCCACTCCAGCAGCAGCTTAAGCACATCACCACCTTGAAAGTATAGCTCACAAAATACCTCCTTTGGACGACAGCGCTGGCATTCTGCTACTGCTTGGAAGGGACATTCTGAGAGTACATAAAGTGCGCAGTCAAATCAGTAGGCCCCATGATGCACCATACGCACAGAGACTGGACTTAGGCTGGGTGATAGTTGGAGATGTATGCTTGGGCAGCACACACAAGCCTTCACAAGTCACCACTCTAAAAACTCACATTCTGACAAATGGGAGGCCAACTAATTTTCCCCCATGTGAATATCACTTTACAGTCAAGTCAGACACCAGTGGTTCAAATATGAAAGGCAACACACAAAACGAGTGTATGGGAAACAATGTGTTCTGCCAAACCAAAACTGACAACAAGCTCGCGCCTTCAATGGATGATCTCCTATTCCTCAAAATAATGGACAATGAGTGTTTTCAGGACAAAAGACAAAACTGGGTAGCTCCGTTACCATTTCGCCAGCCAAGGGCACTGCTGTCATACAACCGTCAATACGCAATGAGCCGTTTCAAATCACTTGAACGAACTCTCAACAGGAACCCTGAAATGAAAGCTCATCTGATAGACTTTATGCAGAAAATGATGGACAATGGGCATGCAGACCTTGCACCTCCAGTACAAGAATATAAGGCGTACTGGTACTTGCCCTACTTTGGAGTATACCACCCTCAAAAGCCATCACAGATAAGAGTGGTATTCGACTCCAGTGCGCAGTTCGAGGGTACGTCATTCAACAGCGTTCTACTCTCAGGGCCTAATCTGAACAATGGTTTATTGGGAGTACTACTACTACTTAGATTCAGGAAACATCCAGTCGCAGTCACCGCTGACATCCAACAGATGTTCTATTGCTTCTTGGTGCGTGAAGACTGCAGAGATGTACTCAGATTTGTCTGGCATGAAGACAGCGACCCACAGAAAGGGTTTGTGGACTATAGAATGCGTGTGCATGTGTTTGGCAACAGCCCCTCACCTGCTGTGGCCACATATGGGCTGAGGAGAGCTGCTGAACAAGGAGAGGCTAAATATGGGTCAGATGTCCGCCACTTCATTGAACGCGACTTTTATGTGGATGATGCCTTAAAGTCTGTCCCCACTGTGCATGAGGCAGTCGACCTCTTCAAGCGAACACAAGGGATGCTGGCAGAATCAAACGTCCACCGTCACAAAATAGCATCAAACAAGGTTGAGGTGATGAACGCATTCTCGGCCAAAGACAGAGCTAAAGATCTCCAGGATCTGGACCTGTTCAAGGATGACCTGCCAGATCAGCACAGTTCAGGAGTTAAGTGGAATATTATGGAGGACTATTTCACTTTCCACATCCCACACACTGAAAAGCCCTACACACAGAGAGGGGTCTTATCAACCGTGAACAGTGTGTTTGACCTACTTGGGTTTTTATCCCCAGTTATCGTTCAAGGACAACTTCTTCTCAGGGAACTATCACTTCAGACAACAGAGTGGGACTCACCTCTTCCAGAGGGTCTGAAAGGCCGGTGGATAGAATGGCAACTGTCTCTCCAATGCCTCAGCAAAGTTCATGTCCCACGCACATACACTAAAATGTCACTGTCTCAAGCTAAATGTGTAGAACTTTGTATCTTTTCAGACGCATCCATAAAGGCAATATGTGCAGTCTCATACCTGAAGGTCACTGCTCATGATGGCACAACAGAGGTTGGTTTCGTCCTAGGTAAGGCACGACTTGTTCCACAGCCAGAGCTCACAGTCCCTAGGCTAGAACTCTGTGCCGCAGTAATGGCGGTGGAAGTGGCAGAGGTCATAAGTGAAGAGATTGACCATCCGATCAACAGAATTACTTTCTACACAGACAGCAAGGTAGTCCTAGGTTATATCCACAACCAGTCTAGGTGCTTTTATGTGTATGTGAACAACCGTGTGCGTCGTATTAGAGAGTCAACTACTCCAGAGCAATGGCATTTTGTTACTACAGATCAGAACCCTGCTGACCACGGCTCACGATCTGTCCCTGCTGCCGAGTTGCAGAGCACAACGTGGTTCACAGGCCCAGTCTTCCTTCAGTGTGCTTCAGATATCCAGCCAGAGCAGCCTGGATTTGAACTTATTGATCCAGACAACGATGCAGAGGTACACCCAGAGGTAAAGACACTTGCACTCACATCTCTAAGGGCATTCTGGGCTCCAAACGTTGGGAGCGCTTCTCCACATGGCCCACATTAAGCAGAACCATGTCAAACCTGATCCACGTCACGCAATGCTTCTCCAAATCGAGAACAAACCTGTACTGCACTGGGTGGCATATCCATAAAACAGCCATCACTGTTATGTGTCGACGCGGGTTGAGGAGCGGACCTGCGTCTGACGGAACCCAGCGCTAAAACAACCAGAAAGCGGTTCCAATAACAAAACAATTTTATTTTTCCCCCTTCTGTGCAATACAAAGTGTACAAACGTAAACTGCGTCAGTCTGGCGGAGTGAAGGACGGCACGCTCTCCAGCGCCCAAAAGGATCGAAGCCCGGCGTTTCTGGACCCACGTTCACCGCCAAACACCCCCCAGGTGGACACGACAAACCGACTCTGCGAAGGATAGAAAAGGTGAGGTAAGTCAGCAGCTACAACTAATATCCTTCAAAGGCACACACTATCAGCAACACATTCAGGTCTGAATTTAAGCTTTATGTAAATGAGCAGCTTCTCACAACAGGTGGAGGATCATCAGTCCGCACGCCACAGCAGTGAGAAGCAAACTGCACAATTCTCATCAATGTTCAAATATACTGCGTAACAAAATACCAAGTTACTGTTAACGATTATTCAGACAATCAATCACCTCTGATGTGTGCTGACAGCATGTGTCCCTCACCCGTCCTCCTTCACAGGCACGATGTGTCAAACCCAGGCGCGGTCCTCAGCGTCTTACAAACGAACATCACAAGGTCGAGTTCCCGGCAATTCCGCTTGAATCACACATGGCTCAAATGCAGAACGCCATCCCATCATCCGCTTCAGCTGAAAGTCTTCAAGGCTGCACGTGAGCACCATCCACAGGCGCCGCACACCACGCCGATGAGGGCGAAGGACTCCTCCGCCAGCACCCCCTCCACAGACAACAAACCAGCCTGCATACCACCTGGAGAGCAAAGAAAAGAAAAGAACACCAAAATGTCCAGCCAAACCCCCCCCCAACACACAACAATCACCCCAGAACTGTTAGAACAAGCAGAGAGATTAATCATTAAAAATGTGCAGTGCGAAACATATGCAGAGGAAATAAGATGCATCACGGGAAAACAGAACCTCCCTAGAAACAGCCCGCTCATTAAGCTCAACCCCTTCATTGGAGATGACAAGTTGTTGAGAGTTGGTGATCGCATTAGTCGTGCAGGGCTGGGAGTAAAAGAAACAAACCCTTTAATCCTACCAGGCAGTCATCACATCACAATCCTCCTTGTTCGCCACCATCATGAAAGGGTAAAGCATCAGGGCAGGCATTTTACAGAGGGTGCTGTCCAAAAGAGTGGCCTGTGGATTGTAGGAGCAAAGAGATGTATTGGCAAGGTTGTAAATAAATGTGTGACATGCAAAAAACTGAGAGGGAAGTTTGAGGAGCAACTCATGAGTGATTTGCCTGTGGACCGATTCCAAGTGGAGCCCCCCTTTTCTTACGTGGGAATGGACATGTTTGGCCCATGGGAGGTGACCACAAGACGAACAAGAGGTGGCCAGGCTAACAGTAAACGGTGGGCAATACTCTTCACCTGTTTTCTTAAATCCTCCAAACCGTGACTATCCAGGGTTGGGACCAGGAAGCAGAGTTGTAGTCTTACACACCTCTCTGCAGCTTCTCTCCCCCTGCCATCCCCTCATTACCCCATCCCCGTAGAGACGGTGCCTGCTCCCAGACCACCAATAACCAGCAAAAATCTATTTAAGCATAAAAATTCAAAAAGAAAAAATAATATAGCACCTTCAACTGCACCACAGACTAAAACAGTTAAATGTGGTCTATTAAACATTAGGTCTCTCTCTTCTAAGTCCCTGTTGGTAAATGATATAATAATTGATCAACATATTGATTTATTCTGCCTAACAGAAACCTGGTTACAGCAGGATGAATATGTTAGTTTAAATGAGTCAACACCCCCGAGTCACACTAACTGTCAGAATGCTCGTAGCACGGGCCGGGGCGGAGGATTAGCAGCAATCTTCCATTCCAGCTTATTAATTAATCAAAAACCCAGACAGAGCTTTAATTCATTTGAAAGCTTGTCTCTTAGTCTTGTCCATCCAAATTGGAAGTCCCAAAAACCAGTTTTATTTGTTATTATCTATCGTCCACCTGGTCGTTACTGTGAGTTTCTCTGTGAATTTTCAGACCTTTTGTCTGACTTAGTGCTTAGCTCAGATAAGATAATTATAGTGGGCGATTTTAACATCCACACAGATGCTGAGAATGACAGCCTCAACACTGCATTTAATCTATTATTAGACTCTATTGGCTTTGCTCAAAAAGTAAATGAGTCCACCCACCACTTTAATCATATCTTAGATCTTGTTCTGACTTATGGTATGGAAATAGAAGACTTAACAGTATTCCCTGAAAACTCCCTTCTGTCTCTGATGGACTACCCAGCAGTGGGGAATAAGTTTCATTACACTAGAAGTCTTTCAGAAAGCGCTGTAACTAGGTTTAAGGATATGATTCCTTCTTTATGTTCTCTAATGCCATATACCAACACAGTGCAGAGTAGCTACCTAAACTCTGTAAGGGAGATAGAGTATCTCGTCAATAGTTTTACATCCTCATTGAAGACAACTTTGGATACTGTAGCTCCTCTGAAAAAGAGAGCTTTAAATCAGAAGTGTCTGACTCCGTGGTATAACTCACAAACTCGTAGCTTAAAGCAGATAACCCGTAAGTTGGAGGGGAAATGGCGTCTCACTAATTTAGAAGATCTTCACTTAGCCTGGAAAAAGAGTCTGTTGCTCTATAAAAAAGCCCTCCGTAAAGCTAGGACATCTTTCTACTCATCACTAATTGAAGAAAATAAGAACAACCCCAGGTTTCTTTTCAGCACTGTAGCCAGGCTGACAAAGAGTCAGAGCTCTATTGAGCTGAGTATTCCATTAACTTTAACTAGTAATGACTTCATGACTTTCTTTACTAACAAAATTTTAACTATTAGAGAAAAAATTACTCATAACCATCCCAAAGACATATCGTTATCTTTGGCTGCTTTCAGTGATGCCGGTATTTGGTTAGACTCTTTCTCTCCGATTGTTCTGTCTGAGTTATTTTCATTAGTTACTTCATCCAAACCATCAACATGTTTATTAGACCCCATTCCTACCAGGCTGCTCAAGGAAGCCCTACCATTATTTAATGCTTCGATCTTAAATATGAGCAATCTATCTTTGTTAGTTGGCTATGTACCACAGGCTTTTAAGGTGGCAGTAATTAAACCATTACTTAAAAAGCCATCACTTGACCCAGCTATCTTAGCTAATTATAGGCCAATCTCCAACCTTCCTTTTCTCTCAAAAATTCTTGAAAGGGTAGTTGTAAAACAGCTAACTGATCATCTGGAGAAGAATGGTCTATTTGAAGAGTTTCAGTCAGGTTTCAGAATTTATCATAGTACAGAAACAGCATTAGTTAAGGTTACAAATGAACTTCTTATGGCCTCGGACAGTGGACTCATCTCTGTGCTTGTTCTGTTAGACCTCAGTGCTGCTTTTGATACTGTTGACCATAAAATTTTATTACAGAGATTAGAGCATGCCATAGGTATTAAAGGCACTGCGCTGCGGTGGTTTGAATCATATTTGTCTAATAGATTACAATTTGTTCATGTAAATGGGGAATCTTCTTCACAGACTAAAGTTAATTATGGAGTTCCACAAGGTTCTGTGCTAGGACCAATTTTATTCACTTTATACATGCTTCCCTTAGGCAGTATTATTAGACGGTATTGCTTAAATTTTCATTGTTACGCAGATGATACCCAGCTTTATATATCCATGAAGCCAGAGGACACACACCAATTAGCTAAACTGCAGGATTGTCTTACAGACATAAAGACATGGATGACCTCTAATTTCCTGCTTTTAAACTCAGATAAAACTGAAGTTATTGTACTTGGCCCCACAAATCTTAGAAAAATGGTGTCTAACCAGATCCTTACTCTGGATGGCATTACCCTGACCTCTAGTAATACTGTGAGAAATCTTGGAGTCATTTTTGATCAGGATATGTCATTCAAAGCGCATATTAAACAAATATGTAGGACTGCTTTTTTGCATTTACGCAATATCTCTAAAATCAGAAAGGTCTTGTCTCAGAGTGATGCTGAAAAACTAATTCATGCATTTATTTCCTCTAGGCTGGACTATTGTAATTCATTATTATCAGGTTGTCCTAAAAGTTCCCTAAAAAGCCTTCAGTTAATTCAAAATGCTGCAGCTAGAGTACTGACGGGGACTAGAAGGAGAGAGCATATCTCACCCATATTGGCCTCTCTTCATTGGCTTCCTGTTAATTCTAGAATAGAATTTAAAATTCTTCTTCTTACTTATAAGGTTTTGAATAATCAGGTCCCATCTTATCTTAGGGACCTCGTAGTACCATATCACCCCAATAGAGCGCTTCGCTCTCAGACTGCAGGCTTACTTGTAGTTCCTAGGGTTTGTAAGAGTAGAATGGGAGGCAGAGCCTTCAGCTTTCAGGCTCCTCTCCTGTGGAACCAGCTCCCAATTCAGATCAGGGAGACAGACACCCTCTCTACTTTTAAGATTAGGCTTAAAACTTTCCTTTTTGCTAAAGCTTATAGTTAGGGCTGGATCAGGTGACCCTGAACCATCCCTTAGTTATGCTGCTATAGACGTAGACTGCCGGGGGGTTCCCATGATGCACTGTTTCTTTCTCTTTTTGCTCTGTATGCACCACTCTGCATTTAATCATTAGTGATCGATCTCTGCTCCCCTCCACAGCATGTCTTTTTCCTGGTTCTCTCCCTCAGCCCCAACCAGTCCCAGCAGAAGACTGCCCCTCCCTGAGCCTGGTTCTGCTGGAGGTTTCTTCCTGTTAAAAGGGAGTTTTTCCTTCCCACTGTAGCCAAGTGCTTGCTCACAGGGGGTCGTTTTGACCGTTGGGGTTTTACATAATTATTGTATGGCCTTGCCTTACAATATAAAGCGCCTTGGGGCATCTGTTTGTTGTGATTTGGCGCTATATAAAAAAATTGATTGATTGATTGATTAATGTACAAGGGCTGTCCACATTGAAGTAGTGGAGGAGATGAGCTCATCAAGTTTTATCAACGCACTGAGGCGTTTCTTTGCCCTGCGCGGTCCTGCGAAACAGCTGCGCTCAGATTGTGGCACAAACTTTATTGGGGCCTACAAGGAACTATCTGCAAACACACCAGAAAGGGACAAAATACAACACTTCCTGCAGGATCAGAAGTGTACTTGGATTTTCAACCCACCCCATGCTTCCCACATGGGGGGAGTATGGGAACGAATGATTGGGTTGGCACGCCGCATTCTGGATAACATGCTGCTGCAAGCTGGTCGTGTTCAGCTCACCCACGAAATCTTAACCACATTTCTTGCAGAAGTCACAGCCGTAAAAAATGCATGCCCGTTGTTGCCAGTATCATCAGACCCTGAGCATCCCCACATTCTCTCACCTTCAATGCTGTTGACTCAAAAAACACAAGTTGTGCCCCTCATCTGTGACAATGGCAACCCCAAGGATATGCTCAAAAGCCACTGGAAACGTGTTCAGTTGCTTGCGGACACCTTTTGGAGCAGATGGCGTATCTTAATACCCTGCAGACTCGTCAAAAGTGGCATCACAAGAAGATGGACATCAAACAAGGAGAAGTTGTTCTCCTCAAGGACAGACAGACAAGGAGAAACGAGTGGCCAATGGGTGTCATTGTAAAGACTGTTCCTAGTGAAGATGGGATCATAAGAAAGGCTGAAGTTAAAGTTGCTTCCCAAGGGACTGTTAAATCTTATTATAGACCAATTTCTGAGATGGTTTTCTTATTATCTAGTGATGTTTAAGATTATAGTTTGTGGTATCCCTAGGATACCAGGCTGGGAGTGTTCTGACGTATGTCATTTGCTTTTATTTTGGCGGGTAGCCTCTTAAGTTTGAACAGGATGTGATATTGCCCCTGTTGGTCCTTTGTAGTAGCGCATGCATAAAGGCAGAAAATTCTCAGATGGCTTGCATGTGTTAATCAGGGTGTTTGAGTTCATGAAAGGCATTCCCTGTGAGTATACAATAAATAAGTCTTAAGGTTTTACATAAATAAGATGTGTTTAAAGGTAATTTCATGAGGTTAAAAACAAACTATTTACAAGTTATTTACAACTTACAAGCTATGCTAACGTGTGGTTCTTTTAAGTGCATTTGGTTAGCATTAGCATATACAAATGTGGTTGCTGTTTTTCTGTGCATTTCCACTCATGTATACTGTATTGTGTCATTACAGTTTCACACCTGCCATATAAAGAACAGTCTAAACCCATCCTGGCGTCAGTGACTTATTGTGTGGAGGTGTTTAACTCCTGGATAGTAGAGGTGGGTTCTACGAGGCCAGTACAGTGAAAAGGGACACCCTGCATCGAGCTGCACCGCTACAAGTCGTATCCAGGCCAGCACGATAGATGCAGTGACAACGACCCACACATCCGCTCAAAAATGGAGAATGAAACGTATGAAATCAGATCTACAGCCTCAAAGAGATCTAGCCGATCCTCTGCCTCAAGTGTCATCTTAGCAGCTGCAGCTGCACGAGCCAAAGCTGAAGCTGCTCAAAAGAGAGATGAATTTGCAAAGAGAGAAGTTGAAATTAAAGTGGAAAAGGCCAAATTAGATGCAAAGCTTGATGTTTTAGCAAAGGAAAGTGAAGCTGAAGCCGCAGCCGCTGAGGCAGCAGTTTTAGAGTCGGCTGCTGCTGGTTTAGACACAAGTGAGAACACCTGTTCCTGCCCCAAACAGCACAGTGACTTATTGTGTGGAGGTGTTTAACTCCTGGATAGTAGAGCTGGGTTCTACGAGGCCAGTATAAACAATACAATACAAGTATGAACCGTCTGTTCCTCTGTAGATGATCCATGGTCACAGACATACAGTCCTGACATCAATCAATCAATTTTTTTTTTATATAGCGCCAAATCACAACAAACAGCTGCCCCAAGGCGCTCCATATTGCAAGGCAAGGCCATACAACAATTATGTAAAACCCCAACGGTCAAAACGACCCCCTGTGAGCAAGCACTTGGCTACAGTGGGAAGGAAAAACTCCTTTTTAACAGGAAGAAACCTCCAGCAGAACCAGGCTCAGGGAGGGGCAGTCTTCTGCTGGGACTGGTTGGGGCTGAGGGAGAGAACCAGGAAAAAGACATGCTGTGGAGGGGAGCAGAGATCGATCACTAATGATTAAATGCAGAGTGGTGCATACAGAGCAAAAAGAGAAAGAAACAGTGCATCATAGGAACCCCCCAGCAGTCTACGTCTATAGCAGCATAACTAAGGGATGGTTTAGGGTCACCTGATCCAGCCCTAACTATAAGCTTTAGCAAAAAGGAAAGTTTTAAGCCTAATCTTAAAAGTAGAGAGGGTGTCTGTCTCCCTGATCTGAATTGGGAGCTGGTTCCACAGGAGAGGAGCCTGAAAGCTGAAGGCTCTGCCTCCCATTCTACTCTTACAAACCCTAGGAACTACAAGTAAGCCTGCAGTCTGAGAGCGAAGCGCTCTATTGGGGTGATATGGTACTACGAGGTCCCTAAGATAAGATCAATCAATCAATCAACTTTCTTCTTATATAGCGCCAAATCACAACAAACAGTTGCCCCAAGGCACTCCATATTGTAAGGCAAGGCCATACAATAATTATGAAAAACCCCAACGGTCAAAAAGATGGGACCTGATTATTCAAAACCTTATAAGTAAGAAGAAGAATTTTAAATTCTATTCTAGAATTAACAGGAAGCCAATGAAGAGAGGCCAATATGGGTGAGATATGCTCTCTCCTTCTAGTCCCCGTCAGTACTCTAGCTGCAGCATTTTGAATTAACTGAAGGCTTTTTAGGGAACTTTTAGGACAACCTGATAATAATGAATTACAATAGTCCAGCCTAGAGGAAATAAATGCATGAATTAGTTTTTCAGCATCACTCTGAGACAAGACCTTTCTGATTTTAAAGATATTGCGTAAATGCAAAAAAGCAGTCCTACATATTTGTTTAATATGCGCTTTGAATGACATATCCTGATCAAAAATGACTCCAAGATTTCTCACAGTATTACTAGAGGTCAGGGTAATGCCATCCAGAGTAAGGATCTGGTTAGACACCATGTTTCTAAGATTTGTGGGGCCAAGTACAATAACTTCAGATTTATCTGAGTTTAAAAGCAGGAAATTAGAGGTCATCCATGTCTTTATGTCTGTAAGACAATCCTGCAGTTTAGCTAATTGGTGTGTGTCCTCTGGCTTCATGGATAGATAAAGCTGGGTATCATCTGCGTAACAATGAAAATTTAAGCAATACCGTCTAATAATACTGCCTAAGGGAAGCATGTATAAAGTAAATAAAATTGGTCCTAGCACAGAACCTTGTGGAACTCCATAATTAACTTTAGTCTGTGAAGAAGATTCCCCATTTACATGAACAAATTGTAATCTATTAAACAAATATGATTCAAACCACCGCAGCGCAGTGCCTTTAATACCTATGGCATGCTCTAATCTCTGTAATAAAATTTTATGGTCAACAGTATCAAAAGCAGCACTGAGGTCTAACAGAACAAGCACAGAGATGAGTCCACTGTCCGAGGCCATAAGAAGATCATTTGTAACCTTCACTAATGCTGTTTCTGTACTATGATGAATTCTAAAACCTGACTGAAACTCTTCAAATAGACCATTCCTCTGCAGATGATCAGTTAGCTGTTTTACAACTACCCTTTCAAGAATTTTTGAGAGAAAAGGAAGGTTGGAGATTGGCCTATAATTAGCTAAGATAGCTGGGTCAAGTGATGGCTTTTTAAGTAATGGTTTAATTACTGCCACCTTAAAAGCCTGTGGTACATAGCCAACTAACAAAGATAGATTGATCATATTTAAGATCAAAGCATTAAATAATGGTAGGGCTTCCTTGAGCAGCCTGGTAGGAATGGGGTCTAATAAACATGTTGATAGTTTGGATGAAGTAACTAATGAAAATAACTCAGACAGAACAATCGGAGAGAAAGAGTCTAACCAAATACCGGCATCACTGAAAGCAGCCAAAGATAACGATACGTCTTTGGGATGGTTATGAGTAATTTTTTCTCTAATAGTTAAAATTTTGTTAGCAAAGAAAGTCATGAAGTCATTACTAGTTAAAGTTAATGGAATATTCAGCTCAATAGAGCTCTGACTCTTTGTCAGCCTGGCTACAGTGCTGAAAAGAAACCTGGGGTTGTTCTTATTTTCTTCAATTAGTGATGAGTAGAAAGATGTCCTAGCTTTACGGAGGGCTTTTTTATAGAGCAACAGACTCTTTTTCCAGGCTAAGTGAAGATCTTCTAAATTAGTGAGACGCCATTTCCTCTCCAACTTACGGGTTATCTGCTTTAAGCTACGAGTTTGTGAGTTATACCACGGAGTCAGACACTTCTGATTTAAAGCTCTCTTTTTCAGAGGAGCTACAGCATCTAAAGTTGTCTTCAATGAGGATGTAAAACTATTGACGAGATACTCTATCTCCCTTACAGAGTTTAGGTAGCTACTCTGCACTGTGTTGGTATATGGCATTAGAGAACATAAAGAAGGAATCATATCCTTAAACCTAGTTACAGCGCTTTCTGAAAGACTTCTAGTGTAATGAAACTTATTCCCCACTGCTGGGTAGTCCATCAGAGTAAATGTAAATGTTATTAAGAAATGATCAGACAGAAGGGAGTTTTCAGGGAATACTGTTAAGTCTTCTATTTCCATACCATAAGTCAGAACAAGATCTAAGATATGATTAAAGTGGTGGGTGGACTCATTTACTTTTTGAGCAAAGCCAATAGAGTCTAATAATAGATTAAATGCAGTGTTGAGGCTGTCATTCTCAGCATCTGAGTGGATGTTAAAATCGCCCACTATAATTATCTTATCTGAGCTAAGCACTAAGTCAGACAAAAGGTCTGAAAATTCACAGAGAAACTCACAGTAATGACCAGGTGGACGATAGATAATAACAAATAAAACTGGTTTTTGGGACTTCCAATTTGGATGGACAAGACTAAGAGACAAGCTTTCAAATGAATTAAAGCTCTGTCTGGGTTTTTGATTAATTAATAAGCTGGAATGGAAGATTGCTGCTAATCCTCCGCCCTGGCCCGTGCTACGAGCATTCTGACAGTGTGACTCGGGGGTGTTGACTCATTTAAACTAACATATTCATCCTGCTGTAACCAGGTTTCTGTTAGGCAGAATAAATCAATATGTTGATCAATTATTATATCATTTACCAACAGGGACTTAGAAGAGAGAGACCTAATGTTTAATAGACCACATTTAACTGTTTTAGTCTGTGGTGCAGTTGAAGGTGCTATATTATTTTTTCTTTTTGAATTTTTATGCTTAAATAGATTTTTGCTGGTTATTGGTAGTCTGGGAGCAGGCACCGTCTCTACGGGGATGGGGTAATGAGGGGATGGCAGGGGGAGAGAAGCTGCAGAGAGGTGTGTAAGACTACAACTCTGCTTCCTGGTCCAAACCCTGGATAGTCACGGTTTGGAGGATTTAAGAAAATTGGCCAGATTTCTAGAAATGAGAGGTGCTCCATCCAAAGTGGGATGGATGCCGTCTCTCCTAACAAGACCAGGTTTTCCCCAGAAGCTTTGCCAATTATCTATGAAGCCCACCTCATTTTTTGGACACCACTCAGACAGCCAGCAATTCAAGGAGAACATGCGGCTAAACGTCACTCCCGGTCCGATTGGGGAGGGGCCCAGAGAAAACTACAGAGTCCGACATTGTTTTTGCAAAGTTACACACCGATTTAATGTTAATTTTAGTGACCTCCGATTGGCGTAACCGAGTGTCATTACTGCCGACGTGAATTACAATCTTACCAAATTTACGCTTAGCCTTAGCCAGCAGTTTCAAATTTCCTTCAATGTCGCCTGCTCTGGCCCCCGGAAGACAATTGACTATGGTTGCTGGTGTCGCTAACTTCACATTTCTCAAAACAGAGTCGCCAATAACCAGAGTTTCATCCTCGGCGGGTGTATCGTCAAGTGGGGAAAAACGGTTAGAGATGTGAACGGGTTGACTGTGTACACGGGGCTTCTGTTTAGGGCTACGCTTCCTCCTCACAGTCACCCAGTCAGCCTGCTTTCCCGACTGCTCGGGATCTGCCAGAAGGGGGAACTAACGGCGGCTAAGCTACCTTGGTCCGCACCGACTACAGGGGCCTGGCTAGCTGTAGAATTTTCCACGGTGCGGAGTCAAGTCTCCAATTCGCCCAGCCTGGCCTCCAAAGCTACGAATAAGCTACACTTATTACAAGTACCGTCACTGCTAAAGGAGGCCGAGGAATAACTAAACATTTCACACCCAGAGCAGAAAAGTGCGGGAGAGACAGGAGAAGCCGCCATGCTAAATCGGCTAAGAGCTAGTAGCTCCGCTAACCTAGCGGATTCCTAAAAACACGCAAAGTGAATAATGTGTAAATAATTTAGAGGTGATTCAGCAGAAGGAGTGCTTTAGTTAAGGCACCAGACAGGCCATGAAGCAGTACAGGTAACGCACGGCAACAGTGCTAAAAAATAAAATAAAATAAAAATCCACCAGACAGGCTGTGGAGCAGCACAGGTAACGCACGGCAACAGTGCTAAAAAACTAAAATAAAATAAAAATCCACCAGACAGGCTGTGGAGCAGCACAGGTAACGCACGGCAACAGTGCTAAAAAATAAAATAAAAATCCACCAGACAGGCTGTGGAGCAGCACAGGTAACGCACGGCAACAGTGCTAAAAAAATAAAATAAAATAAAAATCCACCAGACAGGCTGTGGAGCAGCACAGGTAACGCACGGCAACAGTGCTAAAAAATAAAATAAAAATCCACCAGACAGGCTGTGGAGCAGCACAGGTAACGCACGGCAACAGTGCTAAAAAAATAAATAAAAATCCACCAGACAGGCCATGGAGCAGCACAGGTAACGCACGGCAACAGTGCTAAAAAATAAAATAAAAATCCACCAAACAGGCCATGGAGCGGCACAGGTAACGCACGGCAACAGTGCTAAAAAAAATTATAAAAATCCACCAGACAGGCCATGGAGCAGCACAAGTAACGCACGGCAACGGTGCTAAAAAATAAAATAAAATAAAAATCCACCAGACAGGCTGTGGAGCAGCACAGGTAACGCACGGCAACAGTGCTAAAAAATAAAATAAAAATCCACCAAACAGGCTGTGGAGCGGCACAGGTAACGCACGGCAACAGTGCTAAAAAATAAAATAAAAATCCACCAAACAGGCTGTGGAGCAGCACAGGTAACGCACGGCAACAGTGCTAAAAAATAAAAATCCACCAAACAGGCCATGGAGCGGCACAGGTAACGCACGGCAACAGTGCTAAAAAATAAAATAAAAATCCACCAGACAGGCCATGGAGCAGCACAAGTAACGCACGGCAACGGTGCTAAAAAATAAAATAAAAATCCACCAGACACGCTGTGGAGCAGCACAGGTAACGCACGGCAACAGTGCTAAAAAATAAAAATCCACCAGACACGCTGTGGAGCAGCACAGGTAACGCACGGCAACAGTGCTAAAAAATAAAATAAAAACGAAAGCGTTAGCAAGCTAGTTAGCTTGCTAAAAAAAAATTGATATGGCCAAAAAATTGAAAAAAGTGCTCCGTCGCGACGTTTCGACCGTTAGAGGTCTTCTTCAGGTGTTGGAGCACGGTGAAAAAGTCTTGAAAAAGACTGTTAGTTCAGAGTCCAAAGCAGCAGGTAGCAGTCTCTGTGTAAACAGTTCGGCGTTCGGTGCGGAAAGACACAGGAAGTCGGTGACATGACATGACATGAATGAAACACTGTGTGCTTATCATGTCCACATCTGCTGACTCCGGCATGTCTGACCCGACACGCATGACCTGTGAATGGCGCACTGCAGAACAGACACAGCATCATATGGAACAGAGCTCACATGGATGACGTGACATTCAGATCACCCCCTGCGTGTTATGATCCATTTCACCTGGGGCAGCCTGTGCATGCCGTGCGTTCTCTCACTGCAGCCCGTCGCAACAGCGATATATGTTTTTCTGTATGTCCACATGAGGACAGCAAGCAGACACTCGCGCGTCACAGTGGACAGTTGTAAGTTCATGTCCATCCAAACTCTGTTGGGACGTCTAGAACCAGAGATCTCAACAGCTGCTGCTGTCAGCGTCCACACCCCGTCTGTCCAGCGCACACACCAACATGCCACTTTGTGTCTGTTATGTGATCATTTCTTTTTAGTTATTTGTTACGTAATTGGGCATGTAGTGTAGTACTTATTAATATACCCATCCTGGCTGTGGTCTCTGTGTTTTTAATGTGACATGTCAAAGATGTAACATCAATACTTTTATCTAAAGAGTGTACCTTAATTATTTCAGAGTGCCACTTGGTGACCAGGACAAAAATTAGGCGCCTCACCAAGTTTGCACAACTTGCGTTGAAACACTGACGCCCTGGTCTCAAGGAAAGAATGCTGAGCTCAAATTTGGTGTACCAGTGGTTTGGAGAGAATGACAGCTACTTCTGCCTTGTAAATGTCAAGGGATTTAATAAGGAAAACAAACAGCACTTGCAGTACCCCAATATACCATCTGCTGTACGACCAGTTCCCCACAGTGATGAAATACCCATTTTCTCTAAGCTCCCAGACATCGATGAGAATGAGTTTACTTCTTCCACATCTTCATCCACTCACGATGATGAAGTGGATATAGCGCATGAGCCATGGGATGCAGATCGAGTTTCTCTGTATAGCCAAGTCCTACTACTGATCACTTTAAAGTGACAGTTTTACCTTTTCATGTATTTTTTTTGCATGTTTTTAGTTTAAACCTGCAAATTTAATTTTGTGAGAATGATACAAAACCAAGAAAAAATAGCTTTTCAGTGGTGCCTTAACTGTGATGAGCATAATGCTCCAAATTGTATTTTTTCAATATAATTCACTTATTTAGTATTTGTATGCTATGGTCAAAAAGGGTGCAAGCACAAAAGTAGTTTTGGAAATGTTTTCTTGAGGGTAGCTGCCTTCCATTAGAAACATTATTCCATATTTGGTGCTTAAACACAACGTAATTTTTTTCACTTTTAGCAAAAAAAAAAAAAAAAAAAATATATATATATATATATATATATATATATATATATATATATATATATATATATAATATGGAGGGCTGGAGCCTATCCCAGCAGTCATAGAGTGTGAGGCAGGGTACACCCAGGATGCCAGTCTGTCACAAGGCCACAAATAGACAAACAAACACATTCACACCCACTAGCACACCTACGGACAATTTAAAGATTCCAGTCCACCTAACCCCCATGTCTTTGGATGTGGGAGGAATCCGGCGCACCCATGATCAGTTTTCCCCCTAAGGATAATACATCGTAAAATCCAAGATGGCCACCATGCATACTGGAAAATCTTCAAAATTCTCTTTCTTTATTACTATACAGTCCATCCTTTTGTTGGGTTGCAGTCGTATTCCAAAATGGATGAAATTCATTTTTTCCTCAAAATTCTACACACAAGATACCATAATGACAATGTGAGAAAAGGTTTTTTTTTTTTATTTGTGCAAATTTATATATATATATAAAAAACAAAGAAATCACATGTACGTAAGTATTCACAGTCTTTGCCACGAAGCTGAAAATTGAGCTCAGGTGCATCCTGTTTCCACTGATCATCCTTGAGTTGTTATCATCTTAATTGGAGTCCACCTGGGGTAACTTCAGCTGAATTGGACATGATTTGGAAAGACACACATCTGTCTACATATAAGGTCCCACAGTTGACAGTGCATGTCAGAGCACAAACCAAGCATGAAGTCAAAGGAATTGTCTGTAGACCTCTGAGATGAGATAGTCTCAAGGCACAAATCTGGGGAAGCGTACAGAAACATTAACACTGTTTTGAAGGTCCCAATGAGTGATCTCCATCATCCTGTTAAGTCCGTGACGAAGAGTCATCAGGCTTGTTTTCTTATAAAGTTCACCATTCGCCTGTCTAGCTTCTGCGTAAAATTGACCAAGAACTCCGTCAACCATCCTTCTGTCATAAGTTTCAAAGTTAGGCGCATGTCCCTTTTCAGTGGCATACTTGCGAAACAGGTTGGCTGCTGACTGTGTATTTCTGCGGGTGTTCTTCGCATCTTTTTTGTGTAAAATTTGCTTTAAGTCAGCGTCGCTAACACACACGAACCTGTCTTCTGCCATCTTCTCAACAAACTGACAGCCAAAGTAGACATGGTATCGCGTTATCTGATAGGTGTTATCGATAGAAGGCGTCGCTCGATTAGCTAGCGCTCCACTGCATGCGAGGTGTACTCGTTTCACACTCGCGGTCTACTCGGTTCCACCAGCGGTCAACTCGGCATGTGGTACAGCTCAGAAAGTGGCGAATGGGCCAATCAGAAGTTGGCGAAATCCCATACCATATAATAAGGGACCTGGATTAGGCTGAACATTACCAGACAACAGGAGAAGAAGAATAACAAAAGATTTCCTCTTTAAATTAAAAATTGAGCCCTTGTTATCAATATTGGAAATTTTCAGGTCAATGAGTGAGTTTTTTTGTGTGTATAAAACTGCTCTGCAGGACAGATAGATATACACATCAAAAAGAGGAGATTTACTTGATTTAATCATGGCAGATAGCAGGACAACAGTGGATATGAGACGACTTTATCAGCAGCTGATAATGACCAGGTTTGTGTCCCTGAGCTGGAGAAATCCAAAGGTGGTTGGGGGTATGGGTCTTTGCACTCCACCACTACAGTTCAACAGTACCAACCCACGCAAAACACACGAGAATACAAGAAAAATAATACAAGAACTAGATTCATTGTTACTGTCTGTAAGGTAGAAATCAAGGCAGCGAGAAAGAGAGAGAAAAAATGATTTACGTAATTAAACATAAGGACATTTGGAGCGCAGCTAACGGCTGTGTTAGCCATTTCAGACTAATTCTTAATGACTATAAAATATAAATTGGAGAAAGAAGAGAGAAAATAATTAGTTAAACAACACAATGACATTTGGAGCGCAGCTAACGGCTGTGTTAGCTGTTAGCTGATAGAGACCCCCTACTGAATGGAGCTAGTTGGTCAGCAGGCTCTGGGAGCTACAATCGGCCACCCCCGGTGGGTAGCAAGCCAGGGATCTTCGAAGTCCGGCAGGCTAACAAGCTCCCGTGGCTAGCAGGCTAGTGGGCTCCAACAATGAAAGAACTGCTGGGCTCTGGGTGCTAAAAGGCTCAGTGGCCAGCAGCTACAACACTGGATCTCTTCAGACAGTGGCCCTCAGACACCAGTAGGCTCCGGGAGCTGCGATCATCAGGTCCCGCAGGGATCATCGACGTCTGGCAAACAAGCTCCCGCCGAGCAGACTCCCATATAGTCCATGGGCCAAGCAGGTTTTCGGTACCACTTAAGGGGAAGAAACGACACTTAGAATCCAGCCTCAGTGTATCATGACCTACAAAAAATGTATGATAGCCATCCCAGGGTGGTAGCTGTAGCCAGGTAGGAGTCAATGAAGAATTACACAGAGGTCAAACTTTAAAAATGCTCCAGTCATGTTGAAAACTATATCACATTGCTTGTCTGATCATAACGATTCCAAAAAAGGTATAGTTTGGACTACCTATGACGGAATGTTCTGGAGTTATGGGGTAAAAACAGAAAACGTGACAAAGGTCAAGTTCAGTTTGTACAGGCATCAAAATTTAAAGTTGCTCCAATTTCAGTAAAAAATGATGCAAATTATTATTTGGGTTAATAGGGTTCTAATAAGGAATAGTTTGCACCATCTGTCATGCTTAGTTTTCATGTTACAGGGTAACATATGTCACATGTCATAGAATCCAATAGATGTTGACCTTGTTTGACCTTTACCTTGGAGACCAAACACTCAACACAGTCAAAACTATTCAATTTATTAATCCTTTTATTTCAACCAATAACTTGCATCATTTTTTTCTGAAATTGGCACAACTTTAACTTTTGACCCCTGTACAAACTGAAACTGATCTTTGTCACCATTTGTACCCCATAACTCCAGAACATTCCGTCATAGGTCATCCAAACTATACCTTTTGGAATCGTTATGATCAGTCAAGCAATGTGATATAGTTTTCAACAAGACTGGAGCATTTTTAAAGTTTGACCTCTGTGTAATTCTTCATTGACTCCTACCTGGCTACAGCTACCACCCTGGGATGGCTATCATACATTTTTGTGTAGGCCATGATACACTGAGGCTGGATTCTAAGTGTTGCTTCTTCCCTTTAAGTGGTACCAATTAGGTCAAAATTGATGACTGGCTCATGGACTAATATAGGCTCAAGGTTGTCACGTCCAGAAGGTTTACTTAAATCCAACTGCTGTAAAGCCCTATGGACCTCATCTACATCAAAAGGAGTTAGATCAAATCAAATCCTGAAGCCATAGCATTAATAGGTGGTGACTGAGGGCAAACCCCCTGAACATTAGACTGATGTGGATGTGAGGACTCAAACAGAGATCCTGAAGAAACAAAGTGTTCATTAAAATAATTAACAATGCCTGATTTGTTAGAATATTTATGTGCCTCTTTTACTAAGCAAGCAGGCAATTCATCTGTGGCTTTATCTCTAAATGAAGATTTGACTAATTCCCAGAACTTCTTAGGATCATTCAGATTACAAGTAGTTTTATCAACTTAAAAATCAGATTTAGCCTTTTGTTTTTTTAATAATGGAAGTAAAACAATTCCTGAGCTACTTGAATATCATCCTGGGATTTACAATTTCTGGCCTTAGCCCAAGCATCATCCCTTACTTTAAGGAGATGGGACAGATCAGAGGAGAATCAAGGATTGTTTCTACCCTTCACTCTAAATTTGTGGAGAGGGGCATGTTTATTTATAATACTAAAAGCATCATAAAAGTACTTCTAGGCCAGCTCTACATCATTAAAAAGTAAGATCTTGGACCAATCAAAGTGCCATTAATCATGATGAAAACCCTGCTCACAGAACCGTTTATAATCACAGTTAAGAATAACACATGGTCTTGATTTTGGGAGCTTATCTCATCTGATAGTGGCTGTAACACAATGATTTTGAGGGAAATTTAATTTTCTCCATTTTGTAAAGTCTGTGACATAAAATGTGGAAAAGGTGAAGTGCTGTGAATACTTTCCAGATGCACCGTATCGTCATACAAATACAAATGAAGTATTGATTTCTGGTGTCCTACTTCCTGAAACTGAAGCATTCAGTTCAAATAATGTTGCTGTTAAGTTTATTGAACACTCAAACACATAATCTGTAGAAATGTTTTATATATATATATATATATATATATATATATATATATATATATATATATATATATATATATATATATATATATATATATATAAAATTGCTGTGAAAAATACAATTACTTACCTGGGGGTCTGAAATCTAATTTCCCTTTGAAGTAGTCTCCTTGGGACTGCACACACTCTTCCCAGCAGTTCTGTCATTCTTTGAAGCATTTCTGGAAGTCCTCTTCTGGAATGGTGTCCAACTGGGCCGTCATGTTCCGCATAATGCCTTCTTGTGACTCAAATAAGGTCAGATACATTTCGAATGCACCTCATGTCTGTGTACTGATATTTGATTTTTGAAGTAAAACAGTTGTAAATGTGACAAAGAATTGATCAGCTGCTGTTATTTTTTATTCTCTCCATTAACAAAGCAAAAATTCCTTCTTCCTCATTTCAACAGATCACAAAATATTCAGCTTTTTAGTTTGTACAAATGGCACACACACACACACGCGCGCGCGATTTAACAAAAGAAATACACAAAGTGGAGTGGAGTTTTTCAAGGCATAACAGGAAAGTGTTTAAAATAAAGTGATCTTTGAACATGTCAGTATGTAACCATGTGAACCATAAACTGTGATTCAAGCTCCACATCAGAGCTGCAGCTCAACAGAAGACAGACAGTGAGAGACAAAGAGAAAAAAAAAGTCATCCAACACAACTTCTGTTTGAGTCCATTTCCAAATGACAGTTTCCTGTTGCCACAAACCGGACGAGCATCCCATTTCTCTTAGGACCTAAACAAATTGTCTCCTACAGTTAGTACACACCACAAAGTCCTCACTCAGTGCAATGCGGGGAACTGTGTTCTTACTGTCTGGATTCTGGTCTGCACAGGTTCACACAGCAAAAAACAAACAGAGAAAATATCAAAGATGTTCAGTGTCGTTTAAAAGTGAAATCATTTCATGATGTCCTCAATCAACCAAAACACAAGGAAGACTGGAGTTTAGAGTGTCATGATTTTAAAATAACGTGAAGAAACACCAAATTATGCAAAACTGTTGGAACATGGACGTGAAGATGCTGAGGCCTGGAGGGACGTGGTCACCCTGATCAGGACACAGCATCACTGTTGGAAATCTGACATCATCACCCAGGTGACTGACCCTTGTCAGGGTTATTCCACAATCCACCTACATACGTACATTGAGCAGGTTTGGCCCACATCAGGTGTAAAACCCATGTCCCTGTCCTTCTTCAGGTCCCTGTCCTTCATCCCTGTCACCTTGACCTTTGCCAAAATGGACCTGTTATGGCCATTTCAGCGTTCAGCCTTCATCGTCATACCAAGTGTTGAAGAAATTAGGAGCTGGAAGCTCCTCTGATGGTGAACATGTTCCTGTCTAACATTTCTAGAGCCACATTGCCACTAACCTATTGGTTCTACTTTAATCTAGATCGAGTTATTGTCACAAAGCAAATTTACCAATATCAGCTCGTACAGATGTTTGTCGAACTGAAAGCAGTCTGGATTCAAACCTTTACTCCAGCAGATGAAGACCAAGCAGTTTAGTTGAAGTTAGACCCTCTCTGTCACCCCCTACTGGATGCTTTCAATGCAAACCATGAACTCATCCAGCAGACGGAATAAAGTACCTCACACATGCCGCAGAGGTTTTTAGAATGCTACATTTAGGATTCTTGATAAAGGAAGATTGTGTAATGTTAATAAAATAAAAGGAAAAGATTCTGGAGGCAGTTTGTGGAAAAATAATCTGCACAAGTTCTGTTCAACCTTTTCAACTGAATCTCAAACCTGTTTTCTGGTACTCTTTATATCAGCATCACAGTGTGATACAACTCTGCATCAACCTGCACTGTGTTCAGTCTCACACACACACACACACACACACACACACACACACACACACAGGGAGCGGGTTTGAAACAAACATCATAAATGTTAATTTCCAACAGGAATGAAACACTGAAAAATAAAACGCTGGGTTCAGTCATAATGACCTGTACTACAATCAACCAGTAGGGGGCAAAAGAGATCATTTCACAAAATGTTTTTTTTTGACAGTTGTGGGTTGAAAACCTGTAAAACAAAATGAGACACCGGTGGTGGAAAACAAGATAATTTGTACTTCAATGGGAGCTGACAGGCTTGTTTTAAACTTGCCGTTTTTCGCGCTGCACATGATAACAGCTCCTTTTACATAACCAGAGCGTGCCAAAGTTCAAAGGTTCATCAAGAGAAGGCGCTTGCTTCACTCATCTCCTTTGCTGGGATTCAAACGTGGAGCCTTCAGGCGTCCGGTAAAGCCAAAGAAGGGAACGTGCGGTGCAACCCGAGCTGAACTGGCGCTGTTACTCCACGATGTTTCTGTTGTAGTCGTAGGACAGCCGTCGCTTGGCGGCAGCGAGCTGCGTGTGCTGTGTGGTTGACGGGAGGTGTGGGGAGAGGCGGTGACTGGCTGAGAAGGAAGAAGGCGTGTCTTCCTGGAAAGTTCATAACACAAAGACAAAAGATGCAGAAAAATGTTAAAGACATGAAACTGCCTGCACCAAGTACTTTAACACATGCACTAACATGGACACACTGGAACTTCATGGATGTAATTTGGTGCACATGGTGCGTGTATTCAGCGTGCCCAGGCATAGCTACAAAGACTCTAAACCTGAGGTTCTGTCCCTGGTGGCTGTGAATGGTTTCAGCCATGTCAAACCTGCTCATCACGTCCTCGCCCCACACATCAGACCGTCTCTGTCTCTGGGGTGGGTAAGACGCAGGCCTCTGGCCATTTTGTAAAATAGTCCATAGCTGTGAGGATGTAACAGTTGCCCTTTTGTGTGCATGTGAAGGGTCCCATAATGTCAACAGACACCCTTTCCATTGATAACCCTGTTGTTGGCGCTTGCGTCTCGTGCTGCACAGGTGCCACAATGGTGGCAGAAGCCAACACGTTTATCAACAGGTCAAAGTGAGCCTTGAATACGTCCCAGGCTGTCTTCCTCTCAAACGTGGGTGTTTTTAAGGTGGCAGTAATTAAACCATTACTTAAAAAGCCATCACTTGACCCAGCTATCTTAGCTAATTATAGGCCAATCTCCAACCTTCCTTTTCTCTCAAAAATTCTTGAAAGGGTAGTTGTAAAACAGCTAACTGATCATCTGCAGAGGAATGGTCTATTTGAAGAGTTTCAGTCAGGTTTTAGAATTCATCATAGTACAGAAACAGCATTAGTGAAGGTTACAAATGATCTTCTTATGGCCTCGGACAGTGGACTCATCTCTGTGCTTGTTCTGTTAGACCTCAGTGCTGCTTTTGATACTGTTGACCATAAAATTTTATTACAGAGATTAGAGCATGCCATAGGTATTAAAGGCACTGCGCTGCGGTGGTTTGAATCATATTTGTCTAATAGATTACAATTTGTTCATGTAAATGGGGAATCTTCTTCACAGACTAAAGTTAATTATGGAGTTCCACAAGGTTCTGTGCTAGGACCAATTTTATTCACTTTATACATGCTTCCCTTAGGCAGTATTATTAGACGGTATTGCTTAAATTTTCATTGTTACGCAGATGATACCCAGCTTTATCTATCCATGAAGCCAGAGGACACACACCAATTAGCTAAACTGCAGGATTGTCTTACAGACATAAAGACATGGATGACCTCTAATTTCCTGCTTTTAAACTCAGATAAAACTGAAGTTATTGTACTTGGCCCCACAAATCTTAGAAACATGGTGTCTAACCAGATCCTTACTCTGGATGGCATTACCCTGACCTCTAGTAATACTGTGAGAAATCTTGGAGTCATTTTTGATCAGGATATGTGATTCAAAGCGCATATTAAACAAATATGTAGGACTGCTTTTTTGCATTTACGCAATATCTCTAAAATCAGAAAGGTCTTGTCTCAGAGTGATGCTGAAAAACTAATTCATGCATTTATTTCCTCTAGGCTGGACTATTGTAATTCATTATTATCAGGTTGTCCTAAAAGTTCCCTAAAAAGCCTTCAGTTAATTCAAAATGCTGCAGCTAGAGTACTGACGGGGACTAGAAGGAGAGAGCATATCTCACCCATATTGGCCTCTCTTCATTGGCTTCCTGTTAATTCTAGAACAGAATTTAAAATTCTTCTTCTTACTTATAAGGTTTTGAATAATCAGGTCCCATCTTATCTTAGGGACCTCATAGTACCATATCACCCCAATAGAGCGCTTCGCTCTCAGACTGCAGGCTTACTTGTAGTTCCTAGGGTTTGTAAGAGTAGAATGGGAGGCAGAGCCTTCAGCTTTCAGGCTCCTCTCCTGTGGAACCAGCTCCCAATTCAGATCAGGGAGACAGACACCCTCTCTACTTTTAAGATTAGGCTTAAAACTTTCCTTTTTGCTAAAGCTTATAGTTAGGGCTGGATCAGGTGACCCTGAACCATCCCTTAGTTATGCTGCTATAGACTTAGACTGCTGGGGGGTTCCCATGATGCACTGTTTCTTTCTCTTTTTGCTCTGTATGCACCACTCTGCATTTAATCATTAGTGATCGATCTCTGCTCCCCTCCACAGCATGTCTTTTTCCTGGTTCTCTCCCTCAGCCCCAACCAGTCCCAGCAGAAGACTGCCCCTCCCTGAGCCTGGTTCTGCTGGAGGTTTCTTCCTGTTAAAAGGGAGTTTTTCCTTCCCACTGTAGCCAAGTGCTTGCTCACAGGGGGTCGTTTTGACCGTTGGGGTTTTACATAATTATTGTATGGCCTTGCCTTACAATATAAAGCACCTTGGGGCAACTGTTTGTTGTGATTTGGCGCTATATAAAAAAATTGATTGATTGATTGATTGATTGTTAACATGGCAGCCAGACGGAAAAAGCAGGAGTATCTTTTTTAATTTACCTGGCCATGAGATGGCTAACACTGCTAGCAAATGGAAATGCTTCAAAGTAATGTATTTCATGAATTGTTTACTGAACTCCAGACTTCTCAACCGCAAAGTCCTCACCACTGCAAAGTCTGATTGCAACTGAAAAATCAGCAAGTCTTTTGCCTCCACGTCACCTGTCCGGGAAGGTCTGTATCGTGCTGGTAAAAACCAGCACGATACAGACCTTCCGATACAAGTGTCAGGAGGACCACATAGGCTGTGGTCCTCCTGACACTTGTAGTCCTGATTTCCACGTTAACATTAGCGGTCAAACCACTTTGTTTCCTTTTCTCCCCGGAGCCCCAATGGGTTCAAAGAGAAGTAAACATAAATAAATAAAGAATATGAGGCTTCACATGCTCTGTGTGCACAACATATCACCTGTTCCCACACTTTGATTTAATTTGATTAAATGAAGGTAAATAATTAAATAAATTTCTCAGCATCCAGCCAAGACATGATTTCCTGCACGCACGCAGCTCGCACAGCAAACAAAATCTATTCTGCGCTCACTAAACATATTTTTGTTATGAGTCGCATAAATGAAGAATAATAATGTCTCACTCTGAGTGTTAATTCATCACACCGTTCAGACAAACTGTATCTTGTGCGCACAGAGCAGCGTTTGGACGACTCGGACTTGTGGCCTCTTTATATTTTTTCCTCTCATGCTGGACATCTGCGTTAAGTTTTATTATTCTACGTGTGTTGACTCACGGTGCAGGTTTTCTGCAGGTGCAGTGTCTTGAGCAGGAGGTCCCGAGACACGTCATTGGCTCTCCTGTATCTCCGTCCAATCATTTTGTTCAAGTCGTGGAACGTGTCCAACAGCCTGCAGTCACACAGGAAGAAGATGTCAGTCAACGTGTCTAACACCGACCACTGGAGACACCTGCTGGCTGAAGTGTGTAATTACTACTGTGCTTTGTAAATTAGATTCTGACGGTGACTCAAAAATCATCCTTACGTCGGTACGAACAGTCAGAGGTCACCCGCCTTCACCTATTAAACCCGTGTCAAACATAAAGTGCGTGTGTGGTTTCACACAAATGGAACAAAACAAACATGGATTGAGAACATTATTAACTCACTGTACATCCACGCTGTGTAGAAAAGACTTTTGACAGAAGATGTTTTACTATGTTTTCAAATGAGTGACTCATAATGCAGCTGAGTGACACGGAGGCTCTGTCTCAATGCAGTCCTTCAAAGGCCGCGTGCTACAAAGGCCTGGCCTCCAGAGACCACAGCGGTCAAACCAACCGTTCTGAAATGAGGCTGTCCAATGCGTGGATTTAGCCTATTCTGTTGCCTGACAAGATCGCGAGTACAAGCGGCTGAGATGAGTTTCCTCCGTAGGGTGGCTGGGCGCTCCCTTAGAGATAGGGTGAGGAGCTCGGAGTCGAGCCGCTGCTCCTCCACATCGAAAGGAGCCAGCTGAGGTGGCTCGGGCATCTTTTCCGGATGCCCCCTGGATGCCTCGCTGAAGAGGTGTTCCGGGCAGGTCCCATCGGGAGGAGGCCAATGAAGACCCAGGACATACTAGAGGGACTGCGTCTCTCAGCTAGCTGGGGAACGCCTCTGGGTTCCCCCAGAGGAGCTGGGGGAGGAGTGTGTGGATTGGGAGGTTTGGGTGGCTTTGCTTGAGCTGCTGCCCCCAAGACCTGACCTCGGATGAAGCAGAAGAAAATGGATGGATGGCAACCTGGACAACTGCACATAACAAGTGAGCATAGTGGGTGTAACCCATAGTGAATACTAGGGATGCACCGATACCACTTTTTTCCAGACTGAGTACAAGTATGAGTACATACATTTGGTTACTCATCAATACGAATACTGAATGATACATTACAGTTTTATGATGTTTTATTCATCAGATGTTCATTACTTTTTGACTGTAACTGCTACCAATATCATTAGCTTTGTTTTTATTTACAATCATTTTACTTAAATCACGTAACTTCACTTTTTGACTACAACAAATTGTACTTTAACATTAATTGTGTTTCTTAACAAACATGACACTGCCAGACATCTCACTGAAATGTAACCTGTGGACTTAAGCACTGCAAAATATACAACACCAGGAACTGAACTGAAACTGTCCATCAACAACTTTATTTATGTCTGTGAGCACTAAAAGCCTTTTTTTGAAAATGTGAGGGCAGATTGTTTTTGATGAAAAGAAGCTTCTCTGTGTTAGCAGCTGTGAGCATGTTTCTGTTTTTATCTACAATGTGTGACACTGAGTTAAACAGCCTTTCACTCTCCACACTATTTTTTAACTTTTAATTAAATACTTAATTAAATTAATTAATTAAATTAATTAATTAATTATTTAAATAATTAAATAAATTAAATACATACAGGTAATGGATCATGGGATAATTTCCTTGTGTTCAAACAGAATAGCCTGTTGCCTGTGCTAACTGAGCCATTAACGAGGAGCAGTGACTCAACTTCTGGCCCAAAGTGCAGCTTGTGGAGGCAAGCGGATGATCCGATCCCAGCGCCACAGACCTTCCGCAAACGGATTACACCTATAGCGGAGCAAGTCGGTCTTCCATCAGCCTGAACACCCACACCAAGGGCTGAAACTCACCAACCTGACAGACAACCTCCACCACTGAAACCGTGACTGAGTTATGACGGAGGAAGTGGTGCAAAATACGGTGTCACGGAGGAACTTTTTTCAGCCACACGAGGAATTAAAGTATTTTCACATGTTGTTTTCCAAATTCAGGAGGCTTTGTGTGGATTATTTTTCTTCAAGATCATATGATGATAAATTCCACTGAAACAAACAGGTAAGACTTTATTTACTCAGCATGACGGACAGCGGCTTTCAGCAAATCAGTGGACAGCACTGACGGACATATTTTGATTTATGAGTAAATTACATGAAAGCCTGTAAAAGTCCATAAATTAGCTGCATCATTGTTTAAGCCGCAGTGTTTAAAACGTATGAAATAAGTAGCAGCTTATAGTCCGGAAATTTCGGAGCATGTGCATGAAAATCCCACGTTGAGAGGTTGACATCACACTGCTGTAAAGGGGTATCGGGTCACAGAGTATCAGAGACGTTTTGTGATTTCAAGTACAGGTAAATGAATACGGGATCGGGCCAATACCTGATACTGGTATCGGGATCGGTGCATCCCTAGTTAATAGTTATAATTTCTACTTCTAAATAACACAATGGCTCTTGGGATTGTTTGGGCCAGGAAGGACATGGCTGCTGTGTCATTGGTTTTCAGGGAAATGAAGGCAGCATTCATCATCAGCACTCCAAGGTGCTTTAGAAATGAGACAGACTAGTCACACCACAGTGACACACAAGATCTACGAATGCAGCCTGAGAAGGATGCAGTCGGAGCCCCTGAACTGAGACACAGCCAGGAGTCATGTCAGCCTGTTTAGCGGTCACATGGTTTATGTTGGCACCCATTTATAGCTGGATGGACTAAGAAGAAGCAGATTAAGTGTCTCATCCAAGGACACAGATGGGTAGCATGAATAGGATTCAAACCCACACTGCAAAAACTCTAATTCTTGCAAAGCATATTTTTTTCTAATTTCTAGTTAAAATATGTCTTAAATTAAGTGTCACATAATCACAAAAACAGGAACATTCAAGTGATAGAAGCTTGTTTTTAAATCAAATCAAATCAATTTTATTTATATAGCACCAAATCACAACAAACAGTTGCCCCAAGGTGCCTTATATTGTAAGGCAAAGCCATACAATGATTACGGAAAAACCCCAACGGTCAAAACGACCCCCTGTGAGCAAGCACTTGGCAACAGTGGGAAGGAAAAACTCCCTTTTAACAGGAAGAAACCTACAGCAGAACCGGGCTCAGGGAGGGGCAGTCTTCTGCTGGGACTGGTTGGGGCTGAGGGAGAGAACCAGGAAAAAGACATGCTGTGGAGGTGAGCAGAGATCAATCACTAATGATTAAATGCAGAGTGGTGCATACAGAGCAAAAAGAGAAAGAAACACTTAGTGCATCATGGGAACCCCCCAGCAGTCTAAGTCTATAGCAGCATAACTAAGGGATGGTTCAGGGTCACCTGATCCAGCCCTAACTATAAGCTTCAGCAAAAAGGAAAATTTTAAGCCTAATCTTAAAAGCAGAGAGGGTGTCTGTCTCCCTGATCTGAATTGGGAGCTGGTTCCACAGGAGAGGAGCCTGAAAGCTGAAGGCTCTGCCTCCCATTCTACTCTTACAAACCCTAGGAACTACAAGTAAGCCTGTAGTCTGAGAGCGAAGCGCTCTATTGGGGTGATATGGTACTATGAGGTCCCTAAGATAAGATGGGACCTGATTATTCAAAACCTTATAAGTAAGAAGAAGAATTTTAAATTCTATTCTAGAATTAACAGGAAGCCAATGAAGAGAGGCCAATATGGGTGAGATATGCTCTCTCCTTCTAGTCCCTGTCAGTACTCTAGCTGCAGCATTTTGAATTAACTGAAGGCTTTTCAGGGAACTTTTAGGACAACCTGATGATAATGAATTACAATGGTCCAGCCTAGAGGAAATAAATGCATGAATTAGTTTTTCAGCATCACTCTGAGACAAGACCTTTCTAATTTTAGAGATATTGCGCAAATGCAAAAAAGCAGACAGTGGACTCATCTCTGTGCTTGTTCTGTTAGACCTCAGTGCTGCTTTTGATACTGTTGACCATAAAATTTTATTACAGAGATTAGAGCATGCCATAGGTATTAAAGGCACTGCGCTGCGGTGGTTTGAATCATATTTATCTACAACCCCTGGCAAAAATTATGGAATCACCGGCCTCAGAGGATGTTCATTCAGTTGTTTAATTTTGTAGAAAAAAAGCAGATCACAGACATGACACAAAACTAAAGTCATTTCAAATGGCAACTTTCTGACTTTAAGAAACACTATAAGAAATCAAGAAAAAAAGATTGTGGCAGTCAGTAACGGTTACTTTTTTAGACCAAGCAGAGAAAAAAATATGGAATCACTGAATTCTGAGGAAAAAATTATGGAATCACCCTGTAAATTTTCATCCCCCAAATTAACACCTGCATCAAATCAGATCTCCTCATTGACATTGACCCTATGCCATGACATTTTGATTGGGGCACTCCTTCTGCTGAATCACCTCTAAATTATTTACACATTATTCACTTTGTGTGTTTTGTGTGGCGACTCTGTTTTGAGAAATGTGAAGTTAGCGACACCAGCAACCATTGTCAATTGTCTTCCGGGGGCCAGAGCAGGCGACATCGAAGGACATTTGAAACTGCTGGCTAAGGCTAAGCGTAAATTTGGTAAGATTGTAATTCACGTCGGCAGTAATGACACTCGGTTACGCCAATCGGAGGTCACTAAAATTAACATTAAATCGGTGTGTAACTTTGCAAAAACAATGTCGGACTCTGTAGTTTTCTCTGGGCCCCTCCCCAATCGGACCGGGAGTGACATGTTTAGCCGCATGTTCTCCTTGAATTGCTGGCTGTCTGAGTGGTGTCCAAAAAATGAGGTGGGCTTCATTGATAATTGGCAAAGCTTCTGGGGAAAACCTGGTCTTGTTAGGAGAGACGGCATCCATCCCACTTTAGATGGAGCAGCTCTCATTTCTAGAAATCTGGCCAATTTTCTTGGATCCTCCAAACTGTGACTGTCCAGCGTTGGGACCAGGAAGCAGAGCTGTGGTCTTATACACCTCTCTGCAGCTTCTCTCCCCCTGCCATCCCCTCATTACCCCATCCCCGTAGAGACGGTGCCTGCTCCCAGACCACCAATAACCAGCAAAAATCTATTTAAGCATAAAAATTCAAAAAGAAAAAATAATATAGCACCTTCAACTGCACCACAGACTAAAACAGTTTAATGTGGTCTATTAAACATTAGGTCTCTCTCTTCTAAGTCCCTGTTGGTAAATGATATAATAATTGATCAACGTATTGATTTATTCTGCCTAACAGAAACCTGGTTACAGCAGGATGAATATGTTAGTTTAAATGAGTCAACACCCCCGAGTCACACTAACTGTCAGAATGCTCGTAGCACGGGCCGGGGCGGAGGATTAGCAGCAATCTTCCATTCCAGCTTATTAATTAATCAAAAACCTAGACAGAGCTTTAATTCATTTGAAAGCTTGTCTCTTAGTCTTGTCCATCCAAATTGGAAGTCCCAAAAACCAGTTTTATTTGTTATTATGTATCGTCCACCTGGTCGTTACTGTGAGTTTCTCTGTGAATTTTCAGACCTTTTGTCTGACTTAGTGCTTAGCTCAGATAAGATAATTATAGTGGGCGATTTTAACATCCACTCAGATGCTGAGAATGACAGCCTCAACACTGCATTTAATCTATTATTAGATTCTATCGGCTTTGCTCAAAAAGTAAATGAGTCCACCCACCACTTTAATCATATCTTAGATCTTGTTCTGACTTATGGTATGGAAATAGAAGACTTAACAGTATTCCCTGAAAACTCCCTTCTGTCTGATCATTTTTTAATAACATTTACATTTACCCTGATGGACTACCCTGCAGTGGGGAATACGTTTCATTACACTAGAAGTCTTTCAGAAAGCGCTGTAACTAGGTTTAAGGATATGATTCCTTCTTTATGTTCTCTAATGTCATATACCAACACAGAGCAGAGTAGCTACCTAAACTCTGTAAGGGAGTTAGAGTATCTCGTCAATAGTTTTACATCCTCTTTGAAGACAACTTTGGATGCTGTAGCTCCTCTGAAAAAGAGAGCTTTAAATCAGAAGTGTCTGACTCCGTGGTATAACTCACAAACTCGTAGCTTAAAGCAGATAACCCGTAAGTTGGAGAGGAAATGGCGTCTCACTAATTTAGAAGATCTTCACTTAGCCTGGAAAAAGAGTCTGTTGCTCTATAAAAAAGCCCTCTGTAAAGCTAGGACATCTTTCTACTCATCACTAATTGAAGAAAATAAGAACAACCCCAGGTTTCTTTTCAGCACTGTAGCCAGGCTGACAAAGAGTCAGAGCTCTATTGAGCTGAGTATTCCATTAACTTTAACTAGTAATGACTTCATGACTTTCTTTGCTAACAAAATTTTAACTATTAGAGAAAAAATTACTCATAACCATCCCAAAGACGTATCGTTATCTTTGGCTGCTTTCAGTGATGCCGGTATTTGGTTAGACTCTTTCTCTCCGATTGTTCTGTCTGAGTTATTTTCATTAGTTACTTCATCCAAACCATCAACATGTTTATTAGACCCCATTCCTGCCAGGCTGCTCAAGGAAGTCCTACCATTATTTAATGCTTCAATCTTAAATATGATCAATCTATCTTTGTTAGTTGGTTATGTACCACAGGCCTTTAAGGTGGCAGTAATTAAACCATTACTTAAAAAGCCATCACTTGACCCAGCTATCTTAGCTAATTATAGGCCAATCTCCAACCTTCCTTTTCTCTCAAAGATTCTTGAGAGGGTAGTTGTAAAACAGCTAACTGATCACCTGCAGAGGAATGGTCTATTTGAAGAGTTTCAGTCAGGTTTTAGAATTCATCATAGTACAGAAACAGCATTAGTGAAGGTTACAAATGATCTTCTTATGGCTTCGGACAGTGGACTTATCTCTGTGCTTGTTCTGTTGGACCTCAGTGCTGCTTTTGATACTGTTGACCATAAAATTTTATTACAGAGATTAGAGCATGTCATAGGTATTAAAGGCACTGCGCTGCGGTGGTTTGAATCATATTTGTCTAATAGATTACAGTTTGTTCATGTAAATGGGGAATCTTCTTCACAGACTAAAGTTAATTATGGAGTTCCACAAGGTTCTGTGCTAGGACCAATTTTATTCACTTTATACATGCTTCCCTTAGGCAGTATTATTATACGGTATTGCTTAAATTTTCATTGTTACGCAGATGATACCCAGCTTTATCTATCCATGAAGCCAGAGGATACACACCAATTAGCTAAACTGCAGGATTGTCTTACAGACATAAAGACATGGATGACCTCTAATTTCCTGCTTTTAAACTCAGATAAAACTGAAGTTATTGTACTTGGCCCCACAAATCTTAGAAGCATGGTGTCTAACCAGATCGTTACTCTGGATGGCATTTCCCTGATCTCTAGTAATACTGTGAGAAATCTTGGAGTCATTTTTGATCAGGATATGTCATTCAAAGCGCATATTAAACAAATATGTAGGACTGCCTTTTTGCATTTACGCAATATCTCTAAAATCAGAAAGGTCTTGTCTCAGAGTGATGCTGAAAAACTAATTCATGCATTTATTTCCTCTACGCTGGACTATTCTAATTCATTATTATCAGGTTGTCCTAAAAGTTCCCTGAAAAGCCTTCAGTTGGTTCAGAATGCTGCAGCTAGAGTACTGACGGGGACTAGCAGGAGAGAGCATATCTCACCCGTGTTGGCCTCTCTTCATTGGCTTCCTGTTAATTCTAGAATAGAATTTAAAATTCTTCTTCTTACTTATAAGGTTTTGAATAATCAGGTCCCATCTTATCTTAGGGACCTCGTAGTACCATATTACCCCATTAGAGCGCTTCGCTCTCAGACTGCGGGCTTACTTGTAGTTCCTAGGGTTTGTAAGAGTAGAATGGGAGGCAGAGCCTTCAGCTTTCAGGCTCCTCTCCTGTGGAACCAGCTCCCAATTCAGATCAGGGAGACAGATACCCTCTCTACTTTTAAGATTAGGCTTAAAACTTTCCTTTTCGCTAAGGCTTATAGTTAGGGCTGGATCGGGTGACCCTGGACCATCCCTTGGTTATGCTGCTTTAGACGTAGATTGTGGGGGGGTTCCCATGATGCACTGTTTCTTTCTCCTTTTGCTCCGTATGCATCACTCTGCATTTAATCATTAGTGATCGATCTCTGCCCCCCTTCACGGCATGTCTTTTTCCTGGTTTTTTCCCTCAGCCCCAACCAGTCTCAGCAGAAGACTGCCCCTCCCTGAGCCTGGTTCTGCTGGAGGTTTCTTCCTGTTAAAAGGGAGTTTTTCCTTCCCACTGTGGCCAAGTGCTTGCTCATAGGGGGTCGTTTTGACCGTTGGGGTTTTTCATAATTATTGTATGGCCTTGCCTTACAATATAAAGCGCCTTGGGGCAACTGTTTGTTGTGATTTGGCGCTATATAAGAAAAAAGTTGATTGATTGATTGATTGACATTGACCCTATGTGTCTTTTTGCAAGGAATGTTTTTGCAGTTTCTGCTCTATGGCAGGACGCATTATCATCTTGAAAAATGACTTCATCATCCCCACACATCCTTTCAATTGTCCAAAATATCAACATAAACTTGTACATTTATTGATGATGTAATGACAGCCATCTCCCCAGTGCCTTTACCTGACATGCAGCCCCATATCATCAATGACTGTGGAAATTTACATGTTCTCTTCAGGCAGTCATCTTTATAAATCTCATTGGAAAGGCACCAAACAAAAGTTCCAGCATCATCACCTTGCCCAATGCAGATTCGAGATTCATCACTGAATATGACTTTCATCCAGTCATCCACAGTCCACAATTGCTTTTCCTTAGCCCATTGTAACCTTGTTTTTTTCTGTTTAGGTGTTAATGATGCCTTTCGTTTAGCTTTTCTGTATGTAAATCCCATTTCCTTTAGGCGGTTTCTTACAGTTCGGTCACAGACGTTGACTCCAGTTTCCTCCCATTCGTTCCTCATTTGTTTTGTTGTACATTTTTTGATTTTTGAGACATATTGCTTTAAGTTTTCTGTCTTGACGCTTTGATGTCTTCCTTGGTCTACCAGTATGTTTGCCTTTAACAATCTTCCCATGTTGTTTGTATTTGGTCCAGAGTTTAGACACAGCTGACTGTGAACAACCAACATCTTGTGCAACATTGCGTGATGATTTACTCTCTTTTAAGAGTTTGATAATCCTCTCCTTTGTTTCAATTGACATCTCTCGTGTTGGAGCCATGATTCATGTCAGTCCACTTGGTGCAACAGCTCTCCAAGGTGTGTTCACTCCTTTTTAGATGCAGACTAACGAGCAGATCTGATATGATGCAGGTGTTAGTTTTGGGGATGAAAATTTACAGGGTGATTCCATAATTTTTTCCTCAGAATTGAGTGATTCCATATTTTTTTCCTCTGCTTGGTCTAAAAAAGTAACCGTTACTGACTGCCACAATCTTTTTTTCTTGATTTCTTATAGTGTTTCAGTGTTTCTTAAAGCCAGAAAGTTGCCATTTGAAATGACTTTAGTTTTGTGTCATGTCTGTGATCTGCTTTTTTTCTACAAAATTAAACAACTGAATGAACATCCTCCGAGGCCGGTGATTCCATAATTTTTGTCAGGGGTTGTAATAGATTACAATTTGTTCATGTAAATGGGGAATCTTCTTCACAGACTAAGGTTAATTATGGAGTTCCACAACGTTCTGTGCTAGGGCCAATTTTATTCACTTTATACATGTTTCCCTTAGGTAGTATTATTAGACGGCATTGCTTAAATTTTCATTGTTACGCAGATGATACCCAGCTTTATCTATCCATGAAGCCAGAGGACACACACCAATTAGCTAAACTGCAGGATTGTCTTACAGACATAAAGACATGGATGACCTCTCATTTCCTGCTTTTAAACTCAGATAAAACTGAAGTTATTGTACTTGGCCCCACAAATCTTAGAAACATGGTGTCTAACCAGATCCTTACTCTGGATGGCATTACCCTGACCTCTAGTAATACTGTGAGAAATCTTGGAGTCATTTTTGATCAGGATATGTCATTCAATGCGCATATTAAACAAATATGTAGGACTGCTTTTTTGCATTTGCGCAATATCTCTAAAATTAGAAAGGTCTTGTCTCAGAGTGATGTTGAAAAACTAATTCATGCATTTATTTCCTCTAGGCTGGACTATTGTAATTCATTATTATCAGGTTGTCCTAAAAGTTCCCTGAAAAGCCTTCAGTTAATTCAAAATGCTGCAGCTAGAGTACTATCAGGGACTAAAAGGAGAGAGCATATCTCACCCATATTGGCCTCTCTTCATTGGCTTCCTGTTAATTCTAGAATAGAATTTAAAATTCTTCTTCTTACTTATAAAGTTTTGAATAATCAGGTCCCATCTTATCTTAGGGACCTCATAGTACCATATCACCCCAATAGAGCGCTTTGCTCTGATTGCAGGCTTACTTGTAGTTCCTAGGGTTTGTAAGAGTAGAATGGGAGGCAGAGCCTTCAGCTTTCAGGCTCCTCTCCTGTGGAACCAGCTCCCAATTCAGATCAGGGAGACAGACACCCTCTCTACTTTTAAGATTAGGCTTAAAACTTTCCTTTTTGCTAAAGCTTATAGTTAGGGCTGGATCAGGTGACCCTGAACCATCCCTTAGTTATGCTGCTATAGACTTAGACTGCTGGGGGGTTCCCAGGATGCACTGAGTGTTTCTTTCTCTTTTTGCTCTGTATGCACCACTCTGTATTTAATCATTAGTGATTGAACTCTGCTCCCCTCCACAGCATGTCTTTTTCCTGGTTCTCTCCCTCAGCCCCAACCAGTCCCAGCAGAAGACTGCCCCTCCCTGAGCCTGGTTCTGCTGGAGGTTTCTTCCTGTTAAAAGGGAGTTTTTCCTTCCCACTGTTGCCAAGTGCTTGCTCACAGGGGGTCGTTTTGACCGTTGGGGTTTTTCCGTAATTATTGTATGGCCTTGCCTTACAATTTAAGGTGCCTTGGGGCGGAAGGAAGGTTGGAGATTGGCCTATAATTAGCTAAGATAGCTGGGTCAAGTGATGGCTTTTTAAGTAATGGTTTAATTACTGCCACCTTAAAAGCCTGTGGTACATAGCCAACTAATAAAGATAGATTGATCATATTTAAGATCGAAGCATTAATTAATGGTAGGGCTTCCTTGAGCAGCCTGGTAGGAATGGGGTCTAATAGACATGTTGATGGTTTGGAGGAAGTAACTAATGAAAATAACTCAGACAGAACAATCGGAGAGAAAGAGTCTAACCAAATACCGGCATCACTGAAAGCAGCCAAAGATAACGATACGTCTTTGGGATGGTTATGAGTAATTTTTTCTCTAATAGTTAGAATTTTATTAGCAAAGAAAGTCATGAAGTCATTACTAGTTAAAGTTAAAGGAATACTCGGCTCAATAGAGTTCTGACTCTTTGTCAGCCTGGCTACAGTGCTGAAAAGAAACCTGGGGTTGTTCTTATTTTCTTCAATTAGTGATGAGTAGTAAGATGTCCTAGCTTTACGGAGGGCTTTTTTATAGCGCAACAGACTCTTTTTCCAGGCTAAGTGAAGATCTAAATTAGTGAGACTGTTGTGTGGGCCGCTGAAGAGGAGGTACTGCTGGCCCACCACCACCAGAGGGCGCCCTGCCTGGAGTGCGGGCTCCAGGCACCAGAGGGCGCTGCCGCCTTATGGGAGTAGCCTGGGTGACAGCTGTCACCCATCACCAGACACAGCTGTTCCACTCAGCACAGAGGTATATCAGGAGGACGGCGTCTCCACCTCAGTGCCGAGATATCGCCTAAGACTGAGGTAATATTCTCTGCATTTATATTCTGAACAACCAGCTAAACTTGTTAAACCTTTTCAGGACTGTTGACTACTGATAGCTTCATTGCTTGGATAAGTACTCACCTTCCTGCTGTACTTTGACAAGAGGTGGAGGCGGCTTCTCCCCTCTCCGTTACTGGGTGCGGTCGCATCCACACCTGTGTGTTGTTCTAAAAGAGCACCTGGTGGCTAAGGACGAACCGCGGGATTTAGATGGGCTCATCGATCTAGTCATACGACTCGACAACCGGTTAGAAGAACGCCATCGGGAACGAGGCGAAGGGCGTGGCCAGGCACGCATCGTCCCTCTCCCTTCCGGGTCCGATCGAGCTCCGCCCTCCCCACGCTCCTCTGTTCCTGCGCTCCGTGCGCCTATGGCTCCCCCTGCTGACGAAGCTATGGACACGAGCAGGGCAACATTTAGGGCACCTGGAGCACAAAGGAGGCGGGCCCACGGAGCTTGTTATGTTTGTGGCTCGAGTGAGCATCTCGCAAACGACTGCCCCGAGCGGTTAAACTCCAACGCCCGCCCCTAGAGACTGGGCCAGGGGTGGGCCAAAATATTCACGTGGGACACACCCACATTGCTACACGACTCCCAGTCACGATCCTGTTTGAGGATTCAACCCTGAAGGCCCCAGCACTGGTGGACACGGGCTCTGAGGGGAATCTGCTTGACAGTAGATGGGCCAGGGAGATAGGGCTCCCTCTGGTGGCTCTTACCTCGCCTGTGCAGGTTCGGGCGCTAGATGGCTCCCTACTCCCACCAATCACACATAAGACACCTCCAGTAACTCTGGTGGTGTCAGGTAACCACCGGGAGGTGATCGAGTTCTTTGTGACTCAGGCCACCTCCCGTGTGGTTTTGGGGTTTCCATGGATGCTAAAGCACAATCCCCGGATCGATTGGCCGTCCGGGGTAGTGGTTCAGTGGAGCGAAACCTGCCATCGGGAGTGTCTAGGTTCCTCGGTTCCTCCCGGCTCCCAAGCTAAGGAGGAGGTCCGAGTCCCGCCCAATCTGAAGGCGGTGCCGGCGGAGTACCATGACCTCGCTGACGTGTTCAGCAAGGATCTGGCTCTCACGCTTCCTCCCCACCGCCCGTATGATTGTGCCATTGATTTGGTTCCAGGCAGTGAGTTTCCGTCCAGTAGGCTGTACAACCTCTCACGGCCGGAGCGTGAATCAATGGAGACCTACATCCGGGACTCATTAGCTGCCGGGTTGATCCGGAATTCCACCTCTCCGATGGGTGCTGGTTTCTTTTTTGTGGGTAAAAAGGATGGCGGGCTTCGTCCATGCATTGATTATAGGGGGTTGAACGAAATCACGGTTCGCAATCGATACCCGTTGCCCCTGTTGGATTCGGTGTTCACCCCCTTGCATGGAGCCAATATCTTCACCAAACTTGATCTTAGGAATGCGTATCATTTGGTTCGGATCCGGAAGGGAGACGAATGGAAGACGGCATTTAACACCCCGTTGAGCCATTTTGAGTACCTGGTCATGCCGTTCGGTCTCACTAATGCTCCCGCGACCTTCCAAGCGTTGGTAAACGATGTCCTGCGGGACTTCCTGCACCAGTTCGTCTTCGTGTATCTGGACGATATACTCATCTTTTCCCCGGATCCTGAGACTCATGTCCGGCATGTCCGTCAGGTTCTGCAGCGGTTGTTGGAGAACCGCCTGTTTGTGAAGGGCGAGAAGTGTGAATTCCACCGCACTTCTTTGTCCTTCCTGGGGTTTATAATCTCCTCTAACTCCGTCGCCCCTGATCCGGCCAAGGTTGCGGCGGTGAGAGATTGGCCCCAACCTACAAGCAACAGTTCCTCGGTTTTGCTAATTTCTACAGGAGGTTCATTAAGGGCTATAGTCAGGTAGTTAGCCCCCTGACAGCCCTGACCTCACCAAAAGTCCCCTTCACCTGGTCGGATCGGTGCGAAGCCGCGTTCAAGGAGTTCAAACGGCGCTTCTCGTCTGCACCAGTTCTGTTCAAAACGGAACCGTCGGATCCCCCGGATCCCATCATCCCGGAGTATCCTATCGTGGCCGCCCTCACCTGGGACGTGGAGAAGACCGTCCGGGAGGCCCTGACCCGTGTCCCGGACCCCGGAAACGGACCAAAGAACAGACTATACGTCCCACCAGAGGCTAGGGCTGCAGTCCTGGACTTCTGTCACGGTTCTAAGCTCTCCTGTCACCCAGGGGTGCGAAGGACCGTGACAGTCGTCCGGCAACGCTTCTGGTGGGCATCCCTGGAGGCCGACGTCCGGGACTACGTCCAGGCCTGTACCACCTGCGCCAGGGGCAAGGCCGACCACAGAAAGACCTCAGGGCAGCTACAGCCACTGCCCGTGCCTCATCGCCCCTGGTCCCACATCGGTCTGGACTTCGTCACGGGTCTCCCGCCGTCCCAGGGAAACACCGTCGTCTTCACGATAGTGGACCGTTTCTCCAAGGCGGCCCACTTCGTGGCCCTCCCGAAGCTCCCAACGGCCCAGGAGACAGCGGACCTCCTGGTCCACCACGTCGTCCGTCTGCATGGCATACCATCAGACATCGTCTCCGATTGCGGCCCCCAGTTCACCTCACACGTCTGGAGGAGCTTCTGCCGGGAACTGGGGGCCACGGTCAGCCTCTCGTCTGGGCACCACCCCCAGACCAACGGGCAGGCACAGCGGGCGAATCAGGAACTGGAGCAGACACTTCGCTGTGTGACAGCCGCGCACCCGACGGCCTGGAGTACCCACCTGGCCTGGATCGAGTACGCCCACAACAGCCAAGTGTCATCAGCCACCGGCCTCTCCCCGTTTGAGGTGTGCTTGGGGTATCAGCCCCCCTTGTTTCCGGTGGTTGAGGGAGAGGTCGGTGTGCCCTCGGTCCAGGCCCACCTACGGAAGTGCCGTCGGGTGTGGCGTGCCGCCCGCTCTGCCTTGTTGCAGGCCCGGACGAGGGCGAAGAAACATGCAGACTGGCGGCGAGCCCCGGCCCCCAAGTATCGTCCTGGGCAGGAGGTCTGGTTGTCCACCAAGGACATTCCTCTACAGGTTGACTCACCGAAACTCCAAGAACGGTACATCGGACCGTATAAGATCCTCAAGGTCATCAACCCCGCCGCAGTGAGGCTCCAGCTTCCGGCCTCACTGCGGATCCATCCAGTTTTTCATGTTTCCCGGATCAAGCCCCTTCACACCTCACCCCTCTGCACCCCGGGTCCGGCGCCGCCTCCTGCCCGGATCATCGACGGAGCACCGGCTTGGACTGTCCGCCGGCTCCTTGATGTCCGTCGGATGGGCCGGGGTTTTCAGTATCTGGTGGACTGGGAGGGGTACGGACCCGAGGAGCGCTCCTGGGTGAAGAAGGGTTTCATCCTGGACCCGGCCCTCCTGGCCGACTTCTACCGTCGCCATCCGGACAAGCCCGGTTGTGCGCCAGGAGGCGCCCGTTGAGGGGGGGGGTCCTGTTGTGTGGGCCGCTGAAGAGGAGGTACTGCTGGCCCACCACCACCAGAGGGCGCCCTGCCTGGAGTGCGGGCTCCAGGCACCAGAGGGCGCTGCCGCCTTATGGGAGTAGCCTGGGTGACAGCTGTCACCCATCACCAGACACAGCTGTTCCACTCAGCACAGAGGTATATCAGGAGGACGGCGTCTCCACCTCAGTGCCGAGATATCGCCTAAGACTGAGGTAATATTCTCTGCATTTATATTCTGAACAACCAGCTAAACTTGTTAAACCTTTTCAGGACTGTTGACTACTGATAGCTTCATTGCTTGGATAAGTACTCACCTTCCTGCTGTACTTTGACAAGAGGTGGAGGCGGCTTCTCCCCTCTCCGTTACTGGGTGCGGTCGCATCCACACCTGTGTGTTGTTGCTCTCTCCCGCCAGCAGTACCGGATCCGACGAGCGGAGGCAGTGGCCACCTGGGAATTCGGGACTTGGCGGTTCCGGTATTTCCAGGGTTCGGTGGCAGAGGAGATCTGGGTGGTTCCGGTTCGACTGAGACGGACGTCTCCTACCTTCGAGCCTGCCCACACGACACCAGCGGATTCGACCCCAAATTGTGATTGTTGTATTTATTGTGCTCGTTTCACAATAGTAAACCTTGTTATTTACCTTCTCCATTGTCCGTTCATTGCGCCCCCTGTTGTGGGTCCGTGTTCCTACACTTTCACAACAGAGACGCCATTTCCTCTCCAACTTACGGGTTATCTGCTTTAAGCTGCGAGTTTGTGAGTTATACCACGGAGTCAGGCAATTCTAATTTAAAGCTCTCTTATTCAGAGGAGCTACAGCATCCAAAGTTGTCTTCAATGAGGATGTAAAACTACTGATGAGATACTCTATCTCACTTACAGAGTTTAGGTAGCTACTCTGCACTGTGTTGGTATATGGCATTAGAGAACATAAAGAAGGAATCATATCCTTAAACCTAGTTACAGCACTTTCTGAAAGACTAGTGTAATGAAACTTATTCCCCACTGCTGGGTAGTCCATCAGAGTAAATGTAAATGTTATTAAGAAATGATCAGACAGAAGGGAGTTTTCAGGGAATACTGTTAAGTCTTCAACTTCCATACCATAAGTCAGAACAAGATCTAAGATATGATTAAAGTGGTGGGTGGACTCATTTACATTTTGAGCAAAGCCAATTGAGTCTAATAATAGATTAAATGCAGTGTTGAGGCTGTCATTCTCAGCATCTGTGTGGATGTTAAAATTGCCCACTATAATTATCTTATCTGAGCTAAGCACTAAGTCAGACAAAAGGTCTGAAAATTCACAGAGAGACTCACAGTAACGACCAGGTGGACGATAAATAATAACAAATAAAACTGGTTTTTGGGACTTCCAATTTGGATGGACAAGACTAAGAGTCAAGCTTTCAAATGAATTAAAGCTCTGTCTGGGTTTTTGATTAATTAATAAGCTGGAATGGAAGATTGCTGCTAATCCTCCGCCTCGGCCCGTGCTTTTTAGACAGTGCATATTGAATATCTTGTTAAGTGAAACAGTCTTCAAAACATATTATTTTGAGTCATATCTCGGAGAAAACAAGCTTTTTTGACATGTCATAAGGTTTTTAAGCTGCTGGGCAGTGACTCCGGTAACGTGTTACATACGAGGTCTATTAGAAAAGTATCCGACATTATTATTTTTTTCAAAAACCATATGGATTTGAATCATGTGTGATTGCGTCAGCCAAGCTTGAACCTTCGTGCGCATGCGTGAGTTTTTTCACGCCTGTCGGTTGCGTCATTCGCCTGTGAGCAGGCTTTGAGTGAGGAGTGGTCCACCCCTCTCGTCGTTTTTTGCGTCGCTGCGACGCACGGAATTCCTCCGCACGTCTGTCTCAATGTGCCGAAAAAGTGCGATGTCCATGTTTTTTCACAATTCCTGTGCTAGTCAGATGACATCCCGGATAAAACACAGCATCCAGTTTGGAAATGAACGCCACATTCCACTGTTACAGGAGTTTTTGTCATGGAAAGAGGAGAGGAGGCTTCGCGCGTCGCGGCGGTGCCGCATGGCGCAAAGCAACGCCGTGATGAAGCCTCATGTGACATGTTCTGGCATGTCCAGGCACATCCACATTTCTCGGATAATCACTCGATGGAAAAACCACCGACAGCTGTCTGAACGCCATCTCAAAGCCGTCCTGTGAGACCAAAACGGAGGTGGTTTTGTCTCGTTCCAGTAGCGAATCCATCATGACACGCGAAGCCTCCGCTTGGCTTTCCATGACAAAATCTCTTGTTAAAAGTGAAATCTGCCGGAAAATGGTTGATGTCCAGCTCTTGTGATAACCAGAGAAATTGCACACGATGGTCACGGATCCATACAGCCATCTGTTTAGAAATGAAATGGTCGCTCAGCCTGTCGATGGCGGCTTCGGCGCACGGCGCACCACCAGTCGCTCTGGGCCGTCCTTAAAACGACAGTAACACTCCGTAATCTCTTTGAAGCCCATAAAATTTTCACCAAAAATCATCTGAATTTCTCGAATGGTGTCCACTTTGATGTCCCTCACAGTTTCTGAAAAAATTTTGATCAAGCAAAGCGGCAGTCTCTGAGCCATTCCTAAACAATGAAAAAACGACGAGAGGGGTGGACCACTCCTCACTCAAAGCCTGCTCACAGGCGAATGACGCAACCGACAGGCGTGAAAAAACTCACTCATGCGCAAGAAGGTTTAAGCTTGGCTGACACAATCACACGTGATTCAAATCATATGGTTTTTGAAAAAAATAATAAGGTTGGATACTTTTCTAATAGACCTCGTATATCACCGTCACACTAGAGCATGAATTGCACGAATGCTATATGCATTGACAGTCAAACAACATTCGTGCAATTTCTGCTGCATTTGAACTGCACTTGAACACCTCATTTCTACAGTAGTTGGCACATTTGTGTGTCGCTCGTGCTGGAAAACATCTGTACGGCGGTGGAGATGCAGTCGTACCGCATTACTGCCGTATGGATGGATCAGGGGTGGCCAAGTTCGGTCCTCGAGAGCCACATTCCTGACACTCTTAGTTGTCTCCCTGCTCCAACACACCTGAATCCATTGAAAGGCTCATTAAGAGTCTGCTAACGAGTCTTTCATTGGATTCAGGTGTGTTGGAGCAGGGAGACAACTAAGAGTGTCAGGAATGTGGCTCTCAAGGACCGGACGTGGCCACCCCTGGGATGGACATTCAAACATCATTCCTGCAATTCGACCTGCAGTCGAACTGCATTTGAGCTGCATTCAAATTCCTCGGACAGCATTTGTGTAGCACTAAGGAAAATACGCTAAATAGGCCGGCAAGCACAAATGTAGAGAACAGACGCACTACTGTTATGCTGCATTCGTATTGGGGAATATTTACGGCAGTCGTACTGCTGTGTGACTGCTCCTTTGAATGGCATTCGAACTGGCTTCTGAAATGGCAACCCACCAGCATTTGGAGCAGTCTGATCGTGTCGGCACGTCCCCATTGTGCCGGACCCCCCCAATCATCACGTGCACTAGACCTGAACAATGCGCAATCACACTGAATACATCGTGTGTCACAGCGAGTCAGCGCGTCAGGGCCGCGCACCGTGGCCATCTGGACGGAGTCCATGATTTTCTAAAACATTTGAAATGTGGATTCATCAGACGACAGCACACTTTTCCACTCTGCGTCCGTCCATTTCAAACGAGCTCGGGCCCAGAGAGGGCGGCGGTGTTTCTGGATGTTGTTGATATTTGGCTTTCACTTTGCATGGCAGAGTTTTAACTTGCACTTATAGATGTAGCGATGAACTGTGTTAACTGACAATGGTTTTCTGAAGTGTTCCTGAGCCCACGTGGTAAGATCCTTTACACAATGATGTCAGTTTTTAATGCAGTGCCGCCTGAGGGATCGAAGGTCACGGGCATTCAATGTTGGTTTTCAGCCTTGCCACTTAAGTGTCGAAAGTTCTCCAGATTCTCTGAATTTTCTGATTATATTATGGACTGTAGATGATGGAATCCCTAAATTCCTTGCAATTGAACACTGACAAACATTGTTCTTAAACTGTTGGACTATTTTTTCACACAATTGTTCACAAGAGGTGATCCTCGCCCCATCTTTGCTTGTGAATGGCTGAGTCTGATGCTCCTTTTATATCAATCAATCAATCAATCAATTTTTTTATATAGCGCCAAATCACAACAAACAGTTGCCCCAAGGCGCTTTATATTGTAAGGCAAGGCCATACAATAATTATGTAAAACCCCAACGGTCAAAACGACCCCCTGTGAGCAAGCACTTGGCTACAGTGGGAAGGAAAAACTCCCTTTTAACAGGAAGAAACCTCCAGCAGAACCAGGCTCAGGGAGGGGCAGTCTTCTGCTGGGACTGGTTGGGGCTGAGGGAGAGAACCAGGAAAAAGACATGCTGTGGAGGGGAGCAGAGATCGATCACTAATGATTAAATGCAGAGTGGTGCATACAGAGCAAAAAGAGAAAGAAACAGTGCATCATGGGAACCTCCCAGCAGTCTACGTCTATAGCAGCATAACTAAGGGATATCCAATCATGACACTCACAATTAGTGTCCTCAGTTCCCAAATGCTTATTGAGTGTTGTTAGAAGGAAAGGCGATGTAACACAGTGGTAAACATACCACTATCCCAGCTTTTTTGAAACGTGTTGCAGGCATCATTTCAAAATGAGCAAATATTTGCACAAAAACAATAAAGTTTATCAGTTTGAACATTAAAATCTTGTTTTTCTGGTGTATTCAGTTGAATATAGGTTAAAGAGGATTTGTATTCTGTTTTTATTTACATTTCACACAAAGTCCCAACTTCATTGGAATTGGGGTTGTATATACATCCTTTGCTCAGTACTTTGTTGACTTTTTTGCTAAGTTCTTTGGCAGCAATTACAGCCTCAAGTCTTCTTGAATATGTTGCCACAAGCTTGGTGCACCTATCTTTGGTAAGTTTTGTCCATTCCTCTTTGCAGCACCTCTCAAGCTCCATCAGGTTGGATGGGGAGCATTAGTGCACAGCCATTTTCAGATCTCTCCAGAGATGTTCAGTCAGATTCAGGTCTGGGCTCTGGCTGGGCCAATCATGGACATTCACACAGTTGTCCTGAATCCACTCCTTTGATATCTTGGCTGTGTGCTTAGGGTCATTGTCCTGCCGAAAGATGAACCGTCACCCCAGTCTGAGGTCAAGAGCGCTCTGGAGCAGGTTTTCATCCAGGATGTCTCTGTACATTGCTGCATTCATCTTCCTCTCAATCCTAACTAGTCTCCCAGTTCCTGCTGTTGATAAACATCCCCACAGCATGATACTGCCACCATCATGTCGTTTTGACCGTTGGGGTTTTACATAATTATTGTATGGCCTTGCCTTACAATATAAAGCGCCTTGGGGCAACTGTTTGTTGTGATTTGGCGCTATATAAAAAAACTGATTGATTGATTGATTGATCATGCTTCACTGTAGGGATGGTGCCTGGTTTCCCCAAAACATGATGCCTGGCATTCAAACCAAAGAGTTCAATCTTTGTCTCCTCAGACCAGAGAATTTTGTTTTTCGTGGTCTGAGAGTCCTTCAGGTGCATTTTAGCCAATTCTGGGATGACTGCCATGTGCCTTTTACTAAGGAGTGGCTTCTGTCTGGCCACTCTACCATACAGGCCCGATTGGTGGATTGCTGCAGAGATGGTTGTCCTTCTGGAAGGTTCTCCTCTCTCCACAGAGGAATACTGCAGCTCTGACAGAGTGACCATCAGGTTCTTGGTAACATCCCTGACTAAGGCCCTTCTCCCGATCGCTCAATTTAGACGGGCGGCCAGCTCTAGGAATAGTCCTGGTCGATCTGAATATCTTCCATTTACAGATGATGGAGGTCACTGTGCTCATTGGGACCTTCAAAGCAACAGAAATCTTTCTGCACCCTTCCCCAGATTTGTGCCTTGAGACAATCCTGTCTCAGAGGTCTACAGACATTCCTTTGACTTTATGCTTGGTTGGTGCTCTGACATGTACTGTCAACTGTGGGACCATATATGTAGACAGGTGTGTATCTTTCCAAATCATGCCCAATAAACTGAATTTACTCCAGGTGGACTCCAATTAAGCTGTAGACACATCTTAAGGATGATCAGTGGAAACAGGAATCACCTGAGCTCAATTTTGACCTTCATGCAAAGGCTGTGAATATTTAAGTACATGTGATTTCTTAGTTTTTTAATTTTTAATAAATTTACAAAAATCTAAAAAAAAAAAAGTTTTTCACATTGTCATTATGGGACATTGTGTGTGAGGGGAAAAAATGTATTTACTCCATTTTGGAGTAACAAAATATGGAAAAAGTGAAGCGCTGTGAATACTTTCCGGCTGCACTATAAATTAAAAACAAGAAATAAAAAAAAACGTTTTTCATGTTGTCATTATGGGGTGTTGTGAGCAGACCTTTTAGGGAAATAATGAATTTACTCCATTTTGGAATAAGGCTGTAACATAACAAAAGTGAAGCGCTGTGAACACACTCCAGATGCACCATATAATTCAACCACATATTAAAAAAAAAAATGATTCTTGCATTTACTTTGACTTATATTTTATTGCAAACAGAATGAAGCCAATACAAACTAATCTTCAAACAGATCTTGAGCCATCTTTTAGGTCCTTCAGTAAATCTGAGGTTTCCTTTGGTCTGAAATGCCCAATGACATCTTTACAAATGTCAAATCAATTATTATTCCTTCTTCACCAGCTTCAAACACAAAGTCCTCTGTCTGACCCTTTCTGGTTAATGAGTTGAAGTGGAGGTGTTGCTGCTTCTATGCTGGTGTGTCTTTGGTTTTGGTAAATCTGGAAGAATTACATCCTGAATATCTGCAGTACTACAAACACTGCAGAAAAATGAGTAGAGTTAAGTTCTTGGAATTTTGGTACCAAAGTATGTGTTGTCATGATCTCCCCAGGCGGAACATGAGGGTATGTTGGTCAGGATGGTGAACTTACCCCCAGTCCTGACCACCTCCGTTGTGCTGTTGATTGATGCTGAGGAGCTGGCTCAATGTGGGAACAGGATCTTGGTGACAGGGGTCACTTGAGGACAGTCCAGGCAGTGAGGGGAATGCCACCATGAAGACAGCAGACTACAGGACAGACAGGGTCACTCATAATCTGACAACATGATGTTCAAAAACACTGAATTCTCACTAATGACCATTAAGGAAAAATTAAATCCAGCATGAGTCAGAATATTATATATGTATATACAGTGCCACCCAAAAATATTGGAACACTTAGTATTTCAGACATTTTAATTTGTTCATGCCATTTCAAATAAAAAATACAAACAAAAAACATAAACATTTCTAAAATAATCTTACTTAAACTCAAAGTGAAAGCAAATCTCTACAACTTGAAATAAATTAATTAAATCTAATTAAACCCTAATCTCGTTGTACCCCTAATCTCGTCGTACTATGCAGACTGTATTTGCTGTGTATAATGACAATAAAGGCTTTCTATTCTATTATATTCTAAAAATATAAAAGCCAAGATGATGGGTTGCACAAGTAATGGAACACTTTGGTATAAATCCTGGAAATATTCAGTTTAATTGCGTTTTAATTGCGAGACAAGTCAAGAGATGGATACATGAATATTTCCAACTTCCTGAATATTTCTTGGACTTTATTTACATCAGTTATGAAGAAATACAAACAGTATGACACTCTATAGTAAATCTGTGTGGAGTAGACAGTTCTTAAAAACTGAGTGATTGTGCAAGAAGAAGAGTGACGAAAGACACCAAGACACCCAGACAACCCAGAAGAAGTTACAGGCTTCTGTGGCTGTGACTGGAGAAATTGTGCATAGTACGTTTTGCATTTTGCATCCCCAGTTATACAGCTTCATGATGAAGTGGTACAGGGAAGGATTTTCTTTCACCAAAACATCAAATCTATGCTTGAATCTCAGATGTACCTTTTGGCATATTGTAGCTGAACCTTGATGATGAAAATTTCAGACTTGCAAAATCACAGGGTGTTCAAATACTTATTTTCCTCTCTGTATATACGTATGTATATATATATATATATATATATATATATATATATATATATGTTTGGCTGAACACAGAACCAGCTGTACCAGATTCTGATTGGCTGTCTTCTCCTCCGCAGCTCCGTTGGGCCACCATTGTCCCGCAGGATCACCACCTTCTTCCACAAGTTGTTGAGGAAAGGCTGTCCAGGTGTCCTCAGACTGGCGGGAGGAACCGTTTGTCCAACCTGATAGCCAGAGAGCAAACACACGCACGCACACACACACACACACACACACACACACACACACACATGCTGTGTGTTATTAGGGAACATGACCTTAACTTCTCTGCAAACAAACCAGAGTCTAGTGGTTCCTAACTTGGGTCTTGTGTGCACCTGTCCTAGCTGGTGATTGGCTGAGTACACCTGATGCAAAAAGCAAGAGCAGAGAGAAACATAGAAACATAAAGCCCACAGAGGATTAATCACAGCAAAGCAGACCCTGAAGCTTGACACGTCAGGCTGCGGGCGGGGGGCACACATCAGACGGGGGGAGCATGTCAAGCAGCGAAGGCAACACGGCAGATAGCGAGGGGGACACATACTGTGATGAAGGGTGTCACCACAGACATGTTTCTTTGACGTAAACTTTATCACATGAGACATCTGTATTCCAGGTCATGTTTTTAAAGGACATGTCACATGTTATTTGATAACCTGGTTAGCAACACAACATCAAAGTATTCATGGTTGTAAGTTTATTTGTGTATATGCTGTCATAATAGTGGTCATTGATGTATTTTATTGCTAATTATCCCTCAAGCTCGGCAAGTTAACAGGTGCATTTCCGGAAAAACGACCTGAGGTGCATCTTGACACTTGCATGAATTTGATTCCAGCACTGGCACGCAATCCAGCGTGCCAGTGATTAAACTAGTTGCAAAATGTTGGAAACTGTGCATGAATTGTGCCAGTGCGCAAAGAAAATTTTGAAATGTTCAAAACTTCTGGCACACATTAATTCTGTGAACTAGTCGTGAACATTGCCCAACCTATTCAAAAATACTGTGTGTCACTGTGTGTCAATGCATCTTATTGCTGCAGCACAGCGCAGTGCATCTGAATGATTATGATGAGATGTTACATCTATAATAATGATAATTTTACAGATACATTATGAGAAGGAATGAAAATGCAACTGTTTTATCAATCCATTACAATATATATATATATACATATATACACAGTGAGGAAAATAAGTATTTGAACACCCTGCGATTTTGCGAGTTCTCCCACTTAGAAATCATAGAGGGGTCTGAAATTTTCATCTTAGGTGCATGTCCACTGTGAGAGACAATCTACAAAAAAAAAACTGGAAATCACAATGTATGACTTTTTTCATAATTTATTTGTATGTTACTGCTGCAAATAAATATTTGAACACCTACCAACCAGCAAGAATTCTGGCTCTCACAGATCTGTTAATTTTTCTTTAAGAAGCACCGCTTGTTGAGTTTTTTGTTATTTGTTGTTGTGTTTTTGCTATGTGTGTTCTGCCGGGACACCTCTGCCTTGCTTGTGTATGGTCGTCAGTCTCTCTTGGACATTAATGCTCTTTATGAGCCGCTGCTGTCGTCTGGGTCCGGGCTTGGAGGGCCCCGCCCTGCTCTGCCACCTGTGCTCGCGGACGTCCCGCTCCACCTGCTCCGTTTCCCTTGCGCTCCTCTCCGGAGGAGGCACTTTAGAATGCGCGGAAAGCGGAGCGGTGCATCAGTGAAATTTAAGTTTTACATGGCAGCCTTCACTAGAGGGTCTGATCCTCGCCTCCTGTGGGATGGATGATATTTTTGGGCATGGGAGTGCTCGCTGCGCTTGAGAGGCTGCTGGATTCCTCCTGTTGCTCCTGAACTGTCCTCTCCGATGACCGGACCGGCTCCGCTAAAGCTGTGCCCGTTTGTGCCGCAGCTTCCCGCTGCTGCCTCTCGCCGGGCTGCGGAGTTTTTATGCCGGTGCTGTCGTCTGCGGACTCGCAGACGCGGTGTTTCACCTGAGCTCCTCCGGCCGCTGAAACACGCTGCGTCACTGGCTGCTGAGGAGCAGAACTTCCGCATGACTTCGTTAAAATCAGCTGATCCCACCGAGATCCTTAGTTTGGGTCTCATTAACATCAGGTCATTGTCTCTGAAGTCATTGCTGGTGAATGACTTAATTGTGGATCATCGCCTGGATATGCCTGGATTATGTGAAACCTGGATTAAATCCACAGCTGTCCTTCCTCTGAATGAGGCCTGCCCACCGGAGTACACTTTTAGTCATGTTTCACGTGATGTGAGGAAAGGCGGTGGTGTTGCTTTTATTTATAAATCCAGGTTTACTTTAGTAACTGTTGGGGGTCAGAAAATATAATTCATTTGAGCATCTGATTCTCCGTTATGCCCATGATGCTAAGTACTGCCAAGGTCATAAAACTGGAAATCAGATATGTTATATTGTCACTGTCTACAGGCCTCCTGGCCCATATTCTGATCTTTCAACTAGTGTAGACAACATTTTGATTATTGGTGACTTTAACATTTATATAAATAAGCCCTCTGATCCCCTCAGTAAATCATTTATGGAAATCCATGCTTCCCAAAGCACAGACACCTTGGTTCAACAGTTATTTGCGTGACCTTTAGGCAGAAGGCTAGAGGGTTGGAACGGAAATGGCATAGTTCCAAACTTGAGGTGTTTCACCTTGCGTGGTGTGAAGCTATTTTAGATTATAAGCATTGGCTACGAAGCAGGCGTATTATTCTGAATTGATAACAAAAACAAGCATAACTCAAAGTTCTTGTTTGATACGGTGGCATTTCTTATTCATGGACAGTCACCTGTTGGTCGTTCTCCTTTTTCTGCACAGGACTTTCTGGACTATTTCGAAAAGAAAATAGAAGATATTAGATTGAGCACATCTCAGCATACTTTGGTCCAATCATTGTATTCAGCTACTGAGCTGGTGACTACCACTGAGGTGCTACCTAGATTCACGGAATTTAACAGTATCTCACAAGGTGTGCTGACGAAACTCGTGATGTCTACTAGAAGCACAACTTCTTTATTTGATCCTATACCAACAAAATTGTTTAAGGATCTTTGGCCCATTCTTGGGCCGACTGTGCTGGAAATTGTTAACCTTTCTTTAAACTCTGGATCTGTTCTGAATTGTTTTAAATCTGCCATGGTTAAACCACTACTCAAGAAATCTAATCTTGATCCTGGTGTATTGAAAAATTATAGGCCGATATCAAATCTATCATTCTGCTCTAAAATTCTGGAAAAGGTGGTTTCACGGCAGCTTGTGGACTATCTTACTGAGAATGACCTTTTTGAGCCACTGCAGTCTGCTTTTAGAAGACATCACTCCACAGAAACAGCACTTATTAAAGTAGTTAATGATCTTCTGCGAGCAATGGACTCAGATACTACTACAGCATTGGTGTTGTTGGATCTCAGTGCTGCGTTTGACACAGTTGATCATCATATTCTACTTGATAGGCTAGAAAACTGTTTCGGGATTACTGGAACTGCTCTTGCATGGCTGACGTCTTATCTGTCTGGTCGTTCCCATTGTGTTTTGTGCAAAGACACTACCTCTGACTTTAAGGGCATGAAGTTCGGGGTTCTGCAGGGATCCGTTCTGGGTCCCCTGCTTTTTTCCCTGTATATGGCACCCCTTGGGAACATTTTGCGGCGTTTTGGGGTTGCTTTTCATTGTTATGCTGATGATACTCAGTTGTATATGCCGATAGCTGTTGGAAATCCTGTCCACATAAAATCTTTACAGGACTGTCTTGCAGCAGTGAGAAGTTGGATGTCTAGCAACTTTCTACTTTTGAACTCTGATAAGACTGAAATGATGGTTCTGGCACTTAGCCTAGGTTCATGTGTTATACATCATACTGACAAAGTGAGGAACCTTGGGGTAATCTTTGATCCTATGTTATCCTTTGACCTCCACATTAGGGACATTACGAGGACTGCTTTCTTTCATCTGAGAAATATAGCAAAGATTCACCCCATCCTGTCTATGGCTGATGCTGAGACTCTGATTCATGCGTTTGTCTCTTCTAGATTGGATTATTGTAATGATTTATTTTCTGGCTTGCCGCAGTCTAGCATTCGAGGACTTCAGTTGGTACAAAATGCTGCTAGCAGACTTTTGACACAAAGTAGAAGGTTTGACCACATTACTCCCATTCTGGCATCCCTTCATTGGCTACCGGTTTCTGCCAGATCGGACTTTAAAGTTTTATTGTTGGTTTATAAAATTGTTCATGGACTGGCACCTTCCTACCTGGCGGACTTGGTTAAGCCCTACGTACATGCGAGGCCTTTGCGTTCGCAGGGCGCAGGGCTTCTGTGTGTTCCGAGGATAAACAAAAAGTCTGTGGGGTATAGAGCCTTCTCCTACCATGGTCCGGCTCTTTGGAACCATCTACCTGCTGTTATTCGGCAGTCTGACACGGTGGAGATTTTTAAATCAAGACTGAAGACCCACTTTTTTAGACTGTCTTATCATTAATTTTTTAATCTGTTTGTGTTTGCTTTGTAATTTCTTTTTATTCTACTGTGTTTTATCTTTTTACTGTACTTTTCTTGCTTTTAATTTTGATTTTAGATTAATTTGTGTTGTTGTGAATTATGTGAAGTGCCCTGGGGCGACTTTGTCGTGATTTGGCGCTATATAAATTAATAAATTGAAATTGAAATTGAAGAAGCCAATCTTTACCTGTATTAATTGCACCTGTTTGAACTTGTTACCTGTATAAAAGACACCTGTTCACACACTCAATCAATCACACTCCAACCTGTCCACCATAGCCAAGACCAAAGAGCTGTCTAAGGACACCAGGGACAAAACTGTAGACCTGCACAAGGCTGGGATGGACTACAGGACAATAGACAAGCAGCTTGGTAGAAGACAACAGCTGTTATGATTTATTTATTAGAAAGTGGAAGAAACACAAGATGACTGTCAAGCTCCCTCGGTCTGGGATTCCATGCAAGATCTCAATTTGTGGGGTAAGGATGATTCTGAGAAATCAATCAATCAATCAATTTTTTTTTTATATAGCGCCAAATCACAACAAACAGTTGCCCCAAGGTGCTTTATATTGTAAGGCAAGGCCATACAATAATGATGTAAAACCCCAACGGTCAAAACGACCCCCTGTGAGCAAGCACTTGGCTACAGTGGGAAGGAAAAACTCCCTTTTAACAGGAAGAAACCTCCAGCAGAACCAGGCTCAGGGAGGGGCAGTCTTCTGCTGGGACTGGTTGGGGCTGAGGGAGAGAACCAGGAAAAAGACATGCTGTGGGGGGGAGCAGAGATCGATCACTAATGATTAAATGCAGAGTGGTGCATACAGAGCAAAAAGAGAAAGAAACAGTGCATCATGGGAACCCCCCAGCAGTCTACGTCTATAGCAGCATAACTAAGGGATGGTTCAGGGTCACCTGATCCAGCCCTAACTATAAGCTTTAGCAAAAAGGAAAGTTTTAAGCCTAATCTTAAAAGTAGAGAGGGTGTCTGTCTCCCTGATCTGAATTGGGAGCTGGTTCCACAGGAGAGGAGCCTGAAAGCTGAAGGCTCTGCCTCCCATTCTACTCTTACAAACCCTAGGAACTACAAGTAAGCCTGCAGTCTGAGAGCGAAGCGCTCTATTGGGGTGATATGGTACTACGAGGTCCCTAAGATAAGATGGGACCTGATTATTCAAAACCTTATAAGTAAGAAGAAGAATTTTAAATTCTAATAGTTCTGAGAAAGCTCAGAACTATACAGGAGGACCTGGTCAATGACCTGAAGAGAGCTGGGACCACAGTCACAAAGATTACATTAGTAACACATGATGCTGTCATGGTTTAAAATCCTGCAGGGCAGCAAGGTCCCCCTGCTCAATCCAGCACATGTCCAGGCCCATTTGAAGTTCACCAGTGCCCAATCAATCAATCAATCAAGTTTTTTATTTCTAAAGTGCTTTACAACAACCAAAGTTGATCAAAGTGCTGCACACAGTTATGCACACAGTTAAAAACAACCATAAGATAAAACATATACATCTAAAATATATTACAGCTGTTGGTTTCCAGGGAGTCACAGCTCTGTGTCAAAGGCCAATTGAAACAAATACATTTTTCAGCCTGGCTTTGAACAGGGGCAGGGATGAGATGGAGCGTAACTCCAGAGGAAGAGAGTTCCAGAGTCTAGGACCTGCCACGGCACAGGCACGATCGTCCCACTGTCTATATCTCGACCTTGGAACCACCAGCAGGTGTTGGTCTGAAGAGCGCAAGGCTCTGCTGGGCTGGTGAGGGATCAAAATGTCACTGAGGTAAGGCGGTGCGAGGCCATGGATTGAACTAAAGATGAACAACAAGAGTTTAAAATGTATTCGGAACTGAAATGGGAGCCAATGGAGGGAGTAAAGAACTGGTGTGATATGATAGTATTTGTGAGTGCTGGTGAGGAGGTGAGCAGCCGCATTCTGCACCAGTTGCAGACGGTAAAGAGAGGCTTGAGTCCAGTATACAGAGCATTACAATAGTCCAGACGTGAACTGACAAAAGCATGGATGGTTTTCTCAAAATCTCTGCAGTTTAGTAAAGATTTGACCTTAGCTAACTGTCTGAGTTGGAAAAAGCTTGCTCTAACCACAGAGTCAATTTGTTTATTAAATTTTAAATATGAGTCAAAAATCACACCCAGATTCCTGACAGTGTGGTTAGGCTGAGAGCCAAAATAAGTGATGTTTTTAACTGAATTTACATGGCTGGAAGATCCAAAGAGGATAAATTCAGTTTTTGACTTGTTCAGACAGAGAAAGTTTTGTGATAGCCAGCACTTTATGTCAGTGAGACAGGAATTAATGGACTGTGTGTCTGAAAAAGAAGTCACAGAACAGATAGATTTGTAAGTCATCCGCGTACATATGAAAGGACACATCATGATGGGCAATAACAGAACCTAATGGCATAATGTACAATGAAAAAAGGGCAGGGCCAAGAAGTTCACCAGTGACCATCTGGATGATCCAGAGGAGGCATGGGAGAAGGTCATGTGGTCAGATGAGACCAAAATAGAGCTTTTTGGAATCAACTCCACTTACCATGTTTAGAGGATGAGAACAACACCAAGAAAACCATCCCAACCGTGAAGCATGGGGGTGGAAACATCATACTCTGGGGGTGCTCTTCTGCAAAGGGGACAGGACGACTGCACCGTATTGAAGGGAGGATGGATGGGGTCATGTATTGCAAGATTTTGGCAAACAACCTCCTTCCCTCAGTAAGAGCATTGAAGATGGGTCATGGTTGGCTCTTCCAGCATGACAATGACCCCAAACACACAACCAGGGCAACTAAGGAGGGGCTCCGTAAGAAGCATTTCAAGGTCCTGGAGTGGCCTGACCAGTCTCCAGACCTGAACTCAACAGAAAATCTTTGGAGGGAGCTGAAACTCCAAACCTGAAAGATCTAGAGAAGATCTGTATGGAGGAGTGGACCAAAATCCCTGCTGCAGTGTGTGAAAACTACAGGAAACGTTTGACCTCTGTAATTGCAAACAAAGGCTACTGTACCAAATATTAACATTGATTTTCCCAGGTGTTCAAATACTTATTTGCAGCAGTAACATACAAATAAATTATTTAAAAAAAATCATACATTGTGATTTCTGGAATTTCTGGATTTTTTTTTTTTTTTTAGATTATGTCTCTCACAGATGAAAATTTCAGACTCCTCCATGATTTCTAAGTGGGAGAACTTGCAAAATCACAGGGTGTTCAAATACTTATTTTCCTCACTGTGTATATATATATATATACACTCAACAAAAATATAAACGCAACACTTTTGGTTTTGCTCCCATTTTGTATGAGATGAACTCAAAGATCTAAAACTTTTTCCACATACACAATATCACCATCTCCCTCAAATATTGTTCACAAACCAGTCTAAATCTGTGATAGTGAGCACTTCTCCTTTGCTGAGATAATCCATCCCACCTCACAGGTGTGCCATATCAAGATGCTGATTAGACACCATGATTAGTGCACAGGTGTGCCTTAGACTGCCCACAATAAAAGGCCACTCTGAAAGGTGCAGTTTTATCACACAGCACAATGCCACAGATGTCGCAAGATTTGAGGGAGCGTGCAGTTGGCATGCTGACAGCAGGAATGTCAACCAGAGCTGTTGCTCGTGTATTGAATGTTCATGTCTCTACCATAAGCCATCTCCAAAGTCGTTTCAGAGAATTTGGCAGTACATCCAACCAGCCTCACAACCGCAGACCACGTGTAACCACACCAGCCCAGGACCTCCACATCCAGCATGTTCACCTCCAAGATCGTCTGAGACCAGCCACTCGGACAGCTGCTGAAACAATCGGTTTGCATAACCAAAGAATTTCTGCACAAACTGTCAGAAACCGTCTCAGGGAAGCTCATCTGCATGCTCGTCGTCCTCATCGGGGTCTCGACCTGACTCCAGTTCGTCGTTGTAACCAATTTGAGTGGGCAAATGCTCACATTCGCTGCCGTTTGGCACGTTGGCGAGGTGTTCTCTTCACGGATGATGCGAAGGAGATGTGTTGCACTGCATGAGGCAAATGGTGGTCACACCAGATACTGACTGGTTTCCCCCCCCAATAAAACAAAGCTGCACCTTTCAGAGTGGCCTTTTATTGTGGGCAGTCTAAGGCACACCTGTGCACTAATCATGGTGTCTAATCAGCATCTTGATATGGCACACCTGTGAGGTGGGATGGATTATCTCAGCAAAGGAGAAGTGCTCACTATCACAGATTTAGACTGGTTTGTGAACAATATTTGAGGGAAATGGTGATATTGTGTATGTGGAAAAAGTTTTAGATGTTTGAGTTCATCTCATACAAAATGGGAGCAAAACCAAAAGTGTTGCATTTATATTTTTGTGTTTGCAAATCCTCTTCAACCTATATTCAATTGAATACACCACAAAGACAAGATATTTAATGTTCAAACTGATAAACTTTATTGTTTTTGTGCAAATATTTGCTCATTTTGAAATGGATGCCTGCAACACATTTCAAAAAAGCTGGGACAGTGGTATGTTTACCACAGTGTTACATCACCTTTCCTTCTAACAACACTCAATAAGCATTTGGGAACTGAGAACACTAATTGTTGAAGCTTTGTAGGTGGAATTCTTTTCCATTCTTGCTTGGTGTACGACTTCAGCTGTTCAACAGTCCGGGGTCTCCGTTGTCGTATTTTGCGCTTCATAATGCGTCACACATTGTCAATGGGTGACAGGTCTGGACTGTATCCTGTGACTTTGTAGGCACAAAACCTCCTGTAGTGACCCCGAGCAAAGTGGGAGAAGCCTAAAGAAATGTCACTGAATGGGTGCAATCAGTGCCAACTGCATGTCAACATAAAGAGACATCCCTTAGCTGGATAACAAAGTAATTGTTTTTGTAAATTATTATCATTATTATTAGTTTTATTAGTTTACTATTACTTTTATACTTTATGTTCTGTGAAGGCATTCACACTGTTTTACTGTCATTTTTACACAATTATTCTAGCAACCACAGATACCAATTTTTTTTTCTTCATATAAACAAACAAAAACATTATTCCAGTGCACCATTACATCGCACTGCATGGAACCTATTTGGGGAATATTTGGGTCTCACTTTGGAACATGCTGACATCTCACATCACCTTCGTTTGCTCAGAGTTTGCACGAGGCCTCGACCCATCACACTTCGGTGGATTTGCCTGCACTTGCTGCCCTTTAACCTAGAGCCAACAGGAGCTCAGAGTCCCGGGGCGCCTTCCCCCAACAGTCCCTACGTAACGGCACCCTAACAGATTAATGCCATGTGGAGACACAGAGGAGGTTAGGAATCTGCTCCAGTCCTAGCCAGACTCTCACTCGAGGAACAAGTTGTTCCTAACAAATGCACTGACACACACAGACACACACACACACACACATATATGAACAAAATATTAGTGATTTTATTTGACCAGAGCAGATTACAGCAGGACACAGATGATGGCTCCCACATGACCATTTGAGATTTGACAGAAAAACAAGAAACACATGTGCACGTGCACGTAGACAATGCGCTGACTGTGCCTGTTCATTCACTTGTGTTTTATTCAAGCGGTAAGCTTCAATGGGAAAAACGCTGCAGTTCCTTGACTGGCCACTTGAGGCTGACTTCTTGTTAAAATGTCCAACTTTAGAGCAAAAATCAACATGTTTACAGCCTGGTACAAAAACATTTTGCCTCTAATCTCAAGGTCAGTGCCACATCACTTCAGCGAAGTGTCCAATCCAAAGGCGAGAATTCGTACTTCCATGACTATCCGCTCGGTGAAAACTCGTTCAGTCTGTATGCTGTTCTGTTGAAATCAGCCAGTTTAGTTTTGTCTCTAACTAGCTTCTAACGGCCAGCTGACAGCGAGCAATGAGATTTATACATTAAAATGACCTGAAATGAACCATTGTTCATTAAATTGACTTTACTGACAAGTCTGACCCCTTTGAAAAGTGACCAAATTACATGCATTTGTATTGAGTTTGGTGATGTGTTCACCAACAAAACCCACACCTAGAGGTTAAATGCCCGGATGACTGACCTCGAGAATAGATCATTTCCTCCTCCGTGACAACTGCACGGGGGTGAATTTTTTTGATACTTCTTATTTTAAGATATTTAAGCCAAACAAACAAACAAAAAAACTCTTGCACACTGCCTCACTTGCAACACAACACAAGGGTGAATTTAATCAAGCAAACAAGCAAGCAGCGTTTCGGCCAAAGGCCATCATCAGGCAAAAAAAAAAAAAAAAAAAAAAAACTCACACTCATTTTCAACTGCTTAGTCCAATTAAGGGTCAGGGGGGCTGGAGCCTATCCCAGCAGTCAGAGTGCAAGGCGGGGTACACCCAAGACAGGATGCCAGACCGGGCCACAAACAGACAAACACATTCACACCCACTAGCACACCTACGGACAACTTAAAGATTCCAATCCACCGAACCCGCATGTCTTTGGATGTGGGAGGAAACCGGAGCACCTGGAGGAAACCCATGCAAACACAGGGAGAACATGCAAACTCCACACAGAAAGGCCACAGGCAGGGATCGAACCTATGACCTTCTCGCTGTGAGGCAACAGTGCTAACCACTAATCCACCGTGCTGCCTGAGTGAAATTCTCATCTTATTTAATTTTGCATGCTAATGGGGCACTTTTAGCAGCTGTCGCTAGCTTAATCTTTTAAGTCCTATTAATACAGGATTACTGAGAAAATAAGTGTCTCATAACATTTCATAATGTAAGTGTTTCATAACGTGTGTGTGCATGCGCGTTTTGTGAATGGGACTTTTCATCTGTGTGTCTCTGTCTGCAACAGGAAAGAAGTAAAAAAAACACACAAATCGTTTTTTTTTATCACAAGTGTAGAATAAATTACAAAATAAACAGTGATCCCCACTCCATGTAATTTGGTTGCTGAGAGAAGAAAATTGTGGTTTTGTGTGGTGCGAAAAGCAGACGCAAACAGTTTTGAAAGTTGTGATATTTGCTGTGTTTGGAGTGTGTTTTAGCATGTGTAGTTCGTGTGTGGTGTAGTTTTTTTACTTAGTGCGTCAAAATAATCAGGCGTCTTCGAACACGCGTTAAGTCTCTCTCTTTTTTGGAACTGCATGAAGATGATCGAACTGCGGAGTGCATCATCAGAGTCTGAACCAGAGTGTGATCAATCTGATGATGAAGTGGAATTTATTGTTCTGCTCTGGACGAACGAGAGCAAGTGGATTCACCGATCTGTGCACACAGATCAGCTCAATAGATCGGGCCGCGCGCTTCTCCTTCCTTCTGCTCCAGCGGCGTGTCTTGGAGCACAGGAGGGTGGAGATACACACTGCCACAGCACTAATCAAGCTCCAGGAGCAGACAACACAGGAGTTCAGGTAGAGACACCCCCCCCACCCCAAAGTCCAAAAAACCTTTTTCCTTTTTCTATTGTTTTTTTGGGGGGGGGGGGGGAGCAACACAGCCAGGACAGTCTGTACCAACACCAATAAAAATGCTACAAAAACAATTAAGGAATTACACATGGATATTGAGGTGGAATATCTGTACAAATTCTTGGAGCTTCTGATGTGCATTGAACAGGAATTGTTCTTCAGAGTGGCACAAATATGATTTGTGAGGCATCTTGCCACATGTAAATAGCCACAAAAACCGCCTGAAGCATTTCCTGCATTTTAATGTGAATTGTTGTACATAACTTTGTTTATGTTACATTTTACATATATTTTTGAAGTTTACAATTTATATTTACATTCTAAGTTATGAAAATCATTCGTTAAAAATATTTCTGGTTTTCACAGTAAAACAAAATAACTTTTTTCTGATTTGAATTTTATGTTTTGGGTGAATATTGGGTCACTGTTTTAATGCAGTATGTCAGAATGAAAGAAAAGCTGTAAGGTCACACAGGTGAGGTTGTGCTGAAAAAATGACTTTAACCCCCTGGGGTCTGAGGGCAATTTTTGGACAGTTCACTCGCCTGGCAATGAAATTAGAGGTCATCCATGTCTTTATGTCTGTAAGACAATCCTGCAGTTTAGCTAATTGGTGTGTGTCCTCTGGCTTCATGGATAGATAAAGCTGGGTATCATCTGCGTAACAATGAAAATTTAAGCAATGGTGTCTAATAATACTGCCTAAGGGAAACATGTATAAAGTGAATAAAATTGGTCCTAGCACAGAACCTTGTGGAACTCCATAATTAACCTTATTCTGTGAAGAAGATTCCCCATTTACATGAACAAATTGTAATCTATTAGATAAATATGATTCAAACCACCGCAGCACAGTGCCTTTAATACCTATGGCATGCTCTAATCACTGTAATAAAATTTTATGGTCAACAGTACCAAAAGCAGCACTGAGGTCTAACAGAACAAGCACAGAGATGAGTCCACTGTCTGAGGCCATAAGAAGATCATTTGTAACCTTCACTAATGCTGTTTCTGTACTATGATTAATTCTAAAACCTGACTGAAACTCTTCAAATAGACCATTCCTCTGCAGATGATCAGTTAGCTGTTTTACCCTTTCAAGAATTTTTGAGAGAAAAGGAAGGTTGGAGATTGGCCTATAATTAGCTAAGATAGCTGGGTCAAGTGATGGCTTTTTAAGTAATGGTTTAATTACTGCCACCTTAAAAGCCTGTGGTACATAGCCAACTAATAAAGATAGATTGATCATATTTAAGATCGAAGCATTAAATAATGGTAGGGCTTCCTCTAGCAGCCTGGTAGGAATGGGGTCTAATAGACATGTTGATGGTTTGGAGGAAGTAACTAATGAAAATAACTCAGACAGAACAATCGGAGAGAAAGAGTCTAACCAAATACCGGCATCACTGAAAGCAGCCAAAGAGAACGATATGTCTTTGGGATGGTTATGAGTAATTTTTTCTCTAATAGTTAAAATTTTATTAGCAAAGAAAGTCATGAAGTCATTACTAGTTAAAGTTAAAGGAATACTCAGCTCAATAGAGCTCTGACTCTTTGTCAGCCTGGCTACAGTGCTGAAAAGAAACCTGGGGTTGTTCTTATTTTCTTCCATTAGTGATGAGTAGTAAGATGTCCTAGCTTTACGGAGGGCTTTTTTTATAGAGCAACAGACTCTTTTTCCAGGCTAAGTGAAGATCTTCTAAATTAGTGAGATGCCATTTCCTCTCCAACTTATGGGTTATCTGCTTTAAGCTGCGAGTTTGTGAGTTATACCACGGAGTCAGGCACTTTTGATTTAAGGCTCTCTTTTTCAGAGGAGCTACAGCATCCAAAGTTGTCTTCAATGAGGATGTAAAACTACTGATGAGATACTCTATCTCACTTACAGAGTTTAGGTAGCTACTCTGCCCTGTGTTGGTATATGGCATTAGAGAACATAAAGAAGGAATCATCAGATAAGGAATAATCATAAGATATGATTAAAGTGGTGGGTGGACTCATTTACATTTTGAGCAAAGCCAATTGAGTCTAATAATAGATTAAATGCAGTGTTGAGGCTGTCATTCTCAGCATCTGTGTGGATGTTAAAATCGCCCACTATAATTATCTTATCTGAGCTAAGCACTAAGTCAGACAAAAGGTCTGAAAATTCACAGAGAAACTCACAGTAACGACCAGGTGGACGATAGATAATTACAAATAAAACTGGTTTTTGGGACTTCCAATTTGGATGGACAAGACTAAGAGTCAAGCTTTCAAATGAATTAAAGCTCTGTCTGGGTTTTTGATTAATTAATAAGCTGGAATGAAAGATTGCTGCTAATCCTCTGCCTCGGCCCGTGCTACGAGCATTCTGGCAGTTAGTGTAACTCGGGGGTGTTGACTCATTTAAACTAACATATTCATCCTGCTGTAAGCAGGTTTCTGTAAGGCAGAATAAATCAATATGTTGATCAATTATTATATCATTTACTAACAGGGACTTAGAAGAGAGAGACCTAATGTTTAATAGGCCACATTTAACTGTTTTAGTCTGTGGTGCAGTTGAAGGTGCTATATTATTTTTTCTTTTTGAATTTTTATGCTTAAATTGATTTTTACTGGTTATTGGTGGTCTGGGAGCAGGCACTGTCTCTACGGGGATGGGGTAATGAGGGGATGGCAGGGGGAGAGAAGCTGCAGAGAGGTGTGTAAGACTACAACTCTGCTTCCTGGTCCCAACCCTGGATAGTCACGGTTTGGAGGATTTAAGAAAATTGGCCAGATTTCTAGAAATGAGAGCTGCTCCATCCAAAGTGGGATGGATGCCGTCTCTCCTAAAAAGACCAGGTTTTCCCCAGAAGCTTTGCCAATTATCTATGAAGCCCACCTCATTTTTTGGACACCACTCAGACAGCCAGCAATTCAAGGAGAACATGCAGCTAAACATGTCACTCCTGGTCCGATTGGGGAGGGGCCCAGAGAAAACTACAAAGTCCGACATTGTTTTTGCAAAGTTACACACCGATTCAATGTTAATTTTAGTGACCTCCAATTGGTGTAACCGGGTGTCATTACTGCCGACGTGAATTACAATCTTATCAAATTTACGCTTAGCCTTAGCCAGCAGTTCAAATTTCCTTCAATGTCGCCTGCTCTGGCCCCCGGAAGACAATTGACTATGGTCGCTGGTGTCGCTAACTTCACATTTCGCAAAACAGAGTCGCCAATAACCAGAGTTTGATCCTCGGTGGGTGTGTCGCCGAGTGGGGAAAAAAGGTTAGAAATGTGAACGGGTTGGCGGTGTACACGGGGCTTCTGTTTAGGGCTACGCTTCATCCTCACAGTCACCCAGTCGGCCTGCTTTCCCGGCTGCTCGGGATCTGCTGGAAGGGAAATAATGGCGGCTAAGCTACCTTGGTCCGCACCGACTACAGGGGCCTGGCTAGCTGTAGAATTTTCCACGGTGCGGAGCCGAGTCTCCAATTCGCCCAGCCTGGCCTCCAAAGCTACGAATAAGCTACACTTATTACAAGTACCCTTACTGCTAAAGGAGGCCGAGGAATAACTAAACATTTCACACCCAGAGCAGAAAAGTGCTGGAGAGACAAGAGAAGCCGCCATGCTAAACCGGCTAAGAGCTAGTAGCTGCGTTAAGCTAGCGGATTCCTAAAAACACACAAAGTGAATAATGTGTAAATAATTTAGAGGTGATTCAGCAGAGGGAGTGCTTTAGTTAAGGCACGTGAAGATTACACTGTGAAACAAATCGTTATCTAGTTAACTAGATCAATCTAACTGCGCAGATTAAACAGCTAACAGATACAGCAAAACACTGCTGTGCTACGGAACAGGAAGTGATACAATACCGCAGTGAGAGCCAACCACCAGTAGAGGCAAGCAAGAGTGATAGCACACTAACACTTCAGGAACACGAAGTGAGACGTGTGCTGAAGGCGGTGAACCCCAGGAAGGCGGCCGGCCCCAATGTTGTACCTGGCAAGGTACTCAAAGCGTGTGCTGACCAACTGGCTGGAGTTTTCACCTGCATCTTTAACCTGTCCCTGTCGCAGGCCATCATTTCACCCTGCCTCAAATCTTCCACCATCATTTCAGTCCCCAAGAAGTCAGCAGTGGAGAGCATAAATGACTACAGGCCTGTTGCACTTACACCTGTGGTCATGAAGTGCTTTGAAAGACTGGTCTCTCAGCACATCAGGGCCTGTCTGTCTCCCACTCTGGACCCCCACCAGTTTGCCTACAGGGCAAACCACTCCACAGAGGACGCTATCACCACAGCGCTCCACACTGCGCTGAGCCACCTGGAGCACCAGGGGAGCTATGTGAGGATGCTCTTCCTGGACTTCAGCTCAGCCTTCAACCACATCATCCCTGAGATCCTGGTCCAGAAACTGACACATCTGGGCATCTCCACCTCCATCTGCCAGTGGATCAAGGACTTCCTCACAAACCGCCCACAGTCCGTGAAACATGGCCCCCACCTTTTCTCCACCATCACACTCAGCACTGGTTCCCCTCAAGGCTGTGAACTGAGCCCCCTCCTGTTCACCCTTTACACACACGACTGCTCTCCAACCCATCTATCAAACATAATCATAAAGTTTGCAGATGATACCATCTCAGGGGGGGATGAGTCTGATTACAGAGACGAGGTCAACCCGCTGACAGCGTGGTGTTCAGCTAACAACCTGCCGCTGAACACCACAAAAACAAAAGAAATAATCCTGGACTTCAGGAAGGGCAGGGCTGACCCAGCCCCGCTCTACATCCAAGGGAACTGTGTGGAAAGTGTCAGCTCCACCAGGGTCCTGGGAGTGCAGCTCTCTGACAGCCTCTCCTGGACTGCCAACACCACAGTGGTGGTGAAGAAAGCCCAGCAGTGACTCCACTTCCTGAGGGTGCTCAGGAGGAACAATCTGGAGGAGAAGCTGCTGGTGCTGTTCTACAGAGCCACCATCGAGAGCATCCCGACGTACTGCATCACAGCGTGGTACGGGGGTGCTCAGCAGCAGACAGGAGAGCGCTGCAGAGGGTGATCAACATGGCCCAGGGGATCACTGGCTGCTCTCTGCCCAGCTTGGAAGACATTGTCAGCTCTCGCTACCTCAGCAGAGCTGCCAGCATCAGCAAAGACACATCTCACCCCAGCAACCACCTGTTTGACCTACTACCCTCCGGCCGACGGTATAGGTCAATCAAAACTAGGACAAACAGACTCAGAGACAGCTTTCTCCCCAGAGCAATCACTGCACTGAACAATAATAAATCACATTAATCTGCACTCTCAAGTTTCTTGTGCAATATCTGTAAACCATGGGCAATATTTTCCCATGCAGTATCATTCCACAGTTGTACATAATTCTCATTTTACATTTTACTTTGGTCCACATTTTATTTAATTGTACATATATTTAAATAATTTATTTGTTAAATTTCATTATCTTTTATTTGGCTAACAATTATTCGCACCTTGGAAAAGCACCTTTTGGAGTTGCACTCAAATCTCATTGCAATGTAAATTACAATGACAATAAAGGCGATTCTGATTCTGATTCTGGAGACTTTCAAGTCCGGACTTAAGGCGCACTTATTTTCCCTTTCGTATGGCTAGTATACTGGCATAGTATGTTACTATGCTTCCTACCCTTTTAAATTCATTTTATTAGTAAACAGAGCAGGTTGAGGCCTCAACTTTATCTAAAGTCTGGGTCTGGTGGCTGGAGATCACCTTCGTATTTCTTCTGCTTTCCTGTTGCTTAATGCTGACAATTTATACCTTAAGTCTAGTTTTCCTGGCTGACTGATCCTGTTTTCTTTTTCTCTCTGTCCAAGATGCGGCTGGATCCATGTGCTGGATTAGATGATTTCTGTAGTGGATGCAGAAAGGACTCTGCTGCAGGAACAGATCCAATGAATTGTTCAACGACCCCCCTCCCCAACACAACCACCAAACCACCTCCCTCCCCCACCCCCAACAGTGGACGGGACACCTACATGGACTCTCAACAATTGTTGCTGTGTTGTGTTCTGTATTGTAAACCTTTTTGGTATAATGACCTAAGCAGTGGGTCACCCCTTTGAATCTGGTCTGCTTGAGGTTTCTTCCTCAATATCATCAGAGGGAGTTTTTCCTTATCACTGTCACCTGTGTGCTTGCCCTTGGGGTTGATAAGGTTCGACCTTACTTGTGTGAAGTGCCTTGAGGCAGCTTATTTGTGATTTAGCGCTATATAAACTAAATAAATAAATTGAAATTATTGTGTTTTTGTAGTTCAGTTAGTTTATTCAGTTTAGTTAAGTGTCATGTTGTCGTTATCATGAGTGAAAACAGTATTGCTTTAATGTCTTTCACCACAGTCTCTGTTTGTGCGTGTACAAAAATTAAGAACACCTGCTTCCAGCAGAATGCAGAAAAAAACTAAAAGCTCTGTGTACGTGCGACTGGGGACAGCTGACATTTGCCATTTTGTATGCTTATATATTCTTGGTCAAGAATGAACACTGCTAAAACTGAACACTGATAGGACAAATATTTTTTGAGAAACTATGGATATTTGCTAATGTTGTTAATTACATTCCTATGTGAACTAACACGCCATTCCAGCAGGGAGGTGGTAAATCGCCTTTATATTAAAAGCATGCACGTGTGCATGATTTTATTTGGTAAGTTCAATGTAAGTACATAATTGTAAATATGTTAAAAATACATGGATGACACAAGAAAGTGAAAACACTTATTTCCATTGTGGCCCATTTAAAAATAAAATGACAAAACAGAAGCAAATAAAATATAATAATAATAATACTGGTCCAGTTTAAAGCCGACCTTCAGTCTGTGTCATTTTCTTTATCTGCATGTGAAAATTATGGAGCCAAACCCCGGCTTAGTCCACTCTGGTCCTGTGGTGGAAACCGTGCTGAGGTGATTAGTGAAGGCGAGCTTTATGAATGCTCACGGGGCTGATTAACACGGCTGTGCGAGAAAAACAATGTGACGCTCAGAACCACACGTCGTCACGTGTCAGAGCGATGGCGACTCATCGGCATGTTTACTGTTATTATTTACTAAATGAACTTTGTTTAAACTAAGAAAAGAGTTTGATATTTCAGTGGTGTATAAACTCTGTACATTCAGAAAAATAGTATTAAATATGAGAAGAACACATTCAACATTCTGTGACCTCTGGTGTCGCAGACCGAACGGTCCGCCCCTAAACGTCAGTCCCCCTTTTGCATCCGCGCATACATCATATCACACCACAGCAGCACATCTGAGACAGAGTCTCTTTACCCAAAGCAATCAAATGGATTAATGTGATTATTAACCATCAGATGATAAAGGTAAACCCTCTTAAATCATTCTAAAGTCAGTTTTAAGCAGAAACGAGGTGAAATTCCGTGACACTGTGAAATGGTCAACATGCAGTGCACGCATCAGCTAGCACCTTATTTAGCTCTGATCGCTTCCACCACCTTTTATGATGAAATAATGCTGAATTTATGTGGGAGTGATTGTTGTACAAAAGCTTCTGTCAATGAGATAGATGATGACTGGAGGCAGTTTGAAGCAGAAACAAGGTGATAATCAGTGAACCGCGTCCTCAGGGGGACAGATTTTTAGGGGGACTGTTCGGTCGGCGACACCGGCTCATGTCTGGATTAAAATGAGCTGCAGAGGACACAGGAGGGGCGATCAAGCCTATCCCAGCAGTCATAGAGCGTGAGGCGGGGTACAACCAGGACAGGACGCCAGTCAGTCACAGGGCAACAAACAGACAAACAAACACAGTCACACCCACTTGCACACCTACGGACAAGTCAAAGATTCTAATCCACCTAACCTGCATGTCCTTGGATGTGGGAGGAAACCCACGCAAACATGGGAAGAACATGCAAACTCCACACAGAAAGGCCACAGGCAGGAACTGAACCCATGACCTTCTCGCTGTGAGGCAACAGCAGTGTTAACCACTAAGCCACCAAGCTGCCAAGAAGGAAATCATGAAAATAATATTAAACCATGACAGTAGCTGAAAAGGTCACATGACTGCTGTCACATTTTTCCTGCTTTTCACTTTCTTCGAGGGCTGCTCCACCACACCGAGTCACAAGGAACATTTGATGGTCACATTCTTAAATTTATATATTATAAAAGGTTCAACAGGAGGTCCAGCTGGTGGCTGTAATCAGCTACAAGCGAGTCAAATAAAAACAATTGGGGTGCAGACATTAAAAAAAGGCTAAATTAAATGCATACTTTAAAAAAATTCTGGTCTTCTTTGTCACAGAAGATAAAGAGTGGCACCAAAAAGCTGAAATGCAAACAGGCAGCTTTGTCTTCTGGTGTCCGTGCAGCACTCACCGGGGGGTCTCCTCCCAGTCAGGCGGCTGCCTCGCTCGTTGACTGGAGGTATTTGTGATGAATTATGGGATTACAGTGGTCCCCCTCATTAGTGGCCCCTCTCAGGAGAGGCCACCCCTCAAGCACGGCCAGCAGCCCACTCAAAATGATGAAAATCCTCTCAACAGTGGTCATTCCGTGGAAATTCCCAACCGGGTTTTCCCACAGGAATTGCATCAAAACTCTCAAGCAAACGTGAGCTTGCGAGACGATTCCAGTGAATGAGAGAACAAGGAAAAACGACTCCTATTGGCAAAACGTCCACATCTTGGAAAATAAAAGCTTTTACCTTAGAAAAAAAAGGTGAAAGTCATTTGTCTGAATGAGAAAGGAGAAGGTTCCTGAAAGTTCGCTGTTGATTTCAGTGTTGGTAAAAACGTACATCAACAACATTCATACAAACGCTGTAGATGCACTACAGGAAGAAACTCTTGCGTTATGTCCTGACATTTCAAAGTCATCAGATGTTTCCAGGCAGGTTACAGATTGTATGGGCTTCACTGTTTTGTAGAGCTTGTTTTGATTTTACATCATTTTTGTGACTTTAAAGGATACAACTCTTGTGCTGTGATGTTTTGAACTTAGACTGAGTGGAAGGCATGGTTTGTCTCTGCAGTCAATAAATCTGTGATGTTTTTCCCCACTTAACTTTAACTAGTAATGACTTCATGACTTTCTTTGCTAATAAAATTTTAACTATTAGAGAAAAAATTATAACCATCCCAAAAACGTATCGTTATCTTTGGCTGCTTTCAGTGATGCCGGTATTTGGTTAGACTCTTTCTCTCAGATTGTTCTGTCTGAGTTATTTTCATTAGTTACTTCATCCAAACCATCAACATGTTTATTAGACCCCATTCCTACCAGGCTGCTCAAGGAAGCCCTACCATTATTTAATGCTTCGATCTTAAATATGATCAATCTATCTTTGTTAGTTGGCTATGTACCACAGGCTTTTAAGGTGGCAGTAATTAAACCATTACTTAAAGCCATCACTTGACCCAGCTATCTTAGCTAATTATAGGCCAATCTCCAACCTTCCTTTTCTCTCAAAAATTCTTGAAAGGGTAGTTGTAAAACAGCTAACTGATCATCTGCAGAGGAATGGTCTATTTGAAGAGTTTCAGTCAGGTTTTAGAATTCATCATAGTACAGAAACATCCCTAAATTACATCAGATGTATTAATCAGGAAAGCTGGGGCATACAGAAAATTGTTTTTTATCACACGCACTGATCACTGTGAAAAAAAAAGCTCATTCTTCAATTTTGGAAGGGCAAGACACCCCTTCCTTAAAAATGTGGATCACAGAACTTACAAACACTCTTCATCTAGAGAAACTAAGATATGTTTTAGATGGTAAGGTTTGAATTTGAAAAGATTTGGCAACCTCTGATCTCCTTCCTAGGAGATCAGAATAAATGGAAAATTTAAAATTTTGATTTTGTTGAATGCTGGTCTCCAAAGTAAAGGTCAAGCAAGGTCAACATCCATTGGATTCTATGACATGTGACATATGTTACCCTGTAACATGATAACTAAGCATGATACATGGTCCAAACTATTCCTTTTTAAAACCCTGGTAACTCAACTAATAATTTGCATAATTTTTTACCAAAATTGGAGCAACTTTAACTTTTGACCCCTGTACAAACTGAAACTGACCTTTATCACCATTTTTGCTGTTTTCACCCCATAACTCCTGATCATTCAGTCATAGATAGTCCAAACTATACCTTTTTGGAATCTTTACAAACAGACAAATAATGTGGTGTAGTTGTCAAAATGATTTGAGCATTTTTAATTTTGACCCTGGCTGCCTGTTGAAAATTCAAGTGGCCAGTCGGTTCTTTCAAAAGAGTTCATGTCTAAGGAATATTTGTGCCAACTTTGGTGCTTGTATCACCATTTGCATGATTTTGCTCTAAATATTCTCTTAGCTGCTGCACTAGACAAGCAATTGGCTGATTCACTGTAGTGTTCGTCAATATGAAATATGCAGACCAAATTCCATCTTTTGAGAGCTGATACAAGCGTTCACACTGTCAGCTGTTCTGTATGTATATTTTTCACTTTTGAAAAGAAGAAAGACAAATACGACGGAGCATTATCTTGAGAAGTACAGTGTTGTACTTCTCGTGTACACCGAGATGTGGTGTTAACGATGCAGAGAAGATAAAGAATTTGACTTCTTTAAACTGCGCACTGGTCTGAGTTGGACAATATAACAAAGTGCCCCTGTTGACTGAACACCTTTTCTCCTTGTCCCAGACAAGCTAACAAATACTAATATCAAACCCAACAGTATCATCATACTGACTACAAAATACAAAGATCTGGTTTTAAAACAGTTTATGCTAGAAGTTTATAAAATGTGATGTGTGTCACGGTTGGCTAATACAACCGCAGTCGTTATTTTGGATGTTAACTATTACTTCCACCAGGTCAAATGCAATTCCTGGACAGCTTGTCAACCTGCAATATCTTTTGGACAGGAATGTAATGAAACGTAACAGCACGAGACACACAAGACAAACGAGAGAGTGAGTCAGCCAGGCAGAGGTACGCGGCGGGGCCGTGGTGAGGCTAAATCATGTCAGATCAAACAAATCAAACCTGCTGTACCCCGCCAACAGCCACGCCCCCCAGTCTGGAAATATTCCACAGAAGACAGTTTGTAGAGACGTCTCACGTTGCACAATGGAGCACAGTCGAAAAACAGCTGACACAGTACCGTATTATCCAGAGTATAAATTACCCACTCCAAAAAAGAAAACAAAACAGTCACATGGGAGTATAAACACCACTTGTTTTCTGTGTTTTGAACTCTTTAATTTGGGATTTCTATATACTGTTATTGTGTACTTTTATTATTGCCACTTAACCTTTTATAACTGGAGTTCATTTTGTTTTGCGCTTTGATTCCTATAAAAGTCCAATATAAATATTTAGCATTATTATTATTAATAGTGAACAAACAGGAAAAAGCTGATACAAAAACTAAATATTAGTAATTTTGTCGGGAAAAAAATAACATGAGAGTATAAGTTGTAGGACCTTGCAAACAAGTTAAAAAAAGACTTATCCTCTGGAGAACCCGGTACTTGTGACTTCTATTCGTGTCAGTCCTGTCAAACAGGAAGGAGAACTCCTGAGACAACCAGAGAAGACATGGACTCAAAGTGACAAAGAGACTCACCAGCGTCTTCCCTGCTCCCAGGAGGCATTGAGGCAGAAGCAACAACTCCTTGGCTCCATGACGGCTCGCCCTCTGCCTGCACAAACAGCCCGAACTCCTCGTCCTTCCTTGTGCCATCAGTGGACACGGTGGAGCTCCTCGTCGTCTCAACTTGCTCCTCCAGCTCTCTTTGGAGCCACGGCTTCTCTTTTTTAGCCTCTTGCTCCTCTCTGGCGATCCCTCTGCACCTCTCCACCTCCACACAGGACACACCGGTTGCCACGGATCTCAGGAGGGATGGGGAGGGGGAAGGATTAACTGGGTGGAAGGAGGGAGGGACAGAGGGATCAGCATGGAGGACATTAGTGATGGCGGCGGTCTGAGGAACTGTTGAGATGGGACCGCTGGTGTCAACCACATGGGGGGCTTCTGTGACGTGTGTTCTGTCCTCCTCCAGTCTTCCTCTGAACCCGGCTGCAGACCTGTGGAGCCTCGAGTCCTCTGTGAGCGCACAGTGTGTGTTAACTTGTTCAGCATTCTCCTCAGACACCACCGTCTGCGGGATGACAGCGTGGCCGTCATCATGGACACCTGGTACCACTGTCTCAAAGGTGGAGGATGTCATGTGTCCATGCACCTGTCCGACATATTCAGATTTATTTACTGTCTCAAACCCAGTGTTGTCACAACACAAATGTCCATCAACATCCAAGTCCTCTTTATTCCCTTCAGTCTCAGGACCAGTGGTGTAGGTGCTGCCCCCTACAGGAGCAGAAAGCTCAGTAGTTCTGGGGTGAGAAGCTGTACTGCTGATGGAGACAGTCAGATCTGCCATGAATACGTTCTCACAGCAGCTGGACAGGACCGGGACTTGAGGAGGATCTCTGAGGACCTCCTCCTCAACTTGAAAACTCTGTTGTTCCTGTTCTGATTCCTGAACTGGGTCCACGGGATCAAAAAGTCTATTTACATCAGTAGCTACTTCTTTGCAGGGCTGCCCAACAGCTTTGGTGTTTTCTGTGTGTGTCTTTCTGTCATAACTTGCTTCGTTTTGTGTTGATGTAACATCATCCGTCACGCCATCTGGCTCAGAAGGATCATGACTGAACTCGACACTTGTTTGTCGTTTCGTAACCTCCATTTCAGACTTGGTAATGTCTTTTTCTGCGATTGTGTCTGGTCTGAGAGAGATCTGTGTCTTTAGTGGCGTCTGGGGTTCTGGGTGAAGGCTGTTAACTTCTCGGTCGTAGTTAGTGGTGTCAGAACCCCCTGAGAGGCCTTTCTTCTCCTCATCTCCAGCAGTCTTTTCTTCCTCCTCCACCTCCCCGTCTCGCCTGTCTGGGACGGATGCACCTCTTCTCAGACCTTCCTGGTCCTCCTGCTGCTGTGGTCTCCTTCCACACAAACAGCAGGACTTAGCAGGAGTGTCGTGGCAGCACCCTGGACTCGAGTCTTTCTCGTCCCCGGATCTCTTGCTGTCCTGCTCTGAGTTGTTGTGTCTGGTGGCTGCACAGCATTCTTTGTCTTCTTCTTCCTGTTTTTCTCCCACGGCGTTCGCTCCAGAGTGAACTTCCCTCTGCTGCCTCTCTTTGCTGAGGCCCGCTGCGTTACCTGACCTCCTCCATCGGCGGCCCGACTGTGCTCTAACGCGGTTCACTCTGGTCTGTCCTGGTAAAGCTGCCCCACTGTGTCTGCCTCCTCCTCCTCCTCCTGTCTTCTCTCTAAGCCACCCCTCAACCCCAGCAGAACCTGGGGTGCCGCAGCCAGCCTTTACTTTGGAGTACAAACAGTTTCCTTTCTGAGTCCGGACGAACAGACACTGCGTCTGCGTCTTCCCGCTGCCCTCCGAGGTCTTCAGAGTGGCGACCGTTACTAACCCTCCGACCCCAGCCTGCCTGGTATCCACCCCTAAGGGCAGCCCGTACCCTACGTGACTCCACTCTTCACTCAGATACGCATCTGCAGGCCTTGGACAGAATTTGGAACTCCCTCGACCTGCCAGCAGCGCCGCGGGAGTCTGTCCTCCTCCAAACAACCCCCCAGCCTTCCGGCCGTTCTTGGAGCAGAGGACCCAGGCTCTGAGGCCCCGAATCACCGGCAGGTCTGTCAAGCCGAGCTCCAGCCGGCTGGGGAAGGGCAGCGAGGCCCGAGTGCATTTCTGGAGCACCTCCTGAGAGGAGGCAGACAACCGGAGGCACGGGTAGTTGTTGTTGTTGTTCTGTTGGAGCATGGCGCCCGCTCGCAGCCTCATCGAGGTTTTATCGGTCTGTCTTAATGCACAGCCTGCAGGTGCATGACCAATTCTCAATTGGAAGCAAAAGTGATGGCACTATGACAAGTCTACTCTTGATTCTGAGGGTGACGCTTTACATCAAAGAAGAAAAAACATGCCGGATTTAGTTGTGCAGAAGGGGCGGAGCCATGATTCAGCACAGCAGCTAATTGGAATAAAATCAAAAACACGTGACCTGAAAAACACTCTTTTTGTCGGCCCAGAGGCGGAGCAGAACCTCGACCTGTCGTATGGCTAACGGCGAACACAGTGTGTTTTCCTCCACGGTGATGCTGTTGTCCACGTGGACGTCCCAGCATCCTCCAGTTGGCGGGTCTGACTTCACTGTGCGCAGAACGACTCAGTGCAAATGCAGACGTCACGCAGGAACCTGAGAGACACAACAAAGAGACGAGAGTACGGCGCACCGACACACACACTGACACACTGACATACTGATACATCACGCTGACATGGTGACCACGCACAGCCAACTTAAGCCTCTGTTTTAACCTCCAGCGTTATTTATAGACAATACATGCAGACGGACGGAAACACGTCAACGCACATTTAGATTTTATTTCATCCATCAAAGCACGCTGGACTTAAATCCAAACATTCCTGTCACAGTGCTGTCAGCTTTAATTTGAAGCTGTCTTGACCGGGTAAATGGTTTAGGAATTCTGAATTTTTAATCTGAAAGTGTAAAGAATACAACACAAAAGGTAACTCTGTCCAGGCAGAAAAACTGAGTGAATGTACCTAAAGGAGACAAGTGAGGGAAGCCACCAAGGCAACAGTAAGCTTCAGTGGCTGTGACTAGAGAGATAACGTTTGTATGCAGCACCACCAGTCGCTGCATAGTAGATCAGAAGAACAAGAACATTTTTCTTCTTAAAAAAAAAAACCATGAAGCTGAGGCTAGTTTGCCAGAGGGCACATGGGAGAGTCTTAGTTGGGCAAAACAATCATTTATTTTGTGATAAAATCATGGATTTAGGCACACAAATTCTAAATTAACTGATGTTTATTTTCAGATATGGAACCATCCTGGAGCTGACCTCTAACGACCCACAGGGATCAATAAAGAATTACACAGTGGTCAAAATTTAAAAACGCTCCAATCATGTTGAAAACTATACCACAATTTTTGTCTGATCATAATGATTCCAAAAAGGTATAGTTTGGACTATCTATGACTGAATGTTCTGGAGTTACGAGGTAAAAACTGCCAAAACGGTGACAAAGGTCAGTTTCAGTTTGTACAGGGGTCAAAAGATTAAGTTGCTCCAATTTTGGTAAAAAAAAAAAAAAAAAAAAAAAAGTGATTCAAATTATTGACTGAAATAAAAGGATTAATAAATGGAATAGTTTTTGTATTGAATGTTTGGTCTCCAAAGTAAAGGTCAAACAAGGTCGACATCCACTGGATTCTATGACATGTGACATATGTTAGGAACATGATAACTAAGCATGACACATGATGCAAACTATTCATTTTTAAAATGATATTAACTCAACCAATGATCTGCATTGCCTTTCACCAAAATTGGAGCAACTTTAACCTTTGACCCCTGTACAAACTGAAACTGACCTTTGTCACCATTTTTGCTGTTTTTACCCCATAACTCCATGGAATTCAGCCATAGATAGTCCAAACTATACCTTTTTGGAATCATTATAATCAGACAAATAATGTGGTATAGATTTCAACATGATTGGAGCATTTTTAAATTTTGACACCTGTGTAAATCTTTACTGACCCCTGTAGCTCCATAGGATGGCTCCATATCTGAACGTAAACATAAGTTAATTTAGAATATGTGTGCCAAATTTCATACTTTTATCACAAAATGAACAATTTTTATGGAAATTTTAGCTAAGCTGCACCACTATCTAGCCTTAATGTCATACAACGCTTTCTTGTGTGCACAATCTCTTCAACCACAACTAAAGCTGATGATGCCTTCAGTGCTGTCATGGTGTTTTGGTGCCTTCCCTCACTCATCTTATAATTTAGTAGGTGTGTGTGCGTATTTTTGATTTTAAGAGTAAATAGCATCAACTTTAAATGTTGTATAAAGAATGCTGGATGTTGATGTCACGTCAAAATGTATTTTCTTAATACCAATAAAATTGTCTTCTACATGCAGTAACAGCACCTGGAATATCAAAGAGAATATTTTTTAATCTTTTTTGTGAAAACATGAGCTCAACTGTGACGTCAGCTACAAAGACGAGTCACAGTAACGTCAGCAGACGTCACTAAAGTGACACTGTGACGCGCCAGCACGCAGCGTTCCGGACGTAATAATGAAGTTGTCATGTGATGTGATGAGGATGAGCCTGAACAGTCAGAAAACAGGCAGCCAGTGTCATTCAGCCTCACAGCTGCTTCTGCTCCTCAGGACAAACACATGACATACCTGATTCGATCTTTCAGTCCCCGTGTCGTCTTTGTGCTTCACTGCAGTCGAAGCCTCTTCTGAAGCCTCGGCGGGTTTCGGAGCATCCTTCAGCCGGTTCCGTTCGGTCTGCGGCGGTCCGTCCGGACACGGGGCGGTTCTGTGGTGTTTCGGCAGATCCGCATCGTCATCCGTCGCGGTCCCGCATCAGACTGCAGTGAGCTCGGTGTTTGTCAGCAGGCAAAGGGACACGGAACCGATTCCACGTACAGCAGCCCACTCACTCAGTGGGCCGGACCCGGAAGTGTATGAGGGGTTCTTAGCGCCACACTCAGGGAGAGGAGGACAAAAAATCAGACATCATACTAACACAGTCATAATAACAGATTCATACTAACAGGGAGAGGAGGACAAAAAATCAGACATCATACTAACACAGTCATAATAACAGATTCATACTAACAGGGAGAGGAGGACAAAAAATCAGACATCATACTAACACAGTCATAATAACAGATTCATACTAACAGGGAGAGGAGGACAAAACATCAGACATCATACTAACACAGTCATAATAACAGATTCATACTAACAGGGAGAGGAGGACAAAACATCAGACATCATACTAACACAGTCATAATAACAGATTCATACTAACAGGGAGAGGAGGACAAAAATCAGACATCATACTAACACAGTCATAATAACAGATTCATACTAACAGGGAGAGGAGGACAAAACATCAGACATCATACTAACACAGTCATAATAACAGATTCATACTAACAGGGAGAGGAGGACAAAAAATCAGACATCATACTAACACAGTCATAATAACAGATTCATACTAACAGGGAGAGGAGGACAAAAAATCAGACATCATACTAACACAGTCATAATAACAGATTCATACTAACAGGGAGAGGAGGACAAAAAATCAGACATCATACTAACACAGTCATAATAACAGATTCATACTAACAGGGAGAGGAGGACAAAAAATCAGACATCATACTAACACAGTCATAATAACAGATTCATACTAACAGGGAGAGGAGGACAAAACATCAGACATCATACTAACACAGTCATAATAACAGATTCATACTAACAGGGAGAGGAGGACAAAAAATCAGACATCATACTAACACAGTCATAATAACAGATTCATACTAACAGGGAGAGGAGGACAAAAAATCAGACATCATACTAACACAGTCATAATAACAGATTCATACTAACAGGGAGAGGAGGACAAAAAATCAGACATCATACTAACACAGTCATAATAACAGATTCATACTAACAGGGAGAGGAGGACAAAACATCAGACATCATACTAACACAGTCATAATAACAGATTCATACTAACAGGGAGAGGAGGACAAAAAATCAGACATCATACTAACACAGTCATAATAACAGATTCATACTAACAGGGAGAGGAGGACAAAACATCAGACATCATACTAACACAGTCATAATAACAGATTCATACTAACAGGGAGAGGAGGACAAAACATCAGACATCATACTAACACAGTCATAATAACAGATTCATACTAACAGGGAGAGGAGGACAAAACATCAGACATCATACTAACACAGTCATAATAACAGATTCATACTAACAGGGAGAGGAGGACAAAACATCAGACATCATACTAACACAGTCATAATAACAGATTCATACTAACAGGGAGAGGAGGACAAAACATCAGACATCATACTAACACAGTCATAATAACAGATTCATACTAACAGGGAGAGGAGGACAAAACATCAGACATCATACTAACACAGTCATAATAACAGATTCATACTAACAGGGAGAGGAGGACAAAAAATCAGACATCATACTAACACAGTCATAATAACAGATTGATACTAACAGGGAGAGGAGGACAAAAAATCAGACATCATACTAACACAGTCATAATAACAGATTCATACTAACAGGGAGAGGAGGACAAAACATCAGACATCATACTAACACAGTCATAATAACAGATTCATACTAACAGGGAGAGGAGGACAAAACATCAGACATCATACTAACACAGTCATAATAACAGATTCATACTAACAGGGAGAGGACAAAAAATCAGACATCATACTAACACAGTCATAATAACAGATTCATACTAACAGGGAGAGGAGGACAAAACATCAGACATCATACTAACACAGTCATAATAACAGATTCATACTAACAGGGAGAGGAGGACAAAACATCAGACATCATACTAACACAGTCATAATAAGTGGGAGAGGAGGACAAAACATCAGACATCATACTAACACAGTATAATAACAGATTCATACTAACAGGGAGAGGAGGACAAAACATCAGACATCATACTAACACAGTCATAACTAACAGATTCATACTAACAGGGAGAGCAGGACAAAACATCAGACATCATACTAACACAGTCACATTAACACAGTCATAATTAACAAATTCACACTAACAGTGAGAGGAGGAAAAAATGTCAGACATCATACTAACACAGTCATAATAACAGATTCATAACTAACAGGGAGATGAGAACAAAACATCAGACATCATACTAACACAGTCATAATAACAGATTCATACTAACAGGGAGAGGAGGACAAAACATCAGACATCATACTAACACAGTCATAATAACAGATTCATACTAACAGGGAGAGGAGGACAAAACATCAGACATCATACTAACACAGTCATAATAACAGATTCATACTAACAGGGAGAGGAGGACAAAAATCAGACATCATACTAACACAGTCATAATAACAGATTCATACTAACAGGGAGAAGAGGACAAAAAATCAGACATCATACTAACACAGTCATAATAACAGATTCATACTAACAGGGAGAGGAGGACAAAACATCAGACATCATACTAACACAGTCATAATAACAGATTCATACTAACAGGGAGAGGAGGACAAAACATCAGACATCATACTAACACAGTCATAATAACAGATTCATACTAACAGGGAGAGGAGGACAAAACATCAGACATCATACTAACACAGTCATAATAACAGATTCATACTAACAGGGAGAGGAGGACAAAAAATCAGACATCATACTAACACAGTCATAATAACAGATTCATACTAACAGGGAGAGGAGGACAAAACATCAGACATCATACTAACACAGTCATAATAACAGATTCATACTAACAGGGAGAGGAGGACAAAAAATCAGACATCATACTAACACAGTCATAATAACAGATTCATACTAACAGGGAGAAGAGGACAAAAAATCAGACATCATACTAACACAGTCATAATAACAGATTCATACTAACAGGGAGAGGAGGACAAAACATCAGACATCATACTAACACAGTCATAATAACAGATTCATACTAACAGGGAGAGGAGGACAAAACATCAGACATCATACTAACACAGTCACACTAACACAGTCATAACTAACACAGTCACATTAACACAGTCATAACTAACACAGTCATAACTAACAGATTCATACGAACAGGGAGAGGAGGACAAAACATCAGACATCATACTAACACAGTCACACTAACACAGTCATAACTAACACAGTCACATTAACACAGTCATAACTAACAGATTCATACTAACAGGGAGAGCAGGACAAAACATCAGACATCATACTAACACAGTCATAACTAACACAGTCACACTAACACAGTCATAACTAACAGATTCATACTAACAGGGAGAGCAGGACAAAACATCAGACATCATACTAACACAGTCATAACTAACACAGTCACACTAACACAGTCATACCTAACAGGGAGAGCAGGACAAAACATCAGACATCATACTAACACAGACATAATAACAGATTCAGACTAACAGGGAGAGGAGGACAAAACATCAGACATGCTAACACAGTCACACTAACACAGTCATAACTAACACAGTCACATTAACACAGTCATAACTAACACAGTCATAACTAACAGATTCATACTAACAGGGAGAGCAGGACAAAACATCAGACATCATACTAACACAGTCATAATAACAGATTCATACTAACAGGGAGAGGAGGACAAAACATCAGACATCATACTAACACAGTCATAATAACAGATTCATACTAACAGGGAGAGGAGGACAAAACATCAGACATCATACTAACACAGTCACACTAACACAGTCATAACTAACAGATTCATACTAACAGGGAGAGGAGGACAAAACATCAGACATCATACTAACACAGTCATAACTAACAGATTCATACGAACAGGGAGAGGAGGACAAAACATCAGACATCATACTGACACAGTCATAACAACAGATTCATACTAACAAGGAGAGGAGGACAAAACATCAGACATCATACTAACAGAGTCATAACTAACACAGTCACACTAACAGGGAGAGCAGGACAAAACATCAAACATCATACTAACACAGTCATAACTAACAGATTCATACGAACAGGGAGAGGAGGACAAAACATCAGACATCATACTAACACAGTCATAACTAACAGATTCATACGAACAGGGAGAGGAGGACAAAACATCAGACATCATACTAACAGAGTCATAACTAACACAGTCACACTAACAGGGAGAGCAGGACAAAACATCAAACATCATACTAACACAGTCATAACTAACACAGTGCTTGCCTCTACTGGTGGTTGGCTCTCACTGCGGTATTGTATCACTTCCTGTTCCGGAGCACAGCAGTGTTTTTCTGTATCTGTTAGCTGTTTAATCTGCGCAGTTAGATTGATCTAGTTATCTAGATTACGATTTGTTTCCCAGTGTAATCTTTACGTGCCTTAACTAAAGCACTCCTTCTGCTGAATCACCTCTAAATTATTCACTTTGCATGTTTTTAGGAATCCGCTAGGTTAGCGTAGCTACTAGCTCTTAGCCGATTTAGCATGGCGGCTTCTCCTGTCTCTCCCACACTTTTCTGCTCTGGGTGTGAAATGTTTAGTTATTCCTCGGCCTCCTTTAGCAGTAATGGTACTTGTAATAAGTGTAGCTTATTCGTAGCTTTGGAGGCCAGGCTGGGCGAATTGGAGACTCGGCTCCGCACCGTGGAAATTTCTACAGCTAGCCAGGCCCCTGTAGTCGGTGCGGACCAAGGTAGCTTAGCCGCCGTTAGTTCCCCGCTGGCAGATCCCGAGCAGCCGGGAAAGCAGGCCGACTGGGTGACTGTGAGGAGGAAGCGTAGTTCTAAACAGAAGCCCCGTGTACACCGCCAACCCGTTCACATCTCTAACCGTTTTTCCCCACTCGACGACACACCCGCCGAGGATCAAACTCTGGTTATTGGCGACTCTATTTTGAGAAATGTGAAGTTAGCGACACCAGCAACCATAGTCAATTGTCTTCCGGGGGCCAGAGCAGGCGACATTGAAGGAAATTTGAAACTGCTGGCTAAGGCTAAGCGTAAATTTGGTAAGATTGTAATTCACGTCAGCAGTAATGACACCCGGTTACGCCAATCGGAGGTCACTAAAATTAACATTAAATCGGTGTGTAACTTTGCAAAAACAATGTCGGACTCTGTAGTTTTCTCTGGGCCCCTCCCCAATCGGACCGGGAGTGACATGTTTAGCCGCCTGTTCTCCTTGAATTGCTGGCTGTCTGAGTGGTGTCCAAAAAATGAGGTGGGCTTCATAGATAATTGGCAAAGCTTCTGGGGAAAACCTGGTCTTGTTAGGAGAGACGGCATCCATCCCACTTTGGATGGAGCAGCTCTCATTTCTAGAAATCTGGCCAATTTTCTTAAATCCTCCAAACCGTGACTATCCAGGGTTGGGACCAGGAAGCAGAGTTGTAGTCTTACACACCTCTCTGCAGCTTCTCTCCCCCTGCCATCCCCTCATTACCCCATCCCCATAGAGACGGTGCCTGCTCCCAGACCACCAACAACCAGCAAAAATCTATTTAAGCATAAAAATTCAAAAAGAAAAAATAATATAGCACCTTCAACTGCACCACAGACTAAAACAGTTAAATGTGGTCTATTAAACATTAGGTCTCTCTCTTCTAAGTCCCTGTTGGTAAATGATATAATAATTGATCAACATATTGATTTATTCTGCCTAACAGAAACCTGGTTACAGCAGGATGAATATGTTAGTTTAAATGAGTCAACACCCCCGAGTCACACTAACTGTCAGAATGCTCGTAGCACGGGCCGAGGAGGAGGATTAGCAGCAATCTTCCATTCCAGCTTATTAATTAATCAAAAACCCAGACAGAGCTTTAATTCATTTGAAAGCTTGTCTCTTAGTCTTGTCCATCCAAATTGGAAGTCCCAAAAACCAGTTTTATTTGTTATTATCTATCGTCCACCTGGTCGTTACTGTGAGTTTCTCTGTGAATTTTCAGACCTTTTGTCTGACTTAGTGCTTAGCTCAGATAAGATAATTATAGTGGGCGATTTTAACATCCACACAGATGCTGAGAATGACAGCCTCAACACTGCATTTAATCTATTATTAGACTCTATTGGCTTTGCTCAAAAAGTAAATGAGTCCACCCACCACTTTAATCATATCTTAGATCTTGTTCTGACTTATGGTATGGAAATAGAAGACTTAACAGTATTCCCTGAAAACTCCCTTCTGTCTGATCATTTCTTAATAACATTTACATTTACTCTGATGGACTACCCAGCAGTGGGGAATACGTTTCATTACACTAGAAGTCTTTCAGAAAGCGCTGTAACTAGGTTTAAGGATATGATTCCTTCTTTATGTTCTCTAATGCCATATACCAACACAGTGCAGAGTAGCTACCTAAACTCTGTAAGGGAGATAGAGTATCTCGTCAATAGTTTTACATCCTCATTGAAGACAACTTTGGATGCTGTAGCTCCTCTGAAAAAGAGAGCTTTAAATCAGAAGTGCCTGACTCCGTGGTATAACTCACAAACTCGCAGCTTAAAGCAGATAACCCGTAAGTTGGAGAGGAAATGGAGTCTCATTAATTTAGAAGATCTTCACGTAGCCTGGAAAAAGAGTCTGTTGCTCTATAAAAAAGCCCTCCGTAAAGCTAGGACATCTTTCTACTCATCACTAATTGAAGAAATAAGAACAACCCCAGGTTTCTTTTCAGCACTGTAGCCAGGCTGACAAAGAGTCAGAGCTCTATTGAGCTGAGTATTCCATTAACTTTAACTAGTAATGACTTCATGACTTTCTTTGCTAACAAAATTTTAACTATTAGAGAAAAAATTACTCATAACCATCCCAAAGACGTATCGTTATCTTTGGCTGCTTTCAGTGATGCCGGTATTTGGTTAGACTCTTTCTCTCCGATTGTTCTGTCTGAGTTATTTTCATTAGTTACTTCATCCAAACCATCAACATGTTTATTAGACCCCATTCCTACCAGGCTGCTCAAGGAAGCCCTACCATTATTTAATGCTTCGATCTTAAATATGATCAATCTATCTTTGTTAGTTGGCTATGTACCACAGGCTTTTAAGGTGGCAGTAATTAAACCATTACTTAAAAAGCCATCACTTGACCCAGCTATCTTAGCTAATTATAGGCCAATCTCCAACCTTCCTTGTCTCTCAAAAATTCTTGAAAGGGTAGTTGTAAAACAGCTAACTGATCATCTGCAGAGGAATGGTCTATTTGAAGAGTTTCAGTCAGGTTTTAGAATTCATCATAGTACAGAAACAGCATTAGTGAAGGTTACAAATGATCTTCTTATGGCCTCGGAC